>NC_059220.1:2082341-2382341 GCF_020615455.1 Coregonus clupeaformis
GAGAGAGAGAGACAGAGAGAGAGAGAGAGAGACAGAGAGAGACAGAGAGAGAGAGAGAGAGAGAGAGAGAGAGACAGAGACAGAGACAGAGAGAGAGAGGAGAGACAGAGAGAGAGAGAGAGACAGAGAGAGAGAGGAGAGACAGAGAGAGAGAGAGGAGAGACAGAGAGAGAGAGACAGAGACAGAGAGGAGAGACAGAGAGACAGAGACAGAGAGGAGAGACAGAGAGACAGAGACAGAGACAGAGACAGAGAGAGAGAGAGAGAGAGAGAGAGAGAGAGAGAGGAGAGACAGAGACAGAGACAGAGACAGAGACAGAGACAGAGACAGAGACAGAGACAGAGACAGAGACAGAGACAGAGACAGAGAGAGAGAGAGAGAGAGAGAGAGAGAGAGAGAGAGAGAGAGAGAAGAGAGAGAGACAGAGAGAGAGACAGAGAGAGAGAGAGAGAGAGAGAGAGAGAGAGAGAGAGAGAGAGAGAGAGAGAGAGAGAGAGAGAGAGAGAGAGAGAGAGAGAGAGAGAGAGAGAGAGAGAGAGAGAGAGAGAGAGAGAGAGAGAGAGAGAGAGAGAGAGAGAGAGAGAGAGAGAGAGAGAGAGAGAGAGAGAGAGAGAGAGAGAGAGACCGGGAAAGACAGACACAGGGAGAGGGGTCACATTGGGGTTGGATATTTTCTAACAGAGCATTTCACTACAAATAATATTTGATTGCCGAATACTGTCGATAAATATATCTGATAAGGAATTTATCATGAGGAAAAGTAAATGTGGACAGTTATTCTAACATCTTCAAAGTGCACGTCAGAATTCGGTAAGGACCGCACATCGTTGCATCCTCGACTTGCATGTTCTGTTAAAATGAATTACCGTAATCTAAATGTGATTTCTGTCATTCTGAGCACCGTGGGTGGACGCCCTAAGGAAGTTACGCCCACAATGCATATGGGTCTGGTCAATTTCTCAAATGTCCGGTCAATTAAAATGCTGCCGGTCAAATGTCCGGCGCCACATTTTCCTAACGGGAACCCTGGACGGGCCACCATTTTCCTAACGGGAAACCCTGGACGGGCCACCATTTTCCTAACGGGAAACCCTGGACGGGCCACCATTTTCCTAACGGGAAACCCTGGACGGGCCACCATTTTCCTAACGGGAAACCCTGGACGGGCCACCGCTTTTCCTAACGGGAAACCCTGGGACCGGCCACCATTTTCCCTAACGGGAAACCCTGGACGGGCCACCGCTTTTCCTAACGGGAAACCCTGGACGGGCCAACATTTTCCTAACGGGAAACCCTGGACGGGCCACCATTTTCCTAACGGGAAACCCTGGACGGGCCACCATTTTCCTAACGGGAAACCCTGGACGGGCCACCATTTTCCTAACGGGAAACCCTGGACGGGCCACCATTTTCCTAACGGGAAACCCTGGACGGGCCACCATTTTCCTAACGGGAAACCCTGGACGGGCCACCATTTTCCTAACGGGAAACCCTGGACGGGCCACCATTTTCCTAACGGGAAACCCTGGACGGGCCACCATTTTCCTAACGGGAAACCCTGGACGGGCCACCATTTTCCTAACGGGAAACCCTGGTGTGTGTCCATCCATCCTACCTCTGTCTGTACGGCTGTGGTCTCCATCTGTTTCTGTTTGAGCGCCAGCATGACCTGGTCCCTCTCCTGCTGGAAGGCCACAGCTTTCTCCTGCATGGACCTCAGCTCATTCAGGAGTTGGTTCAGCTCCCCAGACTTTTGACTGTTGCCCTGGGAAACATATAAATAAAATCAATCAATCAATCAGCTGGTTCTGCTTCCCGGGCCTTCTGACTGTTGCAATGGGACACCGCAATGGAACGGTCAGGTAAAAAAATATAAATATTGTCACATACACCGGATAGGTGCAGTGAAATGTGTTGTTTTACAGGGTCATGCAAATTGTCAGTTTGTGAAACAGCAATGGAAGGGTCAGGAAAGAATACAACCATTTTGATCTGTTTGTGAAACAGCAATGGAAGGGTCAGGAAAGAATACAACCATTTTGATCTGTTTGTGAAAAGATTCAACCGAGTGTTTCTCAATTTATTTAAACTATTTAATAGCCTATTTTACTGTGATCGCATTTCTCTGTCCTCCTCAACTAGATCTGTTATCTATTCCTAAATAAAGGATGTGAGTTATGGCATTACAAGTCTCAAATGATCATTATTCCCAGAAAAATAGTTAGTTAGTAGTTTACATTAACTGATGTGGCACAGTACAAACATCCTAACCTGTTCTCTGTCCTTGAGCATCTTCTCCATGGCGGCAGCCTTCTCCGACACGGCGCTCCTCTCAAACTCCTTCTCCCTCATGAGGAGGGACACCTGCATGTTGGTCTCCTGCAGGGCTCTGAACTCTGACTCCTTCTCCCTGCTCCGCTGGGCCACAGCCTCGTTCTCA
Organism: Coregonus clupeaformis; assembly: GCF_020615455.1. Taxonomy (NCBI): domain Eukaryota; kingdom Metazoa; phylum Chordata; class Actinopteri; order Salmoniformes; family Salmonidae; genus Coregonus; species Coregonus clupeaformis. The sequence goes on from NC_059220.1 coordinate 2,084,783, forward strand.
TCCTTCAACACAATACAGTCACTTTATTGTCCAGGTTTCAGCCAACAACGGAAATGTATCTTCCCTCCAGACAGCACACATACATTTGAGACAAGCACAGGGTCAACCTGCAGTGCAGCGCCGCTGGATGGAGAGCATGTTGTGGGGTTAAGGGCCTTGCTGAAGAACCCAATGATAGAGAAATATATTTAGGATGTGAACTTAGCAGCCCTCCAGTTGCCAGATCAATTTCCCCCTTTTTTTTTTAGCACCCAGCCCAGGATTCGAACTGGCTACCTTTCGGCTACAGGTTTAACTCCTTAGCCGCTGGGCTACCTACCTTTAGCTTCCTGGTATCCATCTCCAGGATAAGGGCTCGCTCCTTCAGGTTGGTCACGGCCTGTTTTAACACCTCGTTGTCGCTTTCACGGTTCCTCAGGCTCTCACTCACCTGGAGAAATGAACAGATGCACAGATTGAATGCCTGCTTGAACTTCCTGTTTTGCACCTATGTGGACACTCAAAATGGCTGCCAGTCCACACTGTCATGAATCTCCTGGCTGAATCTCCTGGCTGAGGCTCAAAGGCCTAAGATCAGCTTTGGCAAATGGCTGACAACAACCAGACCCTCTTACCCACAGAAGATGGGGGGGGCTGTGCTGGTTTTGACACCTTAACACTCTGCCATAAATTAGAGAGGAGGAGAATCTATCTCTGGCCCTCTAGTATGGTGAAAGGAATGTGCTTTGTCTCCAGAATACTTTTGCCGCCAAAACGTTTAAGTCCAAAAAGTAAACACTGGAACAATATTCCTAACATCCGAATGTTTGGAATGGCCAGTGGGGATCTAAAGACTAATCATGTCATATTGTTTATTATTTTGTGATGTCATTAAAAATGTTAAAACAATAATACTGTAATTTGGAAAGTATACACACTTTATCTGTCAAGTTTACATCCAATATGTTGTGTATATAATATGGAGAATTACAAGAGTCTTTTTGTTAAGATAGGAATGTGATTTTAGTTTTCTAACGAGATCATAGGTTTTCATATAAGCTATGCGACGGTGACTAGACACGCCCCCCTGAGTGAGCTCAGAGTCCGTGTCAGCAAGTAGGAACGCCCCTTTCACCAGAGTGCATAAAAAGCCTTGGTAACGAAATTTACATTAGACCAGAAAGTGGTGTGGAGCCGTGGCTACACGGCTTAAAAATGGTTAGACCAGAAAGACCATAAAGCGTGGAGACGGTAGTCCACAGTGGATTGAAACGGTTAGAACTTTGAATCCCAACACGAGGAGAAGACGATAAACCCACTAGACCAGAACGTTGCCAGCTGGGCGTGTAAAGCGTTCTAGAACTTTGACTAAAGACACGAGGTGGGAAGGAGAAAATCCAATCTCAGACCATCACCGAATATCTGCTCTGAGTACACTCCACTACATTTACATTCACATTTTAAAGTCATTTTAGCAGACGCTCTTATCCAGAGCGACTTACAGTTAAGTGAGTGCATACATTTTTCATACTGCCCCCCCCGTGGGAAATCGAACCCACAACCCTGGCGTTGCAAACGCCATGCTCTACCAACTGAGTTACACGGGTACAGAGCAAAGAAGGAGGACATTGCGACCTCTGGTGGACAATCAGAGCCTCACAAGTGAGCTGAGCGAAGACCCAGCTAAAACCATCCTTTCCCAAGAGGGCTTGGGTCTACTGAGGTTGACGAGCGGCAAACACGTAAATACATTCATTGGTTTCTTACTCCGAACGGGCGGTGGTTAGGGTGCTAAGTATTACGATTACTTTGAGGGCTTCCAAATGTCTCAACAATGAGACTCTCTCAATTTGTCCCTCCTTCTATTGACCCCTCCCTCTTTTGATAACCAAGCAGTCGTGCTGCTGTTAGTCCGCTAGGGACTTTTTCTCATGTATTATGTATGTATTCTGTTTTATTATTTATTTAGTTAGCTAGTAAATAAATAATTAAGCCAGTTTGTGTAGTGTTGAATGATAAGTAAAGTTGGGGTTTGTGCAGATCCAAGAAGTCTACGACCGTTCAGAATGACGACTGATAAGAGGTAATGACTGATAACGTTGACTGTTTTATACATATTGATAGGTAAAGACCTTTTAGAGTTTAATTCAGGAGATGGTAACTCCATAAACAACTTATTCTGTGGTTCCCCAAATCCTAATGAGTTATTTGTTACATGATTAATTTAATAAGAGTAACAAATTAAACATAGTTAGTTGATTCGATAAATAACAGTCATCATATTAATGAAAGTCACGTCACGACAACCCATTATGACATAATTGACCTGAATTGACAGTTGTACTCATTCTAATGAAGGGGTCATTACTCACTTGATTCAGTTGCAATTTAAGCTTTGTTTAATATATATATATTTTTTAAAGTTACATGTCTTAATAGCGCACATGCTGTGCCTTCCTACACACACACACACACACACACACACACACACACACACACACACACACACACACACAGACACCTGGTTGAGTTGATCTCCTTTAGTCTTGATGAGCAGGTCTTTCTCCCTGACAGAGCGCTGCAGAGCGTCCAGTCTCTCTCTGACCTGTCTGGCCTCGTCGGCCTGGCCGCGCTGCTCGCTCTCTGACGCCTGGGCTGAGTTAGACAGGCGGTGGTTGTTCTCCTGCAGGGTCCTGATCATAGTTTCCCTCTCAGACAGGAGGGCTCTCAGAGACTCCAGCTCCTGTCTCAGTCCCTCCTGGTTCCCTGGAGGTGGTGCTGCCACCTGGTCTCTGGGAGGTTCTACTGCAGCAGGAAGCTGGGCAGCAGACAGCGTGGTGACTTCAGGACTCTGGGCCACACTGTCCAGTTTCCCCAGGAGGACATCTTTAGTGCTGCTCAGCTGGCTGATGGTCTGTTGGACGTTGGCTAGCTCGTGACTGAGACTCCCCAGCTTCTTCTCCTTCTGCTCATAGCTGTGGATCAGACGGCTGTAGTCCACGGAGAGATTGGAGGTGCAGTCGTTGTCTGCATCCACCTAGGATTAGAGCAAAAACAGTCCCTTATTTCATCCCAATAAGGCTTCGGAATGACAATCACTAGTAGGTCCAGCGGGCTGGACACTTCACATTGGGTTGTGATATAATACGATGCCATCACCCCCATTGGCCAACCCCCAAAAAAAACTAAACAGAAAACTCAGCTAAAACATGACAAAAGATAAATGTTGGTGAAAGACATCCTTTCTGGTGGAGGAGAAGAACAGGTCTGTCTGTCTGCGGCGTACGCACGATGGAGCAGTCGCCGTCTGATGAGGAACAGGCTGTCTTCCCGTAGTGAGCTAGGTTATAAGGCCGTCTTCCCGTAGTGAGCTAGGTTATAAGGCCGTCTTCCCGTAGTGAGCTAGGTTATAAGGCTGTATTCCCGTAGTGAGCTAGGTTATAAGGCTGTCTTCCCGTAGTGAGCTAGGTTATAAGACCGTCTTCCCGTAGTGAGCTAGGTTATAAGACCGTCTTCCCGTAGTGAGCTAGGTTATAAGGCTGTCTTCCCGTAGTGAGCTAGGTTATAAGACCGTCTTCCCGTAGTGAGCTAGGTTATAAGGCTGTCTTCCCGTAGTGAGCTAGGTTATAAGGCTGTCTTCCCGTAGTGAGCTAGGTTATAAGGCTGTCTTCCCGTAGTGAGCTAGGTTATAAGGCTGTCTTCCCGTAGTGAGCTAGGTTATAAGGCTGTCTTCCCGTAGTGAGCTAGGTTATAAGACTGTCTTCCCGTAGTGAGCTAGGTTATAAGGCCGTCTTCCCGTAGTGAGCTGGGTTATAAGGCCGTCTTCCCGTAGTGAGCTAGGTTATAAGGCCGTCTTACCGTAGTGAGCTAGGTTATAAGGCCGTCTTCCCGTAGTGAGCTGGGTTATAAGGCCGTCTTACCGTAGTGAGCTAGGTTATAAGGCTGTCTTCCCGTAGTGAGCTAGGTTATAAGGCCGTCTTCCCGTAGTGAGCTAGGTTATAAGACCGTCTTCCCGTAGTGAGCTAGGTTATAAGGCTGTCTTCCCGTAGTGAGCTAGGTTATAAGACCGTCTTCCCGTAGTGAGCTAGGTTATAAGACCGTCTTCCCGTAGTGAGCTAGGTTATAAGGCTGTCTTCCGTAGTGAGCTAGGTTATAAGGCTGTCTTCCCGTGAGTGAGCTAGGTTATAAGGCTGTCTTCCCGTAGTGAGCTAGGTTATAAGGCTGTCTTCCCGTAGTGAGCTAGGTTATAAGGCTGTCTTCCCGTAGTGAGCTAGGTTATAAGGCTGTCTTCCCGTGAGTGAGCTAGGTTATAAGGCTGTCTTCCCGTGAGTGAGCTAGGTTATAAGACCGTCTTCCCGTAGTGAGCTAGGTTATAAGGCCGTCTTCCCGTAGTGAGCTAGGTTATAAGGCTGTCTTCCCGTAGTGAGCTAGGTTATAAGGCTGTCTTCCCGTAGTGAGCTAGGTTATAAGGCCGTCTTCCCGTAGTGAGCTAGGTTATAAGGCTGTCTTCCCGTAGTGAGCTAGGTTATAAGGCTGTCTTCCCGTGAGTGAGCTAGGTTATAAGGCTGTCTTCCCGTAGTGAGCTAGGTTATAAGGCCGTCTTCCCGTAGTGAGCTAGGTTATAAGGCCGTCTTCCCGTAGTGAGCTAGGTTATAAGGCTGTCTTCCCGTAGTGAGCTAGGTTATAAGGCTGTCTTCCCGTAGTGAGCTAGGTTATAAGGCTATCTTCCCGTAGTGAGCTAGGTTATAAGGCTGTCTTCCCGTAGTGAGCTAGGTTATAAGGCCGTCTTCCCGTAGTGAGCTAGGTTATAAGGCCGTCTTCCCGTAGTGAGCTAGGTTATAAGGCTGTCTTCCCGTAGTGAGCTAGGTTATAAGGCTGTCTTCCGTAGTGAGCTAGGTTATAAGGCTGTCTTCCCGTAGTGAGCTAGGTTATAACGCTGTCTTCCCGTAGTGAGCTAGGTTATAAGGCTGTCTTCCCGTAGTGAGCTAGGTTATAAGGCTGTCTTCCCGTAGTGAGCTAGGTTATAAGGCTGTCTTCCCGTAGTGAGCTAGGTTATAAGGCTGTCTTCCCGTAGTGAGCTAGGTTATAAGGCTGTCTTCCCGTAGTGAGCTAGGTTATAAGGCTGTCTTCCCGTAGTGAGCTAGGTTATAAGGCTGTCTTCCCGTAGTGAGCTAGGTTATAAGGCCGTCTTCCCGTAGTGAGCTAGGTTATAAGACCGTCTTCCCGTAGTGAGCTAGGTTATAAGGCCGTCTTACCGTAGTGAGCTAGGTTATAAGGCCGTCTTCCCGTAGTGAGCTAGGTTATAAGGCCGTCTTCCCGTAGTGAGCTAGGTTATAAGGCCGTCTTCCCGTAGTGAGCTAGGTTATAAGGCCGTCTTCCCGTAGTGAGCTAGGTTATAAGGCCGTCTTCCCGTAGTGAGCTAGGTTATAAGGCTGTCTTCCCGTGAGTGAGCTAGGTTATAAGGCCGTCTTCCCGTAGTGAGCTAGGTTATAAGGCCGTCTTTCCCGTAGTGAGCTAGGTTATAAGGCCGTCTTCCCGTAGTGAGCTAGGTTATAAGGCCGTCTTACCGTAGTGAGCTAGGTTATAAGGCCGTCTTCCCGTAGTGAGCTAGGTTATAAGGCTGTCTTACCGTAGTGAGCTAGGTTATAAGGCCGTCTTCCCGTAATGAGCTAGGTTATAAGGCCGTCTTCCCGTGAGTGAGCTAGGTTATAAGGCCGTCTTTCCCGTAGTGAGCTAGGTTATAAGGCCGTCTTCCCGTAGTGAGCTAGGTTATAAGGCCGTCTTCCCGTAGTGAGCTAGGTTATAAGGCCGTCTTCCCGTAGTGAGCTAGGTTATAAGGCCGTCTTCCCGTAGTGAGCTAGGTTATAAGGCTGTCTTACCGTAGTGAGCTAGGTTATAAGGCTGTCTTCCCGTAGTGAGCTAGGTTATAAGGCTGTCTTCCCGTAGTGAGCTAGGTTATAAGGCTGTCTTCCCGTAGTGAGCTAGGTTATAAGGCTGTCTTCCCGTAGTGAGCTAGGTTATAAGGCTGTCTTCCCGTAGTGAGCTAGGTTATAAGGCTGTCTTCCCGTAGTGAGCTAGGTTATAAGGCTGTCTTCCCGTAGTGAGCTAGGTTATAAGGCTGTCTTCCCGTAGTGAGCTAGGTTATAAGGCTGTCTTCCCGTAGTGAGCTAGGTTATAAGGCTGTCTTCCCGTAGTGAGCTAGGTTATAAGGCTGTCTTCCCGTAGTGAGCTAGGTTATAAGGCTGTCTTCCCGTAGTGAGCTAGGTTATAAGGCTGTCTTCCCGTAGTGAGCTAGGTTATAAGGCCGTCTTCCCGTAGTGAGCTAGGTTATAAGGCTGTCTTCCCGTAGTGAGCTAGGTTATAAGGCTGTCTTCCCGTAGTGAGCTAGGTTATAAGACTGTCTTCCCGTAGTGAGCTAGGTTATAAGGCTGTCTTCCCGTAGTGAGCTAGGTTATAAGGCCGTCTTCCCGTAGTGAGCTAGGTTATAAGACCGTCTTCCCGTAGTGAGCTAGGTTATAAGGCTGTCTTCCCGTAGTGAGCTAGGTTATAAGGCCGTCTTCCCGTAGTGAGCTAGGTTATAAGGCTGTCTTCCCGTAGTGAGCTAGGTTATAAGGCCGTCTTCCCGTAGTGAGCTAGGTTATAAGGCCGTCTTCCCGTAGTGAGCTAGGTTATAAGGCTGTCTTCCCGTAGTGAGCTAGGTTATAAGGCTGTCTTCCCGTAGTGAGCTAGGTTATAAGACTACATCATGGGCTGGATAAAAGCACTCTATCATCTTCAGAACTGGATAATCATTTCTTTAATTTCCCCTCATAAAATAGAAAAATAAATGATATTGTTTGTTCTGTCTCTCATAAAGCTGTGATTGAGAATAGCCTATCCCAAGGCTATAGACTTTCATTCTTGGTATTTTTTGAAAGCCACAACAACTTCAGGACAACACCTTTGTAGGCTAGAATATTTAGGAAATAAGCTACCGTTCATAACTGTAACTTGTTCGAAAAACCTTTTATGACAGGCCAGTAGGAGGATAGCTTATTGGACGTCAGTACTTTATCTCCCCATGTCATTACTGCTGGGCAGACTCATTATCATTACGTTATATAATCATTAATTATTCTAATATATTATTCTGGTTACCTGTCCCTGTAACTTGTGGAGTTCCTCTACCAGCTGGGCTGATTCATGCTGCATGTTCTTTACCGTGGTGATCACCTGCATCTTCCACTCCTCCATCTTCTTCACCTGGATACATTACAATATATACATTAGACACAGCTAAATTAGACCCACCTTTATGCACGGAATTGCACTATAAACAGTGATTCCTCATCTGTGATGTGAATCATTTTTTTATGTCCTTGTAAGGTTTTATGACACAAGGCACAGTTCTGTAAAAACAGACAATAAAATGCTAATATCTTATCTTACCTGCTGTTTCAGTGTAATGCTAATATCTTATCTTACCTGCTGTTTCAGTGTAATGCTAATATCTTATCTTACCTGCTGTTTCAGTGTAATGCTAATATCTTATCTTACCTGCTGCTTCAGTGTAATGCCAATATCTTATCTTACCTGCTGTTTCAGTGTAATGCTAATATCTTATCTTACCTGCTGCTTCAGTGTAATGCTAATATCTTATCTTACCTGCTGTTTCAGTGTAATGATAATATCTTATCTTACCTGCTGCTTCAGTGTAATGCTAATATCTTATCTTACCTGCTGTTTCAGTGTAATGCTAATATCTTATCTTACCTGCTGTTTCAGTGTAATGCTAATATCTTATCTTACCTGCTGTTTCAGTGTAATGCTAATATATTATCTTACCTGCTGCTTCAGTGTAATGCTAATATATTATCTTACCTGCTGTTTCAGTGTAATGCTAATATCTTATCTTACCTGCTGTTTCAGTGTAATGCTAATATCTTATCTTACCTGCTGTTTCAGTGTAATGCTAATATCTTATCTTACCTGCTGTTTCAGTGTAATGCTAATATCTTATCTTACCTGCTGTTTCAGTGTAATGCTAATATCTTATCTTACCTGCTGTTTCAGTGTAATGCTAATATCTTATCTTACCTGCTGTTTCAGTGTAATGCTAATATCTTATCTTACCTGCTGTTTCAGTGTAATGCTAATATCTTATCTTACCTGCTGTTTCAGTGTAATGCTAATATCTTATCTTACCTGCTGTTTCAGTGTAATGCTAATATCTTATCTTACCTGCTGTTTCAGTGTAATGCTAATATCTTATCTTACCTGCTGTTTCAGTGTAATGCTAATATCTTATCTTACCTGCTGTTTCAGTGTAATGCTAATATCTTATCTTACCTGCTGTTTCAGTGTAATGCTAATATCTTATCTTACCTGCTGTTTCAGTGTAATGCTAATATCTTATCTTACCTGCTGTTTCAGTGTAATGCTAATATCTTATCTTACCTGCTGTTTCAGTGTAATGCTAATATCTTATCTTACCTGCTGTTTCAAGGTGTCCCTCTCCTGCAGCAGCTCTTCAAACTGGTTGGAGCTGACTCCTCCGGAGTCTCCTGCCTGCAGTACCGAGACCAGGGTGTGGCACTTCTGGGTCAGCGCGTCGATCTCAATGTCCTTCTCTCTGATGATGAAGATGAAGATGAAGATGAAGACGAAGAAGAAGAAATTGTATTTGCACCTTTCGAGATACTCAATGATCATCTGTAGCTCAATTGGTAGAGCATGGCGCTTGTAACGCCAGGGTAGTGGGTTCGATCCCCGAGACGTAAAAATGTATGCACACATGACTGTATGTCGCTTTGGATAAAAGCGTCTGCTAAATGGCTTATTATTATTATTATTATTATTATTATTATTATTTACACTAGAAAAGCATAAAACGGCAAATAGATACATGCTATTACCAAGTAGATAACAGTACACTGGAAAAAGGGGCATGATGGCACCAAAACACAACAATATATATCATTTATCGGACACTTTTATCCAAATGAACTTACAGTTAGTCATGCACGCATACATACTTTACGTATGGATGGATGGTCCCGGGAATCAAACCCACTATCCTGTTGCAAGCGCCTTGCTCTACCAACTGAGCTACTGTCTTTTTGGCCACCAAATATTACAACACAACTACACCTGATGATCCGGGACAGGTTCTGGATGGTCTCTCTGAACATCTCCTGGCTCCCTGAGGGGTCTGACGTGGTGGACAGCCGCTGGTTCTCCTGCTGGACCTTGAGGAGCACAGCCTCCTTCCCTGCTACGATGTCCATGATGCGGTGGTAGTCTGATCTCAGCTGACTGTTCTCCCGTGTCTTCTCATTCAGCACCGCCAACACCTACATTCATAATAATTATAATAATAATACATTTTACTTTAAAAGTCTACATATATTTGACTCTATACTATATACTGTATGTAGACTACTACATCTATACTATATACTGTATGTAGACTACTACATCTATACTATATACTGTATGTAGACTATTACTACTACATCTATACTATATACTGTATGTAGACTACTACATATATACTATATACTGTATGTAGACTACTACATCTATACTATATACTGTATGTAGACTATTACTACATCTACAGTTGAAGTCGGAAGTTTACATACACTTTAGCCCAATACATTTAAACTCAGTTTTTCACAATTCCTGACATTTAATCCTAGTAAAAATTCCCTGTCTTGGGGCAGTTAGGATCACCACTTTATTTTAAGAATGTGAAATGTCAGAATAATAGTAGAGAGAATGATTTATTTTAGCTTTTATTTCTTTCATCACATTCCCAGTGGGTCAGAAGTTTACATACACTCAATTAGTATTTGGTAGCATTGCCTTTAAATTGTTTAACTTGGGTCAAACGTTTTGTGTAGCCTTCCACAAGCTTCCCACAATAAGTTGGGTGAATTTTGGCCCATTCCTCCTGACAGAGCTGGTGTAACTGAGTCAGGCTTGTAGGCCTCCTTGCTCGCACACACTTTTTCAGTTCTGCCCACACATTTTCTATAGGATTGAGGTCAGGGCTTTGTGATGGCCACTCCAATACCTTGACTTTGTTGTCCTTAAGCCATTTTGCCACAACTTTGGAAGTATGCTTGGGGTCATTGTCCATTTGGAAGACCCATTTGCGACCAAGCTTTAACTTCCTGACTGATGTCTTGAGATGTTGCTTCAATATATCCACATAATTTTCCTTCCTCATGATGCCATCTATTTTGTGAAGTGGACCAGTCCCTCCTGCAGCAAAGCACCCCCACAGCATGATGCTGCCACCCCCGTGCTTCACGGTTGGGATGGTGTTATTCAGCTTGCAAGCAACCCCCTTTTTCCTCCAAACATAACGATGGTCATTATGGCCAAACAGTTCTATTTTTGTTTAATCAGACCAGAGGACATTTCTCCAAAAAGTACGATCTTTGTCCCCATGTGCAGTTGCAAACCGTAGTCTGGCATTTTTATGGTGGTTTTGGAGCAGTGGCTTCTTCCTTGCTGAGTGGCCTTTCAGGTTATGTCGATATAAGAATTGTTTTACTGTGGATATAGATACTTTTGTACCTGTTTCCTCCAGCATCTTCACATGGTCCTTTGCTGTTGTTCTGGGATTGATTTGCACTTTTCGCACCAAAGTACGTTCATCTCTAGGAGACAGAACGCGTCTCCTTCCTGAGCGGTATGTCGGCTGCGTGGTCCCATGGTGTTTATACTTGCGTACTATTGTTTGTACAGATGAACATGGTACCTTCAGGCGTTTGGAAATTGCTCCCAAGGATGAACCAGACTTGTGGAGGTCTACAATGTTTTTTCTGAGGTCTTGGCTGATTTCTTTTGATTTTCCCATGATGTCAAGCAAAGAGGCACTGAGTTTGAAGGTAGGCCTTGAAATACATCAACAGGTACTCCTCCAATTGACACAAATGATGTCAATTAGCTTATTAGAAGCTTCTAAAGCCATGACATCATTTTCTGGAATTTTCCAAGCTGTTTAAAGGCACAGTCAACTTAGTGTATGTAAACTTCTGACCCACTGGAATTGTGATACAGTAAATTATAAGTGAAATAATCTGTCTGTAAAGAATTGTTGGAAAGATTACTTGTGTCATGCACAAAGTAGATGTCCTAACCGACTTGCCAAAACTATAGTTTGTTAACAAGACACTTGTGGAGTGGTTGAAATACGAATTTTAATGACTCCAACCTAAGTGTATGTAAACTTCTGACTTCAACTGTACACTACCAGTCAAATGTTTGGACACACCTACTCATTCAAGGGTTTTCCTTTATTTTTTATATTGTAGAATAATAGTGAAGACATCAAAACTATGAACACATATGGAATCACGTAGTAACCAACAAAGTGTTAAACAAATCAAAATACATTTTATATTTGAGATTCTTCAAATAGCCAATGTAGAAAATAGTTTTTTTTAAAAATAGAAAAACCCTGGAATGAGTAGGTGTGTCCAAACTTTTGACTGGTACTATAAATGTAGTCTACTTGGCGAATAAAGTTGATTCTGATTGTGATTCTGACCTGCTCTCTCTCAACAGCATAGGCCTGCAGCTGCTGCTGAAGGTACATCATGTCCTGGCTGTGGCCTCCTCCCGCCAGGGAGACTCTAGCGTGCAGCGCCTGGATCTCCAGGTCCTTGAGAGAAAAAAAAATTGTATATTTCAATAAGACGACGTTACATAGCCTCAAAAACATGGTTCAACTACACATCTGATATCATGGATGGTCAGTCCTTGCATCCATAGGTCTGTCTATGAATTTAGAGAGACTTTACATTTCTCCAGCCCCATCGTTCAGCTTTTTTTTTTTACCAAAACAGTTGTTTGAACTGCATATTGCCCTTTTAAAATACATACCTTCTGCAGGACCATCTGGGAGAGTTTCCCAATCTCCTCTCTGGAGACCGCCAGCTGGTCCAACTGTCTGGTCAGGTTCAGGTTCTTCTCATTCAGCTGGCTGATCTCCGTCTCCTTCTCCTTGATGCCCTTCAGATTCAGATTCAGATTCAGATTCAGATTCAGATTCAGATGTATTAGCGAGAAGGCCACCGCAGCTTAAGCCAAGTGAGATGGATGATGTCATTAAATGTATATTCACATTTTTGTCATTTAACAGACGTCAGATTATTTAGTAGATTCTTATAATAATAAATAATAAAATGCAGGAAATACCTTCACCAGACGGTCTATCTCCACCTTTGACAGGTCATGTTTCTCGTTGCAGTTCTCTCCGTTATTCAGAGACGACTGGGTCTTGTCTTCCTGTTGGAGGATGACCACTTCCTGTTCCTGGGAGGAGCGGGTGTGGCCGAGGTGATCTACTTCCTGCTGCAGGCGCCCAATCTCCTCGTCCTTGGCGTGGATCAGCCTATCGTAGTTCTCTCTGCTCTGCTCGTGGCGTTGATGGGCCTGATCCAACTCATTCTGCTGCGCCTGGACAGACTGCTGGGAGGAGAGGAGGCGATCCCGCTGCTCCTCCAATCTCCTCCTCAGGGCCTGCACCTCCTCCCCCAGCCCGTCTCTGGAGCTCTTCAGCTGGCTGATCTCAGTCTCCAGTTCTGTGATTCACATTTTCTGAATGTGACTGTCCTCAATGAGGCAATTCCTTTTGCAGCACACACAATACAAATCAGGGCTCCAGACTGCAACCTTTTAAATTCGCATTTCGCGACCCTTTGTGCGAGTTAACATTTTTATAAAAATTGGTCGCACTGGTGTGAGCTGAACAGTCTACCTGGTCACCTCAATCAAAAACGTCCTATTTTTTTTGCGACGGATAAAACCATGAATTTGTTAACAGTCAAATGGGGCTGGTGCCACCAACTGAAAAAGTTCGTGTCACCGGTGCCACCAGGGGAAAATGTTAGTCTGGAGCCCTGACAAAACATACAGACGAAATCACATATTTAAAAACAACAGCAGATAGCAAATTACAGTGCATTCGGAAAGTATTCAGACCCCTTGACTTTTTCCACATTGTAATTTTTTTCCTCATTAATCTACACACAATACCCCATAATGACAAAGCAAAAACAGGTTTTTAGAAACTTCAGCAAATGTATTAAAAATAAAAAACCGAAATACCTTATTTACATAAGTATTCAGACCCTTTGCTATGAGACTTGAAATTGAGCTCAGGTGCATCCTGTTTCCATTGAACATCCTTGAGATGTTTCTACAACTTGATTGGAGTCCACCTGTCGTAAATTCAATTGATTGGACATGATTTGGAAAGGCACACACCTGTCTATATAAGGTCCCACAGTTGACAGTGCATGTCAGAGCAAAAACCAAGCCATGAGGTCGAAGGAACTGTCCGTAGAGCTCCGAGACAGTATTGTGTCGAGGCACAGATCTGGGGAAGGGTACCAAAAAATGTCTGCAGCATTGAAGGTCCCCAAGGACACAGTGGCCTCCATCATTCTTAAATGGAAGAAATCTGGAACCACCAAGACTCTTCCTAGAGCTGGCCGCCCGGCCAAACTGAGCAATCAGGGGAGAAGGGCCTTGGTCGGGGAAAAGGGCCTTGGTCAGGGAGGTGACCAAGAACCCGATGATAACTGATAGAGCTCCAGAGTTCCTCTGTGGAGATGGGAGAACCTTCCAGAAGGACAACCATCTCTGCAGCCCTCCACCAATCAGGCCTTTATGGTAGAGTGGCCAGACAGAAGCCACTCCTCAGTAAAAGGCACATGACAGCCTGCTTGGAGTTTGCCAAAAGGCACCCAAAGGACTCCCAGACCATGAGAAACAAGATTCTCTGGTCTGATGAAACCAAGTTTAAACTCTTTGGCCTGAATGCCAAGAGTCACGTCTGGAGAAAACCTGCCACCATCCCTACGGTGAAGCATGGTGGTGGCAGCATCATGCTGAGGGGATGTCTTTCAGCGGCAGGGACTGGGAGACTAGTCAGGATCGAGGGAAAGATGAACGGAGCAAAGTACAGAGAGATCCTTGATGAAAACCTGCTCCAGAGTGCTCAGGACCTCAGACTGGGGCGAAGGTTCACCTTCCAACAGGACAACGACCCTAAGCACACTTATGTAAATGTGATATTTCCTACAGGTTCTATTTATGACATTTGCATTTGCTAAATTTCCTAAAAACCTGTTTTTGCTTTGTCATTATGGGGTATTGTGTGTAGATTGATGGGGGGGGGACTTGTAATCCATTTTAGAATAAGGCTGTAACGTAACAAAATGAGGAAAAAGTGAAGGGGTCTGAATACTTTCCGAATGCACTGTATATTTACCTGTGATGATGTCCAGGGTGCGTGGCTCGGCCAGGCCGGGGTGCTGGGGTCTGCTCTGCTGGTCCCTGAGGCGGTCAATCTCCTCCTGATAGGATGATAAGAATGTATTAAACTTTTTATTTTATATTTTACTTTTCATTACATAAATTAATAATATCAAAGTACTTTAAAGCGGGGGGCGGGGGAACAACAATGCAATTTAAAAAAACTAAAACAAATAATTAAATGGTTAAGATGGACAATGATGGCAGGCCGGGTGGTTCAGTAATGGCAGGCCGGGTGGTTCAGTAATGGCAGGACGGGTGGTTCAGTAATGGCAGGACGGGTGGTTCAGTCAGTGAGATTTGTAAGAGTGGCGGTGAGGTTTAAGTTTAATTTCCCGAGGGGAAAAGTATCTTAGACACACAGTACTGCTGTATACAAAACAGACACTGTACATTCCACACTCAACATGTGTCAATGTGTACTTGTCACTATCCAAATAAACCCAAAACGCATAGCATAATAGATACATTGCACGTTACCCCACGTCATTCATACTGTCGACGTACCTTCAGGTGGCTCTTGTCTTCCTTCATGCCTCCCAGCTGCTTGTCCTTCTCCTCCAGAGCTGCCCTCAGGGCCCCAGCCTCCTCTGTGGCTGCCTGGACCGCGGCCTCCATCTCCCTCTGGGTGGCGGCCGCGCTAGACCTCAGGCTCTCCATGAAGGAGTCCTTCTCCTGGAGATTCACATTTAGAATCAGAAAACTTTAAAAATGCGCAATCTAGCGATTGCTACATACATTTTTGGACTTTTAAATTAATGATATATAGTCATTGATTATTAAAAAATATATATATAACTTATAAATGTCTCATGAGCTTAGTTCAACTGTCATAGCCAATCAGACTGCAGACGTTCTACTCCATTGTTTGTAAACAACGTAATTGTAAACAAAACACTGTATATCTCCAAACCATGGTTAAATGTATCATGTTGATCTCATGGTCAGTCCTTGTATCCATAGCCGTCTATGAATTTGAGCGTCGTTACATTTCTTCAGCCATATCCATCCCTAATACCCCAAAAAAAGGTGGCGGGGTGCCCGCTTTGTTGTTGTTTTAAACTGCAGATTGCCCCCTTTAATGTACTTAATGTGGTAATTCCTTTTGCAGCAAACACAATACATACAACCAAAATTATACAATCCAAAACAACAGATTGCAAAGGATATTTACAAGCAAACTAGGCTGGATAAGTGCTATAATTTCATAAAATATGTCAGAAAGGTCTGTCACAGAGTCAGATAGAGGACTCATTGATATACCCATTATAACACAACAGATAATAATAATAGTAATAATAATAATATAATAATAATAATAATAATAATAATAATAATAAGCCATTTAGCAGACGCTTTTATCCAAAGCGACTTACAGTCATGCGTGCATACATTTTTGTGTATGGGTGGTCCCGGGGATCGAACCCACTACCTTGGCGTTACAAGCGCCGCGCTCTACCAGCTGAGCTACAGAGGACCACAAGAGATGAGTCCTCTATCTAACTCTATGGAAGGTCAGCTGACCTGGAGGAGGTCGGTCAGCTGTTTCTGTCCGGCCACGGTGATGGACAGCATCTCGTTGGTGTCTCGGTGGTCGGAGGCCATCTGCTCCACGTCTCTCCTCAGCTGGGAGATCTCCAGATCCTTCTCCTGGTTCAGCCTCACCGTCCTCTCGTGCTCCGTCTGCAAGTAATCAAATCAAACTTTATTTTTATAGCACTTTAAACAAAAAATGTGGTTCAAAGTCAACGCTTAATGAATTAATTTAAATAATGATGAAAGTGAGAAAGATAAAAACAACTTTCTAGATAAATATGAAATGAAGACAAATATGAAATGAAGACAAATATGAAATGAAGATTAATATGAAATGAATACAAATAAATATGAAATGAAGATAAATAAATATGAAATGAAGATAGATATGCAGGTGTACAGCAATCTTTAAGTCATACCACATATTCTCAATTGGATTGAGGTCTGGGCTTTGACTAGGCCATTCCAAGACATTTAAATGTTTCCCCTTAAACCACTCGAGTGTTGCTTTAGCAGTATGCTTAGGGTCATTGTCCTGCTGGAAGGTGAACCTCCGTCCCAGTCTCAAATCACTGGAAGACTGAAACAGGTTTCCCTCAAGAATTTCCCTGTATTTAGCGCCATCGATCACAATTCTGACCTGTTTCCCAGTCCCTGCCGATGAAAAACATCCCCACAGCATGATGCTGCCACCACTATGCTCATCTGACCAGAGCACCTTCTCTTCCATATGTTTGGGGAGTCTCCCACATGGCTTTTGGCGAACACCAAACGTGTTTGCTTATTTTTTTCTGTAAGCAATGGCTTTTTTTCTGGCCACTCTTCCGTAAAGCCCAGCTCTGTGGAGTGTACGGCTTAAAGTGGTCCTATGGACAGATACTCCAATCTCCGCTGTGGAGCTTTGCAGCTCCTTCAGGGTTATCTTTGGTCTCTTTGTTGCCTCTCTTATTTATGCCCTCCTTGCCTGGTCTGTGTGTTTTGGTGGGCGGCCCTCTCTTGGCAGGTTTGTTGTGGTGCCATATTCTTTCCATTTTTTAATAATGGATTTAATGGTGCTCCATGGGATGTTCAAAGTTACGGATATTCTTTTATAACCCAACCCTGATCTGTACTTCTCCACAACTTTGTCCCTGACCAGTTTGGAGAGCTCCTTGGTCTTCATGGTGCTGCTTGCTTGGTGGTGCCCCTTGCTTAGTGGTGTTTCAGACTCTGGGGCCATTCAGAACAGGTGGACTTTATTTAACTAATTATGTGACTTCTGAAGGTAATTGGTTGCACCAGATCTTATTTAGGTGCTTCATAGCAAAGGGGGTGAATAAATTTGCACGCACCACTTTCCCATTATTAATTTTTTTGAAACAAGTAATTTTTTTCATTTCACCAAATGAAAAATATGAAATGAAGATAAATATGAAAAGAAGACAGATAAATGAAGATGTTAAGTGTCCTAGCCTGATGCAGCAGCCTCTGCCACACATTGTCTACAACCAATGTCAAACTCATCCCACGGAGGGCCGAGTGTCTGCGGGTTTTCACTCCTCCCTTGTACTTGATTGATGAAGGTCACAAATTACTCCCCTCACCTGGTTGTCTAGGTCTTCATTGAAAGGAAAAACCAACAACCTGCAGACACTAGGCCCTCCATGGAATGAGTTTGACACCCCTCACCTACAATGTCTGCATAGGTTCGAATCTGGCCTACTGCCCTTTGACACAACCTCTCTCTGTACCTCCCCACTGACATCCTCTCCCTCTCTATCTGTTCAATAAAATACCTTAAAATATATAAAATAAAATGAAGATAAATAAATTGATTAAAGAGTCAAACTAATGAAACAGCGGACCTGCAGTGCCGAGGCGTCCATGGAGCGAGCAGCGGTCAGCTCCTCGACGGTCTGCTGGTACTGCCTGGTCTGCTCCTGGAGGCCCCTCTCTGCCTGTCCCAGCTCCCCTTCCAGCTGGCTCTTCTCCAGCTTCAGAGCCTCGATGCGGGTGTCTTTCTCCAGGACCGTCCTGCTGAGAGCGGCCTGGACCTCCCTGACCTGCCTGGCCAGCTCCTCTATCCTCCCCTGGGCCTGCTCAGCCTCTGTCTTCAGCCTCTGGTTCTTCATCTTCATCTCGTAGTCTTCTGACATCACCTTCTCCTGGGAGCTCCTCATCTCAGCCAGTTCTCTCCTGAGCTCCTCTAGTTCCTTCTCCAGTTGCTCTCTGGACCCACCGGATTCTCTCCCTCTCTCCCCAGCCTCACACAGCTCTGCCCGGGCAGCAGACAGCTGCTCCTCCCTCTCCTGTAATGTTCTCTGGAGCTCCTGGGTCTCCCTGCGTGCCTCATTGCCCATCTCTGTTGCCTGTCCCAGTTTGTCTCTCAGCACCTTAACGGTGCCCTCCAGCTCCTGCTTGCCCATGTGTAGGTCGTTGAGAGTGAAGGCACTCTGGCTCAGTTTCTCCTGCTGGGCCTGCAGCTCTTGCTGCAGCGCCACCCTCTGGTCGGTGGCGGTACTGAGTTCTGACTTCAGCCTGGCCACCTCGGCCTCAGATTCCTTCAGCTGAACGGAGAGCTGCTCCTTCACTGAGATCACATGCTGTCACGTGGAGACAACACAAAACAATAACAGCATGTCAATAACCTTGTCTAGGTAGTGTTACTTTGCTGTGTCTCTACCTAATATAGACCTTTGACTTGTTTGATAGCATAACACAAATGTGAGTGGAAAAACCATAACCCGATCATGCAACCTTGTCTTTAAATAAATTCAAAATGAGATGACCATTTCCCTTTCCAAACCCAGTGTGGTCTGTACAAGTTCAATCCCGACCTGCGTAGCCTCCTGGTTCTGTCTGTCCAGTTCTTCCAGCTTGTTGAGGAGGGTATCTCGTTCCTCCTGGGTCTCTCTCAAGGACTGCTCGCTCTTCTCTAGCTCCGCCCTCAGCCCAGATAGCTGCTCCGAGGACCCGCCTCCATCAAGGCTGTCCGCCTCCACTCTCTCCTCGGCACTGGCAAGTCTCTCCTGTAGAGTCAGCTGAGGAGTTAAAAAAATAAATGCATAACAAAATGTGAACAATAATGAAATAATCCAAGTGAATCAAACACCAGTGTAGAACATCCTTCTCAGGGCCATCTCTCCCCCTCTCTGAGACAACGGTCTACTATGTCACTTTGTTTCTAGTTATATGCACAGTTGAAGTCGGAAGTGTACATACAGGAAGTGTACATACAGGAAGTGTACATACAGGAAGTGTACATACACCTTCGACAAATACATTTAAACTCAGTTTTTCACAATTCCTGACATTTAATCCTAGTAAAAATTCCCTGTCTTACAGTGAGGGGGAAAAAAGTATTTGATCCCCTGCTGATTTTGTACGTTTGCCCATTGACGAAGACATGATCAGTCTATAATTTTTTTATGGTAGATTTATTTGAACAGTGAGAGACAGAATAACAACAAAATAAATCCAGAAAAAACGCATGTCAAAAATGTTATAAATTGATTTGCATTTTAAATTAGGGAAATAAGTATTTGACCCCTCTGCAAAACATGATTTAGTGCTTGGTGGCAAAACCCTTCTTGGCAATCACAGAGGTCATACGTTTCTTGTAGTTGGCCACCAGGTTTGCACACATCTCAGGGGGGATTTTGTCCCACTCCTTTGTTGCCTTGGCCGTGTGTTTTGGGTCATTGTCATGCTTGAATACCCATCCACGACCCATTTTCAATACCCTGGCTGAGGGAAGGAGGTTCTCACCCAAGATTTGACGGTACATTGCCCCGTCCATCGTCCCTTTGATGCGGTGAAGTTGTCCTGTCCCCCTTAGCAGAAAAACACCCCCAAAGCATAATGTTTCCACCTCCATGTTTGACGGTGGGGATGGTGTTCTTGGGGTCATAGGCAGCATTCCTCCACCTCCAAACACGGCGAGTTGTGTTGATGCCAAAGAGCTCGATTTTGGTCTCATCTGACCACAACACTTTCATCCAGTTCTCCTCTGAATCATTCAGATGTTCATTGGCAAACTTCAGAAGGGCCTGTATATGTGCTTTCTTGAGCAAGGGGACCTTGCGGGCGCTGCAGGATTTCAGTCCTTCACGGCGTAGTGTGTTACCAATTGTTTTCTTGGTGACTATGGTCCCAGCTGCCTTGAAATCATTGACAAGATCCTCCCGTGTAGTTCTGGGCTGATTCCTCACCATTCTCATGATCATTGCAACTCCACGAGGTGAGATCTTGCATGGAGCCCCAGGCCGAGGGAGATTGACAGTTCTTTTGTGTTTCTTCCATTTGCGAATAATCGCACCAACTGTTGTCACCTTCTCACCAAACTGCTTGGCGATGGTCTTGTAGCCCATTCCAGCCCTGTGTAGGTCTACAATCTTGACCCTGACATCCTTGGAGAGATATTTGGTCTTGGCCATGGTGGAGAGTTTGGAATCTGATTGATTGATTGCTTCTGTGGACAGGTGTCTTTTATACAGGTAACAAACTGAGATTAGGAGCACTCCCTTTAAGAGTGTGCTCCTAATCTCAGCTCGTTACCTGTATAAAAGACACCTGGGAGCCAGAAATCTTTCTGATTGAGAGGGGGTCAAATACTTATTTCCCTCATTAAAATGCAAATCAATTTATAACATTTTTGACATGCGTTTTTCTGGATTTTTGTTGTTGTTATTCTGTCTCTCACTGTTCAAATAAACCTACCATTAAAATTATAGCCTGATCATGTCTTTGTCAGTGGGCAAACGTACAAAATCAGCAGGGGATCAAATACTTTTTTCCCTCACTTTAGGTCAGATAGGATTACCACTTTATTTTAAGAATGTGAAATATCAGAATAATAGTAGAGAGAATGATTTATTTCAGCTTTTATTTCTGTCATCACATTCCCAGTGGGTCAGAAGTTTACATACACTCAATTAGTATTTGGTAGCATTGCCTTTAAATTGTTTAACTTGGGTCAAATGTTTTGGGTAGCCTTCCACAAGCTTCCCACAATAAGTTAGGTGAATTTTGGCCCATTCCTCCTGACAGAGCTGGTGTAACTAAGTGAGGCTTGTAGGCCTCCTTGCTCGCACACGCCTTTTCAGTTCTGCCCACACATTTTCTATATGATTGAGGTCAGGGCTTTGTGATGGCCACGGCAATTCCTTGACTTTGTTGTCCTTAAGCCATTTTGCCACAACTTTGGAAGTATGCTTGGGGGTCATTGTCAATTTGGAAGACCCATTTGCGACCACGCTTTAACTTCCTGACTGATGTCTTGAGATGCTGCTTCAATATATCCACATCATTTTCCTTCCTCATGATGCCATCTATTTTGTGAAGTGCACCAGTCCCTCCTGCAGCAAAGCACCCCCACAGCATGATGCTGCCACCCCCGTGCTTCACGGTTGGGATGGTGTTCTTTGGCTTGCAAGCAACCCCCTTTTTCCTCCAAATATAATGATGGTCATTATGGCCAAATAGTTCTATTTTTGTTTCATCAGACCAGAGGACATTTCTCCAAAAAGTACGATCTTTGTCCCCATGTGCAGTTGCAAACCGTAGTCTGGCTTTTTTATGGCGGTTTTGGAGCAGTGGCTTCTTCCTTGCTGAGTGGCCTTTCAGGTTATGTCGATATAGGACTTGTTTTACTGTGGATATAGATACTTTTGTACCTGTTTCCTCCAGCATCTTCACAAGGTCCTCCAAACTATGCAATAACTATTTAGGGAAGAAGCAGTCAGCTGGTATTCTGTCTATAATGGAGTGGCCAGCACAGTCACCGGATCTCAACCCTATTGAGCTGTTGTGGGAACAGCTTGACCGTATGGTACGTAAGAAGTGCCCATCAAGCCAATCCAACTTGTGGGAGGTGCTTCAGGAAGCATGGGGTGAAATCTCTTCAGATTACCTAAAAAAATTGACAACTAGAATGCCAAAGGTCTGCAAGGCTGTAATTGCTGCAAATGGAGGATTCTTTGACGAAAGCAAAGTTTGAAGGACACAATTATTATTTCAATTAAAAATCATTATTTCTAACCTTGTCAATGACTACATTTCCTATTCATTTTGCTATATTTCCTATTCAAACTCATTTCATGTATGTTTTCATGGAAAACAAGGACATTTCTAAGTGACCCCAAACTTTTGAACGGTAGTATATATATATACACACACACACACACACACACACACACACACACACACACACACACACACACACACACACATATTAAACCTAACAGAGCAGCCGGTACAGTTGAACATATACACTCATTGTCTTCAGAACAGCCTGAATTCTTCGGGAAATGGAAACGTTGCTCAATTTGTATCAAGGGACGTAACGTGTGCCAGGAAAACATTCCCCACACCATTACACCACCGCCACCAGCCTGTACCGTTGACACCAGGCAGGATGGGGCCATGGACTCATGCTGCTTACACCAAATCCTGACTCTGCCATTAGCATGACGCAACAGGAACCGGGATTCGTCGGACCAGACAATGTTTTTCTACTCCTCAGTTGTCCAGTGTTGGTGATGGCGTGCCCACTGGAGCCGCTTCTTCTTGTTTTTAGCTGATAGGAGTGGAACCCGGTGTGGTTGTCTGCTGCAACAGCCCATCAGTGACAAGGACCGACGAGTTGTGCGTTCTGAGATGCCGTTCTGCACACCACTGTTGTACTGTGCCGTTGTTTTGCCTGTTTGTGGCCCGCCCGTTAGCTTGCACGATTCTTGCCATTCTCCTTCGACCTCTCATCCACGAGCTGTTTTCGTCAACAGGACTGCCGCCGACTGGAGGATTTCTGTTTGTCGCACCATTCTTGGTAAACCCTAAACACTGTTGTGCGTGAAAAGCCCAGGAGGCAGGCCGTTTCTGAGATATTGGAACCGGCGCCGCCTGGCACCGACGATCATACCAAAATCGCTTAGGTCACTAGTTTTGCCCATTCTAACATTCAATCGAATAGTCACTGAATGTCTCGAACGGGGTGGTGTACCTAATAAACTGGCCATTGAGTGCATACTAAAACTTCTAACAGAGGTGTCAGGACAGTTAAACCTATATACTATAATCTACTCATCTTTAAAATAATAGGATCTCATCAAACAGTATCAGCATTATATTTCAATACATCTAGGTTCTCAAATGAGTCTATTGCACAACGATGTTAAGTCAACTCTCCTTTACGTAAGTGTAGTGTACATATTGAGGGACAATCTTACTGTGAGTCAAGAGTTTATAGAAGTAATGTAAGGGAGTTTATTTAAGAATTAACATTGTGGCGTGCAAAACAATGGGAACGTTAGGACCCATTAAGCAAGCTGAAATCACCTCATATATAACTTTAAGTTCTGTTAAACTTGTATTTAAAAAAAAAAAGTAATTTCCCAAGTGAAGTTTCCATTTGAGAGTAAACACCCACCTTGTCTTGTTTCACCAATTCTTTCTCTTTCCTCAACGTCCCGATGATGGTGTTGAGTTCTAGAACGTCTGCGTGTTCCACCTCCATCTTTGGTTCACTCTGTTTCAAACAATCAACACAACCATAACAGCAGTGAAGAAACAACATATTTCAACACCATTGTAAATACAGTACGTGATCAGGATGCACACCTGAAGACTCTTCAGCCTCGAGATCTCCTTCTCTGCACCTTGAAAAGATGACCCCAAAAAAAGTTTGAGTTAACCTGAGCTTTTGACAAATAACTAAAACCCACTAAAGTGATGGAATCAATTCCATTTCAATTCAGTCAGTAACTGAATGGAAAATGTGAATTTCAGTTAACCCCTCACTATACTATGTGTATTTTATATTGTATTATACAGGACGCATTTGGAAAAGAGACCTAGGTCTCACAATATGTCTTCCCTGTTAACATAAAGGTTCAATTAAAAAAAAATCAATACTGAGACTGTACCTGCGAGAGCTTTCCTCAGCCCCAGTATCTCCTGGTCTAGCTGGGTCTTATTCCGGGCTTTCCCCTCCTGCTCCTGGACACGCGTCTGGAGCTCCGTGACAGACGTCTGCAGCCGAGTGTAGTTCTGCAACAGCTCAGCGTTCTCTGCCCGCGTCTCCTCTTTCTCCTGCTGCAGCGTGGCCTGTCTCCTCCCTGCCTCCTCCAGACCGGCTGTCAGCTCCTTCAGCCGCTCCTCCTGCTCCTCTGCTGCTTCCTTTAAGGTCTGGATGGTGCTCTGGAGGTCAGAGGGCACGGAGGAGTCCTGAGGAGCGTTGGCTGTGGCTGGACTAGTACCTGGAGGGTCCGGATACAGAGGGTAAACATGTAAGGGAAATCTGTGAGTCTTAGGTCAGGGTGGAGAAATCAGTCAGTTACAGTGCATTCGGGAAAGTATTCAGACCCCTTCCCTTTTTCCACATTGTGTTACGTTACAGCTTTATTATAAAATGGATTAAATTAATGTTTTTCCCTCATCAATCTACACACAATACTCCATAATGACAAAGTGAAAACAGGTTTTTAGAATTATTTGGCAAATGTGTTACAAATAAAAAACAGAAATACCTTATTTACGTAAGTATTCAGCCCCTTTGCTATGCGACTCGAAATTGAGCTCAGGTGCATCCTGTTTCCATTGATCATCCTTGAGATGTTTCTACAACAATTTAATCTATTTTAGAACAAGGCTGTAAAGTAACTAAATGTGGAAAAAGTCAAGGGGTCTGAATACTTTCTGAACGCACTGTATATGTTGTACAACAGCTGATGAGACTAACATTGTAAAAGTTTGAAAACATTTAAAATCAGTTTTATTTCCTGATAATTGCTGGTTGAAAATACAATCTGCACAGACCCTTTTAAAATCAGCAGGTTTGCATGGGCAGGAGTTTCGGCTTTCCGTGGTGACATCCCCATACGGCAGTGCTGTAGTACTCGAGTTCGGTCTCCAGACCCCATATTGAGTGTCTCTGTCTTTTCTCAGTGTAAGACACATTTTTACTGGGTCTTGACACGGACAATAAGGACTCGTAACCAGCCGAGACCAGTGGAGTAAAACATTGTTTGGTTTTATAAAACATTTTGCCAAGCCAACTCTCCACACTTGTAACCTCAAACTTTGTCACGCTCGTTGGAATATTCGGTTTATTTTATTTTTAATACATTTTTTACCCCTTTTTCTCCCCAATTTCGTGATGTCCAAATTGGTAGTTACAGTCTTGTCCCATCGCAGCAACTCCCGTACGGACTCGGGAGAGGCGAAGGTCGAGAGCCACGCGTCCTCCGAAACACGATCCTGCCAAGCTGCACTGCTTCTTGACACACTGCTCGTTTAACCGGGAAGCCGCACCAATGTGTCAGAGGAAACGCCGTAGGGCTGGCGACCGTGTCAGCGTGCAGGCGCCCGGCCCGCCACAAGGAGTCGTTAGCGCACGATGGGACAAGGACATCCCGGCCCGGCCAAACCCTCCCCTAACCCGGACGACGCTGGGCCAATTGTGCGCCGCCTCATGGGTCTCCCGGTCACGGCCGGCTGTGACGCAGCCCGGGATCGAACCCGGGTCTGTAGTGACGCCTCAAGCTCTGCAGTGCAGTGCCTTAGACCGCTGCGCCACTCGGAAGACCCCTTGTTGGCATATTCTTGCTCTTTTAGTAGGGGAGTCTGGGGGATGTCGTCTTAAGATGACTGCACTAATAACTAAGTCGTTCTCGATAAGAGTGTCTGCTAAATGACTCAAAAGTACATGTTTGAGTCACTGGCTCGCGAAGGGGAGACCGGGGATTGTAACATATCTAGTCGTTTTTATCTATTATTTAGTGATCGTTTGTAGAGTGACTATTTGCCTTCAACATTGCATTGTTTTACCATTTTAAAAAGGCTGAAGAATCCATATGTTCTCCTGAAATATTAAAGATTAATACTGCATTGGACCTTAAGGCATTCATTCCTACTGTCTCCGGTACTGTCTCCGGTACTGTCTCCGGTACTGTCTCCGGTACTGTCTCCGGTACTGTCTCCGGTACTGTCTCCGGTACTGGCTCCGGTACTGGCTCCGGTACTGTCTCCGGTACTGGCTCCGGTACTTTATTGACTATTAAGTCTTTTTTAAACCTCCCGCTTTGGGCTGGATGTGTCACTATGTGTTTTTCATACATGCAGAATTACTGTACCTCAATTAGCTACGAACTCCCTAGTTTGAAAGCGACTGTTTTCTGGAACCTGTGCGGCAACATTTCCCCTACATTTACCCCCCCACGTGGGCCAGCCCCCCTAGCAAAGTTTCAGCACACACAGTAGAGCAAGAGAGAGCGATGAAGTGGTGCTCATATCTACACATTCTGTGTGTGACGTAGAACACCATTTTCCAGGACCACTTTTGGCTCGTTGGCGCTACTTTCAGAACTACTGGCTAAAAAGTATACAAAAGTACCGGAGAATCACTAACACAGAAATACTCTTATTATGGTGACGACCTGACAAAATTACATTCATGGTCTTGAATTGGACTCGCATTGTTCTGGTCTTGACTCGGACTCGGTTTAGGTGGTCTTGAACACAACACTGCCATGCAGTAAATTGGTTAATAGACCTATAAGAAAAATAGTTCCAAACCTCTCTGCCAATAACAGCTCGTTTTCCGTTTACCTCTCCCCACTGCAGTAAGGAACTTAATTGTTAGCCGGGAAATGATTTGATACTGATATAAAAACAGCTGCATTGGGCCTTAAACTAACAGAAATATACTTCACTATACTTCCTTACATGTTTTTGAAAACGCGAAGACAGAGTAAGCTAAAGCCCATGCTTCCTCCTCCCCCCAGTCTGATCCTCCAGCTCCTCTCCTCCTCCCCCCAGTCTGATCCTCCAGCTCCTCTCCTCCTCCCCCAGTCTGTTTCTGATCCTCCAGCTCCTCTCCTCCCCCAGTCTGTTTCTGGTCCTCCAGCTCCTCTCCTCCTCCCCAGTCTGTTTCTGATCCTCCAGCTCCTCTCCCCCCCAGTCTGTTTCTGATCCTCCAGCTCCTCTCCTCCTCCCCCAGTCTGTTTCTGATCCTCCAGCTCCTCTCCTCCCCCAGTCTGTTTCTGATCCTCCAGCTCCTCTCCTCCTCCCCCAGTCTGTTTCTGATCCTCCAGCTCCTCTCCTACTCCCCCAGTCTGATCCTCCAGCTCCTCTCCTCCTCCCCAGTCTGTTTCTGATCCTCCAGCTCCTCTCCTCCTCCCCCCAGTCTGTTTCTGATCCTCCAGCTCCTCTCCTCCTCCCCCCAGTCTGTTTCTGATCCTCCAGCTCCTCTCCTCCTCCCCCAGTCTGTTTCTGATCCTCCAGCTCCTCTCCTCCTCCCCCCCAGTATGTTTCTGATCCTCCAGCTCCTCTCCTCCTCCTCCCCAGTCTGTTTCTGGTCCTCCAGCTCCTCTCCTCCTCCCCAGTCTGTTTCTGATCCTCCAGCTCCTCTCCTCCTCCCCCAGTCTGTTTCTGATCCTCCAGCTCCTCTCCTCCTCCCCCCAGTCTGTTTCTGATCCTCCAGCTCCTCTCCTCCTCCCCCAGTCTGTTTCTGATCCTCCAGCTCCTCTCCTCCTCCCCCAGTCTGTTTCTGATCCTCCAGCTCCTCTCCTCCTCCCCCAGTCTGATCCTCCAGCTCCTCTCCTCCTCCCCCCAGTCTGTTTCTGATCCTCCAGCTCCTCTCCTCCTCCCCCAGTCTGTTTCTGATCCTCCAGCTCCTCTCCTCCTCCCCCAGTCTGTTTCTGGTCCTCCAGCTCCTCTCCTCCTCCCCAGTCTGTTTCTGATCCTCCAGCTCCTCTCCTCCTCCCCCAGTCTGTTTCTGATCCTCCAGCTCCTCTCCTCCTCCCCCCAGTCTGTTTCTGATCCTCCAGCTCCTCTCCTCCTCCCCCAGTCTGTTTCTGATCCTCCAGCTCCTCTCCTCCTCCCCCAGTCTGTTTCTGATCCTCCAGCTCCTCTCCTCCTCCCCCAGTCTGATCCTCCAGCTCCTCTCCTCCTCCCCCAGTCTGTTTCTGATCCTCCAGCTCCTCTCCTCCTCCCCCCAGTCTGTTTCTGATCCTCCAGCTCCTCTCCTCCTTCCCCCAGTCTGTTTCTGATCCTCCAGCTCCTCTCCTCCTCCCCCAGTCTGTTTCTGATCCTCCAGCTCCTCTCCTCCCAGTCTGTTTCTGATCCTCCAGCTCCTCTCCTCCTCCCCCCAGTCTGTTTCTGATCCTCCTGCTCCTCTCCTCCTCCCCCAGTCTGTTTCTGATCCTCCAGCTCCTCTCCTCCTCCCCCAGTCTGATCCTCCAGCTCCTCTCCTCCTCCCCCCAGTCTGTTTCTGATCCTCCAGCTCCTCTCCTCCTCCCCCCCAGTCTGTTTCTGATCCTCCAGCTCCTCTCCGCCTCCCCCAAGTCTGTTTCTGTTCCTCCAGCTCCTCTCCTCCTCCCCCAGTCTGTTTCTGTTCCTCCAGCTCCTCTCCTCCTCCCCCCAGTCTGTTTCTGATCCTCCAGCTCCTCTCCTCCTCCCCCAGTCTGTTTCTGATCCTCCAGCTCCTCTCCTCCTCCCCCAGTCTGTTTCTGATCCTCCAGCTCCTCTCCTCCCCCCCAGTCTGTTTCTGATCCTCCAGCTCCTCTCCTCCCCCCCCAGTCTGTTTCTGATCCTCCAGCTCCTCTCCTCCCCCCCCAGTCTGTTTCTGATCCTCCAGCTCCTCTCCTCCTCCCCCCAGTCTGTTTCTGTTCCTCCAGCTCCTCTCCTCCTCCCCAAGTCTGTTTCTGATCCTCCAGCTCCTCTCCTCCTCCCCAAGTCTGTTTCTGATCCTCCAGCTCCTCTCCTCCTCCCCCAGTCTGTTTCCTGATCCTCCAGCTCCTCTCCTCCTCCCCCAGTCTGTTTCTGATCATCCAGCTCCTCTCCTCCTCCCCCCAGTCTGATCCTCCAGCTCCTCTCCTCCTCCCCCAGTCTGTTTCTGATCCTCCAGCTCCTCTCCTCCTCCCCCCAGTCTGTTTCTGATCCTCCAGCTCCTCTCCTCCCCCAGTCTGTTTCTGATCCTCCAGCTCCTCTCCTCCTCCCCCAGTCTGATCCTCCAGCTCTCTCCTCCTCCCCCCAGTCTGTTTCTGATCCTCCAGCTCCTCTCTTCCTCCCCCAGTCTGTTTCTGATCCTCCAGCTCCTCTCCTCCTCCCCCAGTCTGTTTCTGATCCTCCAGCTCCTCTCCTCCTCCCCCAGTCTGTTTCTGTTCCTCCAGCTCCTCTCCTCCTCCCCCCAGTCTGTTTCTGATCCTCCAGCTCCTCTCCTCCTCCCCCCAGTCTGTTTCTGATCCTCCAGCTCCTCCCCCAGTCTGTTTCTGATCCTCCAGCTCCTCTCCTCCTCCCCCAGTCTGATCCTCCAGCTCCTCTCCTCCTCCCCCAGTCTGTATCTGGTCATCCAGCTCCTCTCCTCCTTCCCCCAGTCTGTTTCTGTTCCTCCAGCTCCTCTCCTCCTCCCCCAGTCTGTTTCTGATCCTCCAGCTCCTCTCCTCCTCCCCCCAGTCTGATCCTCCAGCTCCTCTCCTCCTCCCCCAGTCTGTTTCTGGTCCTCCAGCTCCTCTCCTCCTCCCCCAGTCTGTTTCTGATCCTCCAGCTCCCCCCCCCCAGTCTGTTTCTGATCCTCCAGCTCCTCTCCTCCTCCCCCCAGTCTGTTTCTGATCCTCCAGCTCCTCTCCCCCAGTCTGTTTCTGATCCTCCAGCTCCGCTCCTCCTCCCCCAGTCTGTTTCTGATCCTCCAGCTCCTCTCCTCCTCCCCCAGTCTGTTTCTGGTCCTCCAGCTCCTCTCCTCCTCCCCCCAGTCTGTTTCTGATCCTCCAGCTCCTCTCCTCCTCCCCCCCAGTCTGATCCTCCAGCTCCTCTCCTCCTCCTCCCCAGTCTGTTTCTGATCCTCCAGCTCCTCTCCTCCTCCCCCAGTCTGTTTCTGATCCTCCAGCTCCTCTCCTCCTCCCCCCCAGTCTGTTTCTGATCCTCCAGCTCCTCTCCTCCTCCCCCCAGTATGTTTCTGATCCTCCAGCTCCTCTCCTCCTCCCCCCAGTCTGTTTCTGATCCTCCAGCTCCTCTCCTCCTCCCCCAGTCCGTTTCTGATCCTCCAGCTCCTCTCCTCCTCCCCAGTCTGTTTCCCTGATCCTCCAGCTCCTCTCCTCCTCCCCCCAGTCTGTTTCTGATCCTCCAGCTCCTCTCCCTCCTCCCCCCAGTCTGTTTCTGTTCCTCCAGCTCCTCTCCTCCCCCCAGTCTGTTTCTGATCCTCCAGCTCCTCTCCTCCCCCAGTCTGTTTCTGATCCTCCAGCTCCTCTCCTCCTCCCCCCAGTCTGTTTCTGATCCTCAGCTCCTCTCCTCCCCCCAGTCTGTTTCTGATCCTCCAGCTCCTCTCCTCCTCCCCCAGTCTGTTTCCTGATCCTCCAGCTCCTCTCCTCCTCCCCCAGTCTGTTTCTGATCCTCCAGCTCCTCTCCCCAGTCTGTTTCTGATCCTCCAGCCCCTCTCCCCCCCCCCCCCAGTCTGTTTCTGATCCTCCAGCTCCTCTCCTCCTCCCCCCAGTCTGTTTCTGATCCTCCAGCTCCTCTCCTCCTCCCCCAGTCTGTTTCTGATCCTCCAGCTCCTCTCCTCCTCCCCCAGTCTGTTTCTGATCCTCCAGCTCCTCTCCTCCCCCCCAGTCTGCTCTCTCCTCCCTCCTCCCCAGTCTGTTTCTGATCCTCCAGCTCCTCTCCTCCTCCCCCCAGTCTGTTTCTGATCCTCCAGCTCCTCTCCTCCTCCCCCAGTCTGTTTCTGTTCCTCCAGCTCCCTTCCCCCCAGTCTGTTTCTGATCCTCCAGCTCCTCTCCTCCCCCAGTCTGTTTCTGATCCTCCAGCTCCTCTCCTCCTCCCCCCAGTCTGTTTCTGATCCTCCAGCTCCTCCTCTCCTCCCCCCAGTCTGTTTCTGATCCTCCAGCTCCTCTCCTCCCTCCCCCCAGTCTGTTTCTGATCCTCCAGCTCCTCTCCTCCTCCCCCAGTCTGTTTCTGATCCTCCAGCTCCTCTCCCCCAGTCTGTTTCTGATCCTCCAGCTCCTCTCCTCCCCCCCCAGTCTGTTTCTGATCCTCCAGCTCCTCTCCTCCTCCCCCAGTCTGTTTCTGATCCTCCAGCTCCTCTCCTCCTCCCCCCCAGTCTGTTTCTGATCCTCCAGCTCCTCTCCTCCTCCCCCCAGTCTGTTTCTGATCCTCCAGCTCCTCTCCTCCTCCCCCAGTCTGTTTCTGATCCTCCAGCTCCTCTCCTCCTCCCCCCAGTCTGTTTCTGATCCTCCAGCTCCTCTCCTCCTCCCCCCCAGTCTGATCCTCCAGCTCCTCTCCTCCTCCCCCCAGTATGTTTCTGATCCTCCAGCTCCTCTCCTCCTCCCCCCAGGTCTGATCCTCCAGCTCCTCTCCTCCTCCCCCCCAGTCTGTTTCTGATCCTCCAGCTCCTCTCCTCCTCCCCCAGTCTGTTTCTGATCCTCCAGCTCCTCTCCTCCTCCCCCCAGTCTGTTTCTGATCCTCCAGCTCCTCTCCTCCTCCCCCAGTCTGTTTCTGATCCTCCAGCTCCTCTCCTCCTCCCCCCAGTCTGTTTCTGATCCTCCAGCTCCTCTCCTCCTCCCCCCAGTCTGATCCTCCAGCTCCTCTCCTCCTCCCCCCAGTCTGTTTCTGATCCTCCAGCTCCTCTCCTCCTCCCCAGTCTGTTTCTGATCCTCCAGCTCCTCTCCTCCTCCCCAGTCTGTTTCCTGATCCTCCAGCTCCTCTCCTCCTCCCCCAGTCTGTTTCTGATCCTCCAGCTCCTCTCCTCCTCCCCCCAGTCTGTTTCTGATCCTCCAGCTCCTCTCCTCCTCCCCCAGTCTGTTTCTGATCCTCCAGCTCCTCTCCTCCCCCCAGTCTGTTTCTGATCCTCCAGCTCCTCTCCTCCTCCCCCCAGCTGATCCTCCAGCTCCTCTCCTCCTCCCCCCAGTCTGTTTCTGATCCTCCAGCTCCTCTCCTCCTCCCCCAGTCTGTTTCTGATCCTCCAGCTCCTCTCCTCCTCCCCCCAGTCTGTTTCTGATCCTCCAGCTCCTCTCCTCTCCCCCCAGTCTGTTTCTGATCCTCCAGCTCCTCTCCTCCTCCCCCAGTCTGTTTCTGATCCTCCAGCTCCTCTCTCCCCCAGTCTGTTTCTGATCCTCCAGCTCCTCTCCTCCTCCCCCAGTCTGTTTCTGATCCTCCAGCTCCTCTCCTCCTCCCCCAGTCTGTTTCTGATCCTCCAGCTCCTCTCCTCCTCCCCCCAGTCTGTTTCTGATCCTCCAGCTCCTCTCCTACTCCCCCCCAGTCTGTTTCTGTTCCTCCAGCTCCTCCTCCCCCCAGTCTGATCCTCCAGCTCCTCTCCTCCTCCCCCCAGTCTGATCCTCCAGCTCCTCTCCTCCTCCCCCCCAGTCTGTTTCTGATCCTCCAGCTCCTCTCCTCCTCCCCCAGTCTGTTTCTGATCCTCCAGCTCCTCTCCTCCCTCCCCCAGTCTGTTTCTGATCCTCCAGCTCCTCTCCTCCTCCCCAGTCTGTTTCTGATCCTCCAGCTCCTCTCCTCCTCCCCCCAGTCTGTTTCTGATCCTCCAGCTCCTCTCCTCCCCCCAGTCTGATCCTCAGCTCCTCTCCTCCTCCTCCCCAGTCTGTTTCTGATCCTCCAGCTCCTCTCCTCCTCCCCCAGTCTGTTTCTGATCCTCCAGCTCCTCTCCTCCTCCCCCCAGTCTGTTTCTGATCCTCCAGCTCCTCTCCTCCTCCCCCCAGTCTGTTTCTGATCCTCCAGCTCCTCTCCTCCTCCCCCAGTCTGTTTCTGATCCTCCAGCTCCTCTCCTCCTCCCCCCAGTCTGTTTCTGATCCTCCAGCTCCTCTCCTCCTCCCCCAGTCTGTTTCTGATCCTCCAGCTCCTCTCCTCCTTCCCCCAGTCTGTTTCTGATCCTCCAGCTCCTCTCCTCCTCCCCCCAGTCTGTTTCTGATCCTCCAGCTCCTCTCCTCCTCCCCCAGTCTGTTTCTGATCCTCCAGCTCCTCTCCTCCTCCCCCCAGTCTGTTTCTGATCCTCCAGCTCCTCTCCTCCTCCCCCAGTCTGTTTCTGATCCTCAGCTCCTCTCCTCCTCCCCCCAGTCTGATCCTCCAGCTCCTCTCCTCCCTCCCCCAGTATGTTTCTGATCTCCAGCTCCTCTCCTCTCCCCAGTCTGTTTCTGATCCTCCAGCTCTCTCCTCCTCCCCCAGTCTGTTTCTGATCCTCCAGCTCCTCTCCTCCTTCCCCCAGTCTGTTTCTGATCCTCCAGCTCCTCTCCTCCTCCCCCAGTCTGATCCTCCAGCTCCTCTCCTCCTCCCCCAGTCTGTTTCTGATCCTCCAGCTCCTCTCCTCCTCCCCCCAGTCTGTTTCTGATCCTCCAGCTCCTCTCCTCCTCCCCAGTCTGTTTCTGATCCTCCAGCTCCTCTCCTCCTCACCCCCCAGTCTGTTTCTGATCCTCCAGCTCCTCTCCTCCCCCCAGTCTGTTTCTGATCCTCCAGCTCCTCTCCCTCCCAGTCTGTTTCTGATCCTCCAGCTCCTCTCCTCCTCCCCCAGTCTGTTTCTGATCCTCCAGCTCCTCTCCTCCTCCCCAGTCTGATCCTCCAGCTCCTCTCCTCCTCCCCCCCAGTCTGTTTCTGATCCTCCAGCTCCTCTCCTCCTCCCCCCAGTCTGTTTCTGATCCTCCAGCTCCTCTCCTCCTCCCCCAGTCTGTTTCTGATCCTCCAGCTCCTCTCTCCTCCCCCAGTCTGTTTCTGATCCTCCAGCTCCTCTCCTCCTCCCCCAGTCTGTTTCTGATCCTCCAGCTCCTCTCCTCCCCCAGTCTGTTTCTGATCCTCCAGCTCCTCTCCTCCTCCCCCAGTCTGTTTCTGATCCTCCAGCTCCTCTCCTCCTTCCCCCAGTCTGTTTCTGATCCTCCAGCTCCTCTCCTTCCCCCAGTCTGTTTCTGATCCTCCAGCTCCTCTCCTCCCCCCAGTCTGTTCTGATCCTCCAGCTCTCTCCCCCAGTCTGTTTCTGATCCTCCAGCTCCTCTCCTCCTCCCCCAGTCTGTTTCTGATCCTCCAGCTCCTCTCCCCCCCCCCCAGTCTGTTTCTGATCCTCCAGCTCCTCTCCTCCTCCCCCCAGTCTGTTTCTGATCCTCCAGCTCCTCTCCTCCTCCCCCAGTCTGATCCTCCAGTCCTCCTCCCCCCAGTCTGTTCTGATCCTCCAGCTCCTCTCCTCCTCCCCCCAGTCTGTTTCTGATCCTCCAGCTCCTCTCCTCCTTCCCCCAGTCTGTTTCTGATCCTCCAGCTCCTCTCCTCCTTCCCCCAGTCTGTTTCTGATCCTCCAGCTCCTCTCCCCCCCCCCCCAGTCTGATCCTCCAGCTCCTCTCCTCCTCCCCCCCAGTCTGTTTCTGATCCTCCAGCTCCTCTCCTCCTCCCCCCCAGTCTGTTTCTGATCCTCCAGCTCCTCTCCTCCCCCCCCCAGTCTGTTTCTGATCCTCCAGCTCCTCTCCTCCTCCCCCCAGTCTGTTTCTGATCCTCCAGCTCCTCTCCTCCTCCCCCCAGTCTGTTTCTGATCCTCCAGCTCCTCTCCTACTCCCCCCAGTCTGTTTCTGATCCTCCAGCTCTTCTCCTCCTCCCCCAGTTCTGATCCTCCAGCTCCTCTCCTCTCTCCCCAGTCTGATCCTCCAGCTCCTCTCCTCCTCCCCCAGTCTGTTTCTGATCCTCCAGCTCCTCTCCTCCTCCCCAGTCTGTTTCTGATCCTCCAGCTCCTCTCCTCCTCCCCCCAGTCTGTTTCCTGATCCTCCAGCTCCTCTCCTCCTCCCCCCAGTCTGTTTCTGATCCTCCAGCTCCTCTCCTCCTCCCCCCCAGTCTGATCCTCCAGCTCCCTCTCCTCCTCCCCCCCAGTCTGTTTCTGATCCTCCAGCTCCTCTCCTCCTCCCCCAGTCTGTTTCTGATCCTCCAGCTCCTCTCCTCCTCCCCAGTCTGTTTCTGATCCTCCAGCTCCTCTCCTCCCCCAGTCTGTTTCTGATCCTCCAGCTCCTCTCTCCTCCCCCAGTCTGTTTCTGATCCTCCAGCTCCTCTCCTTCCCCCAGTCTGTTTCTGATCCTCCAGCTCCTCTCCTCCTCCCCCCAGTCTGTTTCTGATCCTCCAGCTCCTCTCCTCCTCCCCCCAGTCTGTTTCTGATCCTCCAGCTCCTCTCCTCCTCCCCCAGTCTGTTTCTGATCCTCCAGCTCCTCTCCTCCTCCCCCAGTCTGTTTCTGATCCTCCAGCTCCTCTCCTCCTCCCCCAGTCTGTTTCTGATCCTCCAGCTCCTCTCCTCCTCCCCCAGTCTGTTTCTGATCCTCCAGCTCCTCTCCTCCTCCCCCAGTCTGATCCTCCAGCTCCTCTCCTCCTCCCCCCAGTCTGTTTCTGATCCTCCAGCTCCTCTCCTCCTCCCCCAGTCTGTTTCTGATCCTCCAGCTCCTCTCCTCCTCCCCCAGTCTGTTTCTGATCCTCCAGCTCCTCTCCTCCTCCCCCAGTCTGTTTCTGATCCTCCAGCTCCTCTCCTCCTCCCCCAGTCTGTTTCTGATCCTCCAGCTCCTCTCCTCCTCCCCCAGTCTGTTTCTGATCCTCCAGCTCCTCTCCTCCTCCCCCCAGTCTGTTTCTGATCCTCCAGCTCCTCTCCTCCTCCCCCCAGTCTGTTTCTGATCCTCCAGCTCCTCTCCTCCTCCCCCCAGTCTGTTTCTGATCCTCCAGCTCCTCTCCTCCCCCAGTCTGTCTGATCCTCCAGCTCCTCTCCTCCTCCCCCCAGTCTGTTTCTGATCCTCCAGCTCCTCTCCTCCTCCCCCCAGTCTGTTTCTGATCCTCCAGCTCCTCTCCTCCTCCCCCCCAGTCTGTTTCTGATCCTCCAGCTCCTCTCCTCCCCCCCCAGTCTGTTTCTGATCCTCCAGCTCCTCTCCTCCCCCCAGTCTGTTTCTGATCCTCCAGCTCCTCTCCTCCTCCCCCAGTCTGTTTCTGATCCTCCAGCTCCTCTCTCCTCCCCCCAGTCTGTTTCTGATCCTCCAGCTCCTCTCCTCCCCCCCAGTCTGTTTCTGATCCTCCAGCTCCTCTCCTCCCCCCCCAGTCTGTTTCTGATCCTCCAGCTCCTCTCCTTCCCCCAGTCTGTTTCTGATCCTCCAGCTCCTCTCCTCCTCCCCCAGTCTGTTTCTGATCCTCCAGCTCCTCTCCTCCTCCCCCAGTCTGTTTCTGATCCTCCAGCTCCTCTCCTCCTCCCCCAGTCTGTTTCTGATCCTCCAGCTCCTCTCCTCCTCCCCCCAGTCTGTTTCTGATCCTCCAGCTCCTCTCCTCCTCCCCCCAGTCTGTTTCTGATCCTCCAGCTCCTCTCCTCCTCCCCCCAGTCTGTTTCTGATCCTCCAGCTCCTCTCCTCCCCCCAGTCTGTTTCTGATCCTCCAGCTCCTCTCCTCCTCCCCCAGTCTGTTTCTGATCCTCCAGCTCCTCTCCTCCTCCCCCCAGTCTGTTTCTGTTCCTCCAGCTCCTCTCCTCCTCCCCCAGTCTGATCCTCCAGCTCCTCTCCTCCTCCCCCCAGTCTGTTTCTGATCCTCCAGCTCCTCTCCTCCTCCCCCAGTCTGTTTCTGATCCTCCAGCTCCTCTCCTCCTCCCCCCAGTCTGTTTCTGATCCTCCAGCTCCTCTCCTCCTCCCCCCCAGTCTGTTTCTGATCCTCCAGCTCCTCTCCTCCTCCCCCCAGTCTGATCCTCCAGCTCCTCTCCTCCTCCCCCCCAGTCTGTTTCTGATCCTCCAGCTCCTCTCCTCCTCCCCCAGTCTGTTTCTGATCCTCCAGCTCCTCTCCTCCCCCCCAGTCTGTTTCTGATCCTCCAGCTCCTCTCCTCCTCCCCCAGTCTGTTTCTGATCCTCCAGCTCCTCTCCTCCTCCCCCAGTCTGTTTCTGATCCTCCAGCTCCTCTCCCCAGTCTGTTTCTGATCCTCCAGCTCCTCTCCTCCTCCCCCCAGTCTGTTTCTGATCCTCCAGCTCCTCTCCTCCCCCCAGTCTGTTTCTGTTCCTCCAGCTCCTCTCCTCCTCCCCCAGTCTGATCCTCCAGCTCCTCTCCTCCTCCCCCCAGTCTGTTTCTGATCCTCCAGCTCCTCTCCTCCTCCCCCCAGTCTGTTTCTGATCCTCCAGCTCCTCTCCTCCTCCCCCAGTCTGTTTCTGATCCTCCAGCTCCTCTCCTCCTCCCCCAGTCTGTTTCTGATCCTCCAGCTCCTCTCCTCCTCCCCCAGTCTGTTTCCCCAGTCTGATCCTCCAGCTCCTTCCTCCTCCTCCCCCAGTCTGTTTCTGATCCTCCAGCTCCTCTCCTCCTCCCCCCAGTCTGTTTCTGATCCTCCAGCTCCTCTCCTCCTCCCCCAGTCTGTTTCTGATCCTCCAGCTCCTCTCCTCCTCCCCCAGTCTGTTTCTGATCCTCCAGCTCCTCTCCTCCTCCCCCCAGTCTGTTTCTGATCCTCCAGCTCCTCTCCTCCTCCCCCCAGTCTGTTTCTGATCCTCCAGCTCCTCTCCTCCCCCAGTCTGTTTCTGATCCTCCAGCTCCTCTCCTCCCCCAGTCTGTTTCTGATCCTCCAGCTCCTCTCCTCCTCCCCCCAGTCTGTTTCTGATCCTCCAGCTCCTCTCCTCCTCCCCCCAGTCTGTTTCTGATCCTCCAGCTCCTCTCCTCCCCCCCAGTCTGTTTCTGATCCTCCAGCTCCTCTCCCCCCCCAGTCTGTTTCTGATCCTCCAGCTCCTCTCTCCTCCCCCCAGTCTGTTTCTGATCCTCCAGCTCCTCTCCTCCTCCCCCAGTCTGTTTCTGATCCTCCAGCTCCTCTCCTCCTCCCCCAGTCTGTTTCTGATCCTCCAGCTCCTCTCCTCCTCCCCCCAGTCGTTTCTGATCCTCCAGCTCCTCTCCTCCTCCCCCAGTCTGATCCTCCAGCTCCTCTCCCCCCAGTCTGTTTCTGATCCTCCAGCTCCTCTCTCTCCCCCCAGTCTGTTTCTGATCCTCCAGCTCCTCTCCTCCCCCCAGTCTGTTTCTGATCCTCAAGCTCCTCCTCCTCCCCCAGTCTGATCCTCCAGCTCCTCTCCTCCTCCCCCAGTCTGATCCTCCAGCTCCTCTCCTCCTCCCCCAGTCTGTTTCTGATCCTCCAGCTCCTCTCCTCCTTCCCCCAGTCTGTTTCTGATCCTCCAGCTCCTCTCCTCCTCCCCCAGTCTGTTTCTGATCCTCCAGCTCCTCTCCTCCCCCAGTCTGTTTCTGATCCTCCAGCTCCTCTCCTCCTCCCCCAGTCTGTTTCTGATCCTCCAGCTCCTCTCCTCCTCCCCCCCAGTCTGATCCTCCAGCTCCTCTCCTCCTCCTCCCCAGTCTGTTTCTGATCCTCCAGCTCCTCTCCTCTCCCCCAGTCTGTTTCTGATCCTCCAGCTCTCCCCCCAGTCTGTTTCTGATCCTCCAGCTCCTCTCCTCCTCCCCCCAGTCTGTTTCTGATCCTCCAGCTCCTCTCCTCCTCCCCCAGTCTGTTTCTGATCCTCCAGCTCCTCTCCTCCTCCCCCAGTCTGATCCTCCAGCTCCTCTCCTCCTCCCCCTAGTCTGTTTCTGATCCTCCAGCTCCTCTCCTCCTCCCCCAGTCTGATCCTCCAGCTCCTCTCCTCCTCCCCCAGTCTGTTTCTGATCCTCCAGCTCCTCTCCTCCTCCCCCAGTCTGTCCTCCAGCTCCTCTCCTCCTCCCCCAGTCTGTTTCTGTTCCTCCAGCTCCTCTCCTCCTCCCCCAGTCTGATCCTCCAGCTCCTCTCCTCCTCCCCCAGTCTGTTTCTGATCCTCCAGCTCCTCTCCTCCTCCCCCAGTCTGTTTCTGATCCTCCAGCTCCTCTCCTCCTCCCCCAGTCTGTTTCTGATCCTCCAGCTCCTCTCCTCCTCCCCCAGTCTGTTTCTGATCCTCCAGCTCCTCTCCTCCTCCCCCAGTCTGATCCTCCAGCTCCTCTCCTCCTCCCCCA
The DNA here is from genome assembly GCF_020615455.1 of Coregonus clupeaformis. Taxonomy (NCBI): domain Eukaryota; kingdom Metazoa; phylum Chordata; class Actinopteri; order Salmoniformes; family Salmonidae; genus Coregonus; species Coregonus clupeaformis. The sequence goes on from NC_059220.1 coordinate 2,123,504, forward strand.
GTCTGTTTCTGATCCTCCAGCTCCTCTCCTCCTCCCCCCAGTCTGTTTCTGATCCTCCAGCTCCTCTCCTCCTACCCCCAGTCTGTTTCTGATCCTCCAGCTCCTCTCCTCCCCCCAGTCTGTTTCTGATCCTCCAGCTCCTCTCCTCCTCCCCCCAGTCTGTTTCTGATCCTCCAGCTCCTCTCCTCCTCCCCCAGTCTGATCCTCCAGCTCCTCTCCTCCTCCCCCAGTCTGTTTCCTGATCCTCCAGCTCCTCTCCTCCTCCCCCAGTCTGTTTCTGATCCTCCAGCTCCTCTCCTCCTCCCCCCAGTCTGTTTCTGATCCTCCAGCTCCTCTCCTCCTCCCCCAGTCTGTTTCTGATCCTCCAGCTCCTCTCCTCCTCCCCCCAGTCTGTTTCTGATCCTCCAGCTCCTCTCCTCCTCCCCAGTCTGTTTCTGATCCTCCAGCTCCTCTCCTCCTCCCCCAGTCTGTTTCTGATCCTCCAGCTCCTCTCCTCCTCCCCCAGTCTGTTTCTGATCCTCCAGCTCCTCTCCTCCTCCCCCCAGTCTGTTTCTGATCCTCCAGCTCCTCTCCTCCTCCCCCAGGTCTGATCCTCCAGCTCCTCTCCTCCTCCCCCCAGTCTGTTTCTGATCCTCCAGCTCCTCTCCTCCTCCCCCAGTCTGTTTCTGATCCTCCAGCTCCTCTCCTCCCCCCCCAGTCTGTTTCTGATCCTCCAGCTCCTCTCCTCCTCCCCCAGTCTGTTCTGATCCTCCAGCTCCTCTCCTCCTCCCCCCAGTCTGTCTGATCCTCCAGCTCCTCTCCTCCTCCCCAGTCTGTTTCTGATCCTCCAGCTCCTCTCCTCCTCCCCCCAGTCTGTTTCTGATCCTCCAGCTCCTCTCCTCCTCCCCCAGTCTGTTTCTGATCCTCCAGCCTCCTCCTCCTCCCCCAGTCTGTTTCTGATCCTCCAGCTCCTCTCCTCCCCCCAGTCTGTTTCTGATCCTCCAGCTCCTCTCCTCCCCAGTCTGTTTCTGATCCTCCAGCTCCTCTCCTCCCCCAGTCTGATCCTCCAGCTCCTCTCCTCCTCCCCCCAGTCTGATCCTCCAGCTCCTCTCCTCCTCCCCCAGTCTGTTTCTGATCCTCCAGCTCCTCTCCTCCTCCCCCAGTCTGTTTCTGATCCTCCAGCTCCTCTCCTCCTCCCCCAGTCTGTTTCTGATCCTCCAGCTCCTTCTCCTCCCCCAGTCTGTTTCTGATCCTCCAGCTCCTCTCCTCCTCCCCCCAGTCTGTTTCCTGATCCTCCAGCTCCTCTCCTCCTCCCCCCAGTCTGTTTCTGATCCTCCAGCTCCTCTCCTCCTCTCCCCCAGTCTGTTTCTGATCCTCCAGCTCCTCTCCTCCTCCCCAGTCTGATCCTCCAGCTCCTCTCCTCCCCCCCAGTCTGTTTCTGATCCTCCAGCTCCTCTCCTCCTCCCCCAGTCTGATCCTCCAGCTCCTCTCCTCCTCCCCCCAGTCTGTTTCTGTTCCTCCAGCTCCTCTCCTCCTCCCCAGTCTGATCCTCCAGCTCCTCTCCTCCTCCCCCAGTCTGTTTCTGATCCTCCAGCTCCTCTCCTCCTCCCCCCAGTCTGTTTCTGATCCTCCAGCTCCTCTCCTCCTCCCCCAGTCTGTTTCTGATCCTCCAGCTCCTCTCCTCCTCCCCCAGTCTGATCCTCCAGCTCCTCTCCTCCTCCCCCAGTCTGATCCTCCAGCTCCTCTCCTCCTCCCCCCAGTCTGTTTCTGTTCCTCCAGCTCCTCTCCTCCTCCCCCAGTCTGATCCTCCAGCTCCTCTCCTCCTCCCCCAGTCTGTTTCTGTTCCTCCAGCTCCTCTCCTCCTCCCCCAGTCTGATCCTCCAGCTCCTCTCCTCCTCCCCCAGTCTGTTTCTGATCCTCCAGCTCCTCTCCTCCTCCCCCCAGTCTGTTTCTGATCCTCCAGCTCCTCTCCTCCTCCCCCCAGTCTGTTTCTGATCCTCCAGCTCCTCTCCTCCTCCCCCAGTCTGTTTCTGATCCTCCAGCTCCTCTCCTCCTCCCCCAGTCTGATCCTCCAGCTCCTCTCCTCCTCCCCCCAGTCTGTTTCTGATCCTCCAGCTCCTCTCCTCCTCCCCCAGTCTGTTTCTGATCCTCCAGCTCCTCTCCTCCTACCCCCAGTCTGTTTCTGATCCTCCAGCTCCTTCTCTCCCCCAGTCTGTTTCTGATCCTCCAGCTCCTCTCCTCCTCCCCCCAGTCTGTTTCTGATCCTCCAGCTCCTCTCCTCCTCCCCCAGTCTGATCCTCCAGCTCTCTCTCCTCCTCCTCCCCAGTCTGTTTCTGATCCTCCAGCTCCTCTTCTCCTCCCCCAGTCTGTTTCTGATCCTCCAGCTCCTCTCCTCCTCCCCCAGTCTGTTTCCTGATCCTCCAGCTCCTCTCCTCCTCCCCCAGTCTGTTTCCTGATCCTCCAGCTCCTCTCCTCCTCCCCCCAGTATGTTTCTGATCCTCCAGCTCCTCTCCTCCTCCCCAGTCTGTTTCTGATCCTCCAGCTCCTCTCCTCCTCCCCCCAGTCTGTTTCTGATCCTCCAGCTCCTCTCTCCTCCCCAGTCTGTTTCTGATCCTCCAGCTCCTCCTCCTCCCCCAGTCTGTTTCTGATCCTCCAGCTCCTCTCCTCCTCCCCCCAGTCTGATCCTCCAGCTCCTCTCCTCCTCCCCCAGTCTGTTTCTGATCCTCCAGCTCCTCTCCTCCTCCCCCCAGTCTGTTTCTGATCCTCCAGCTCCTCTCCTCCTCCCCCCAGTCTGTTTCTGATCCTCCAGCTCCTCTCCTCCTCCCCCCAGTCTGTTTCTGATCCTCCAGCTCCTCTCCTCCTCCCCCCAGTCTGTTTCTGATCCTCCAGCTCCTCTCCTCCTCCCCCAGTCTGTTTCTGATCCTCCAGCTCCTCTCCTCCCCCAGTCTGTTTCTGATCCTCCAGCTCCTCTCCTCCCCCAGTCTGTTTCTGATCCTCCAGCTCCTCTCCCCCCAGTCTGTTTCTGATCCTCCAGCTCCTCTCCTCCTCCCCCAGTCTGTTTCTGATCCTCCAGCTCCTCTCCTCCTCCCCCAGTCTGTTTCTGATCCTCCAGCTCCTCTCCTCCCCCCAGTCTGTTTCTGATCCTCCAGCTCCTCTCCTCCTCCCCCAGTCTGTTGTTGATCCTCCAGCTCCTCTCCTCCTCCCCCCAGTCTGTTTCTGATCCTCCAGCTCCTCTCCTCCTCCCCCAGTCTGTTTCTGATCCTCCAGCTCCTCTCCCCCAGTCTGTTTCTGATCCTCCAGCTCCTCTCTCCCCCAGTCTGTTTCTGATCCTCCAGCTCCTCTCCCCCAGTCTGTTTCTGATCCTCCAGCTCCTCTCCTCCCCCAGTCTGTTTCTGATCCTCCAGCTCCTCTCCTCCTCCCCCCAATCTGATCCTCCAGCTCCTCTCCTCCTCCCCCCAGTCTGTTTCTGATCCTCCAGCTCCTCTCCTCCTCCCCCAGTCTGTTTCTGATCCTCCAGCTCCTCTCCTCCTCCCCCCAGTCTGTTTCTGATCCTCCAGCTCCTCTCCTCCCCCAGTCTGTTTCTGATCCTCCAGCTCCTCTCCTCCTCCCCCCAGTCTGTTTCTGATCCTCCAGCTCCTCTCCTCCTCCCCCCCAGTCTGATCCTCCAGCTCCTCTCCTCCTCCTCCCCAGTCTGTTTCTGATCCTCCAGCTCCTCTCCTCCTCCCCCCAGTCTGTTTCTGATCCTCTCAGCTCCTCCCCCAGTCTGTTTCTGATCCTCCAGCTCCTCTCCTCCTCCCCCAGTCTGTTTCTGATCCTCCAGCTCCTCTCCTCCTCCCCCAGTCTGTTTCTGATCCTCCAGCTCCTCTCCTCCTCCCCCCAGTCTGTTTCTGATCCTCCAGCTCCTCTCCTCCTCCCCCAGTCTGATCCTCCAGCTCCTCTCCTCCTCCCCCCAGTCTGTTTCTGATCCTCCAGCTCCTCTCCTCCTCCCCCAGTCTGATCCTCCAGCTCCTCTCCTCCTCCCCCAGTCTGTTTCTGTTCCTCCAGCTCCTCTCCTCCTCCCCCAGTCTGTTTCTGATCCTCCAGCTCCTCTCCTCCTCCCCCAGTCTGTTTCTGATCCTCCAGCTCCTCTCCTCCTCCCCCAGTCTGTTTCTGATCCTCCAGCTCCTCTCCTCCTCCCCCAGTCTGATCCTCCAGCTCCTCTCCTCCTCCCCCCAGTCTGTTTCTGATCCTCCAGCTCCTCTCCTCCTCCCCCAGTCTGATCCTCCAGCTCCTCTCCTCCTCCCCAGTCTGTTTCTGATCCTCCAGCTCCTCTCCTCCTCCCCCCCAGTCTGTTTCTGATCCTCCAGCTCCTCTCCTCCTCCCCCAGTCTGTTTCTGATCCTCCAGCTCCTCTCCTCCTCCCCCCAGTCTGTTTCTGATCCTCCAGCTCCTCTCCTCCTCCCCCCCAGTCTGTTTCTGATCCTCCAGCTCCTCTCTCCTCCCCCAGTCTGTTTCTGATCCTCCAGCTCCTCTCCTCCTCCCCCCCAGTCTGTTTCTGATCCTCCAGCTCCTCTCCTCCTCCCCCCAGTCTGTTTCTGATCCTCCAGCTCCTCACCCCCAGTATGTTTCTGATCCTCCAGCTCCTCTCCTCCTCACCCCCAGTATGTTTCTGATCCTCCAGCTCCTCTCCTCCTCCCCCCAGTATGTTTCTGTTCCTCCAGCTCCTCACCCCCAGTATGTTTCTGTTCCTCCAGCTCCTCTATCCTCTCCTCGTACTCTGCCAGCTCGTCCCGGTGGCGCCGGGTGATGTCGGCCATCTTCTGTCTCTGTGCGTCCTGCAGCGCTGCTAACTCATGCTGGTGTTCATCTACCTCGCGGCCCATCTCCTCACGCAGCTCCTACAATCAAATAGAATGTTCCACAGACATTCTCTTAGTCCAAGCAGGGTTTTTAACAATCATTTAAATGTTATTCACAAAGCCCTTTTTACATAAACAAAAAGGTTCTATAGCAAGGCTCTCCAACCCTGTTCCTGGAGAGCTACCCTCCTGTAGGTTTTAACTCCAACCCTGTTCCTGGAGAGCTACCCTCCTGTAGGTTTTAACTCCAACCCTGTTCCTGGAGAGCTACCCTCCTGTAGGTTTTAACTCCAACCCTGTTCCTGGAGAGAAACCCTCCTGTAGGTTTTAACTCCAACCCTAATCTAGCACCACTGATTCTAATAATTAGCTGGTTGATAAATGAATCAGGTTAGTAACACCTGGGGTTGGCGTGAAAACGTACAGGAGGGTAGCTCTCCAGGAACAGGGTTGAAGAGCCCTGCTTGACAGTAACCCGGTCCTAGACTCCCAAAGAGAAAGCACACCTTTATGATCCTCTGAAGCTTCAGGACCTCTCCCTGGTCACCGTTTCCTGCTCCTGGGGGTATGGATGCCTGAAACATATAAATATCAGAATTAAACTTTAATATGGGTTTTACGTGTATGTATTGCAAAGCTTTTCATTGGCATTTGACATTAACCTTTAGATATCCTTCCAGTAAACAGTAATAGATCAAATGTGTTATATTCTATGTAATGAACGGTGTTGCAACGAAACCTACCTGAGACACGCGTCTCCAGTGGGAAACCTCAGCCTCCAGCCTCATCACCTCCGCAGACAGACGGTTAATCTCCTGCTGAGACCAGATGACGTCACTGAAGTCCATCTCGTCGCTGCTGCCATGGAAACCCTGGTGGAGGGCGGCCCCCGGGGGGCGGGACATGTAAGAGGAAGAGGTAGTGGTGGTGGAGGCGGTGGTGGTGACCGGAAGTACAGCTGGGTCGGAGGTAACCGATTGAGCAGAGTGCTGTAGCTTCCGGACCTCTTCCTGTAGTCCACTCTGACGGGCTTTCAGGTGGCTGATCTCCACCTGTACAGGTAACATCATGACATGACACGATGACACAGTTAAGAAGTAGCGTAGACACATCCAGTAACTTTGCAGGGTGCATGACACAAAAAGCAATGTCCTGAAAGACAGATGGATACCAGCACACTGTGGAATGCTCCCTCAGAAGACCGTGGCTATTTTACATTTACATTTTAAGTCATTTGGCAGACGCTCTTATCCAGAGCGACTTACAGGAGCAATTAGGGTTAAGTGCCTTGCTCAAGGGCACACCGACAGATTTTTCACCTAGTCGGCTCGGGGATTAGAACCAGCGACCTTTCGGTTACTGGCACTGAGCTCTTAACCCCTAAGCTACCTGCCGCCCTATCTATCCTTATTTCAAGATGATGACATTTCGATTTCATAGTGTATCATATAGTTCCATGTATCAGCCCCGTACATCTTTCTGTTGCATCAGGGTCCTGTACTCAGCAGACTGCCGTTTAATCTGGATCTCTGAGGCCTCCAGCTTCTCCTCCAGCTCTGCATGGATCCTCTTTAAACGCTCGTACTGAAACAAGAGGAAAGATAGCGTTAAAGTCCTCCTCTAGTCTCCTTTTCACATCATTTAATAACCTGATTTACTTAACAAACGGGCACATCTCAATAGGTGGTCCAGGTGTAACATGACATGGGGGGGGGGGGTTCCTCTTTTGTTCTTCAAGCAAGGGGGGAGGCCGTTGACATCACAAATTACCATCAGACTCTGAATGCCCTACTCCTTGACGTTTGCAAAAAATATATTTGTTTTACCCTTAAAACACTCATACTGCAACACAGAGAGAACACAGCTTTATACAATCATACTGCAACACAGAGAGAACACAGCTTTATACAATCATACTGCAACACAGAGAGAACACAGCTATATACACTCATACTGCAACACAGAGAGAACACAGCTTTATACAATCATACTGCAACACAGAGAGAACACAGCTTTATACAATCATACTGCAACACAGAGAAAGCAGAGATTTAAAGGCTTGTACTGCAACACAGAGAAAGCACAGATTTAAATGCTTGTACTGCAACACAGAGAAAGCACAGATTTAAATGCTTGTACTGCAACACAGAGAAAGCAGAGATTTAAAGGCTTGTACTGCAACACAGAGAAAGCACACATTTAAAAGCTTGTACTGCAACACAGAGAAAGCACAGATTTAAATGCTTGTACTGCAACACAGAGAAAGCACAGATTTAAAGGCTTGTACTGCAACACAGAGAAAGCACAGATTTAAAGGCTTGTACTGCAACACAGAGAAAGCAGAGATTTAAAGACTTGTACTGCAACACAGAGAAAGCACAGATTTAAAGGCTTGTACTGCAACACAGAGAAAGCAGAGATTTAAAGGCTTGTACTGCAACACAGAGAAAGCACAGATTTAAATGCTTGTACTGCAACACAGAGAAAGCACAGATTTAAATGCTTGTACTGCAACACAAGGAAAGCAGAGATTTAAAGGCTTGTACTGCAACACAGAGAAAGCACAGATTTAAATGCTTGTACTGCAACACAAGGAAAGCAGAGATTTAAATGCTTGTACTGCAACACAAGGAAAGCAGAGATTTAAAGGCTTGTACTGCAACACAGAGAAAGCAGAGATTGAAATGCTTGTACTGCAACACGGAGAGAAACAGGAGTGAGCACAAACACAATTATCAGAATCAGATGAACAATGAACGCACAGGGAATCTGTTAGAAATCTATACTTTTAGGACTGGTTTCACAGACACAGATTAAATCTAGTCCTGGACATAAAAGCAGAACTCAATGGAGAATCTGAATTAAAATAGCTGTTTAGTCCAAGACTAGGCTTAGTCTGAGTCCGGGAAACCGGCCCTATGATGGTGAGAACCCTCGTACCTCAGCCTCCACTTGCTCCAGCTTAGAACTGGACGCCAGCAGCTCAGTGGAAGCATCTGAAAGAAAAGTATGAAATACTGTGTAATAACAAGTAGAATACCATTCACAGCCATGCACCCATGTGCCACATGTAAAAAATAAGCCAATCAAGTTTTACTTCAACACTCTTTATTTCTACAGGGTGTGTCCTGTCCTATAATACAGGGTTGCTGTTAGCCGGTAATTTTACCTACTGTCGTATAATACAGGGTTGCCGTTAGCCGGTAATTGTATCTACGGTCCTATAATACAGGGTTGCCGTTAGCCGGTAATTGTATCTACGGTCCTATAATACAGGGTTGCCGTTAGCCGGTAATTGTACCTACTGTCCTATAATACAGGGTTGCCGTTAGCCGGTAATTGTACCTACTGTCCTATAATACAGGGTTGCCGGTAATTGTACCTACTGTCCTATAATACAGGGTTGCCGTTAGCCGGTAATTGTACCTACTGTCCTATAATACAGGGTTGCCGTTAGCCGGTAATTGTACCTACTGTCCTATAATACAGGGTTGCCGTTAGCCGGTAATTGTACCTACTGTCCTATAATACAGGGTTGCCGTTAGCTGGTAATTGTACCTACTGTCCTATAATACAGGGTTGCCGTTAGCGGTAATTGTACCTACTGTCCTATAATACAGGGTTGCCGTTAGCCGGTAATTGTACCTACTGTCCTATAATACAGGGTTGCCGTTAGCCGGTAATTGTACCTACTGTCCTATAATACAGGGTTGCCGTTAGCCGGTAATTGTATCTACGGTCCTATAATACAGGGTTGCCGTTAGCCGGTAATTGTACCTACTGTCCTATAATACAGGGTTGCCGTTAGCCGGTAATTGTACCTACTGTCCTATAATACAGGGTTGCCGTTAGCCGGTAATTGTATCTACTGTCGTATAATACAGGGTTGCCGTTAGCCGGTAATTGTACCTACTGTCCTATAATACAGGGTTGCCGTTAGCCGGTAATTGTACCTACTGTCCTATAATACAGGGTTGCCGTTAGCCGGTAATTGTACCTACTGTCCTATAATACAGGGTTGCCGTTAGCCGGTAATTGTATCTACTGTCGTATAATACAGGGTTGCCGTTAGCCGGTAATTGTACCTACTGTCCTATAATACAGGGTTGCCGTTAGCCGGTAATTGTATCTACTGTCGTATAATACAGGGTTGCTGTTAGCCGGTAATTGCCGGCTTTTGGCCTATAAAAAAAATGAAAAGCTGATAAATAAAATAGTTGCTGGCAAAATTGTCCGGGAGAAAAAAAACAATCCCATTGCAAATATATCAGCCGATGTAAATACATTTCACAGTCATGCTTATCAGTCTATAGGTTCATTAGCCAATCATCTTGGAGTGTTGTTTAGGGTCATGGCACCCCTTACAGGACTCCAATTTCTTCCAAATACCCTAGGCAACACACTCCTGTTCCCACACCTGTTCCCACTCCCCTGTTCCCACACTCCTGTTCCCCCACACCTGTTCCCACTCCCCTGTTCCCACTCCCTAATCACCCCTCCTCTCCCTTCTTCACCCCTTGTAATCCCCATATAAGCTGCATGCTCCTTCCCTACTTACCAGGGCCCGGTTTCCCGATAGCGATGGAACTTAACGAGTGTTTTTAACATTACATTAAATTTTTTACATTTTAGTCATTTAGCAGACGCTCTTATCCAGAGCGACTTACAGGAGCAATTAGGGTTAAGTGCCTTGCTTAAGGGCACATCGACAGATTTTTCACCTAGTCGGCTCGGGGATTAGAACCAGCGACCTTTCGGTTACTGGCACAACGCTCTTACCCACTAAGCTACCTGCCGCCCGCATCTTTCCTACAACGGCCGAAGATGTAACACGCTTTTCACCAAACACCACACACGAAGAGAGAACGGTTGCTAAGTGCGTAGTTGGAGCAAGTGTCGATACTGCTAGGCTCGAAAGAAAGGGAGCGCTGCTCTCGGAGCAGCTTTCTCCATTCAAATCGTTCCTTAACATTATAATTATTTACCAATACTGAGGACGGATCAGCTCCTAGAGAGATATTACCACGTACCGATGCAAATATTGAGGCGGCTTATTCTAATGCCTTACGCCCAAATAAAATTCATAAAAATCCCTGATTTGGCACATCATTACGCACACGTTAGGCTACACATCATGAAATATATTGAGACAAATTACAGACAGTAGCCTACAGGTAGCAAAATATAACTCCATTGATTGAACATGAAATGTATTTCAATATGATTTAAAATAGGCCTATAGCCTACTGTTGATATTTTAAACGCAGTCATCTCGGTTTTCATTTGAAGCATCATTTCATACAGTGGGGAGAACAAGTAACAGTCCTGAACCTAGCTTACAGTCCATGGTGGCAGTAACAGTCCTGAACCTAGCTTACAGTCCATGGTGGCAGTAACAGTCCTGAACCTAGCTTACAGTCCATGGTGGCAGTAACAGTTCTGAACCTAGCTTACAGTCCATGGTGGCAGTAACAGTCCTGAACCTAGCTTACAGTCCATGGTGGCAGTAACAGTCCTGAACCTAGCTTACAGTCCATGGTGGCAGTAACAGTCCTGAACCTAGCTTACAGTCCATGGTGGCATCAACAGTCCTGAACCTAGATTAAACTCCCATTAGACAGCTCTGCAAGCGTTATAATGTCTAAATGTGTTAATTACTCACCAGATATGCATCTTCGCTTAGCAACTATCTTCATTTACTGCCGTTACGGCCGGAAACACTGATATAATATTGATTTCTGTGCCTTTCAAATAGGCTACTGTCATTCCGAGGGAATCTGATATTGTCTGGAAGGAGATGAGGTATTTCATTTATCCGGCAGCTATGAGGCTCTACCAGGGTTGTCAACTACATGTGACACATATAAAGAGATCTGCTTAAAAGTAATTCACATGACAAAACAAACATGCCTTCACCAGCACTCTCTACACGATCCCACAAACAAAAATAGATTTTCTAACTAATCTCAGTCCAATTAGCCTAAGTTCTCAATAGTTACGTAATATACTTATTTAATTTAAAAATGTACTGTAGGCTGTGCATTGATGTCAGAACTGAAACAGCCCTCCCTGAGCTACTGACATCAGTCATGCCTAATCTTGCTTTGCGTACAGTATGTGTCTGTTGGAATGTAGTGATCAAAGTTCTCTGTGGTTCCTGTCTGTCTGTCTGTCTGTCTGTCTCTCTGTCTGTCTGTCTGTCAGTTTATCAGTCAAACCTGGTTTACTTATGGCAGCAGCACTCTTTCTTGACAACATTAGTGGACTAATGAAAGCGTCCACACACTAAAGTATGGAGACAGAAATCTCTTGGAAAAAAACGGCTGTCCTTTTAGTAGTGGTTTCTTTGCAGCAATTCGACCATGAAGGCCTGATTCACACAGTCAAAAGTTTGGACACACCTACTCATTCCAGGGTTTTTCTTTATTTTTACTATTTTATACATTGTAGAATAATAGTGAAGACATCCACACTATGAAATAACACATATGGAATCATGTAGTAACCAAAAAAGTGTTAAACAAATCTAAATATATTTTATATTTGAGATTCTTCAAAATAGCCACCCTTTGCCTTGACAACTTTGCACACTCTTGGCATTCTCTCAACCAGCTTCACCTGGAATGCTTTTCCAACAGTCTTGAAGGAGTTCCCACATATTGTGAGCACTTGTTGGCTGCTTTTCCTTCACTCTGCCGTCCGACTCATCCCAAACCATCTCAATTTGGTTGAGGTCAGGGAATTGTGGAGGCCAGGTCATCTGATGCAGCACTCCATCACTCTCCTTCTTGGTAAAATACCCCTTACACAGCCTGGAGGTGTGTTGGGTCATTGTCCTGTTGAAAAACAAATGATAGTCCCACTAAGCCCAAACCAGATGGGATGGCGTATCGCTGCAGAATGCTGTGGTAGCCATGCAGGTTAAGAGTGCCTTGAATTCTAAATAAATCACAGTGTCACCAGCAAAGCACCCCCACACCATAACACCTCCTCCTCCATGCTTTACGGTGGGAAATACACATGCGGAGATCATGCATTCACCCACACCGCGTCTCACAAAGAAACGGCGGTTGGAACCAAAAATCTCCAATTTGTACTCCAGACCAAAAGGACAAATTTCCACCGGTCTAATGTCCATTGCTCGTGTTTCTTGGCCCAAGGTAGTCTCTTCTTCTTATTGGTGTTCTTTAGTAGTGGTTTCTTTGTAGCAATTCGACCATGAAGGCCTGATTCACACAGTCTCCTCTGAAGAGTTGATGTTGAGATGTGTCTGTTACTTGAACTCTGAAGCATTTATTTGGGCTGTAATTTCTGAGGCTGGTAACTCTAATGAACTTATCCTCTGCAGCAGAGGTGACTCTGGGTCTTCCATTCCTGTGGCGGTCCTCATGAGAGCCAGTTTCATTATAGCGCTTGATGGTTTTTGCGACTGCACTTGAAGAATTGACTGACCTTCATGTCTTAAAGTAATAATGGACTGTCATTTCTCTTTGTTTATTTGAGCTGTTCTTGCCATAATATGGACTTGGTCTTTTACCAAATAGGGCTATCTTCTGTATACCCCCCCTACCTTGTCACAACACAACTGATTGGCTCAAACACATTAAGAAGGAAAGAAATCCCACAAATTAACTTTAAATAGGTACACCTGTTAATTGAAATGCATTCCAGGTGACTACCTCATGAAGCTGGTTGAGAGAATGCCAAGAGTGTGCAAAGCTGTCATCAAGGCAAAGGCTGGCTATTTGAAGAATCTCAAATATAAAATATACTTTGATTTGTTTAACACTTTTTTGGTTACTACATGATTCCATATGTGTTATTTCATAGTTTTGATGTCTTCACTATTATTCTACAACGTTTGTGCCAGACATAGCGTTTTCCTTGATGGCCCAAAAGCTCAATTTTAGTTTCATCTGACCAGAGTACCTTCTTCCATATGTTTGGGGAGTCTCCCACATGGCTTTTGGCGAACACCAAACATGTTTGCTTATTTTTTTCTTTAAGCAATGGCTTTTTTCTGGCCACTATTCCGTAAAGCCCAGCTCTGTGGAGTGTACGGCTTAAAGTGGTCCTATGGACAGATACTCCAATCTCCGCTGTGGAGCTTTGCAGCTCCTTCAGGGTTATCTTTGGTCTCTTTGTTGCCTCTCTGATTAATGCCCTCCTTGCCTGGTTTTGGTGGGAGGCCCTCTCTTGGCAGGTTTGTTGTGGTGCCATATGCTTTCCATTTTTTAATAATGGATTTAATGGTGCTCCGTGGGATGTTCAAAGTTACTGATATTTTTTACAACCCAACCATGATCTGTACTTCTCCACAACTTTGTCCCTGACCTGTTTGGAGAGCTCCTTGGTCTTCATGGTGCCGCTTGCTTGGTGGTGCTCTGGGGCCTTTGCAGACTCTGGGGCCTTTCAGAACAGGTGTATATATACACTCAGATCATGTGACACTTAGATTGCACACAGGTGGACTTTATTTAACTAATTATGTGACTTCTGAAGGTAATTGGTTGCACCAGATCTTATTTAGGGGCTTCATAGCAAAGGGGGTGAATACATATGCACGCACCACTTTCCTGTTATTTATTTTTTTGAAAAAAGTTATTTTTTTCATTTCACTTCACCAATTTGGACTATTTTGTGTATGTCCATTACATGAAATCCAAATAAAAATCACATAGCCTGTCTTCTTTTGAGAGCCAGGTCTGCCTACGGCGGCCTTTCTCAATAGCAAGGCTATGCTCACTGAGTCTGTACATAGTCAAAGCTTTCCTTAAGTTTGGGTCAGTCACAGTGGTCAGGTATTCTGCCACTGTGTACTCTCGGTTTAGGGCCAAATAGCATTCTACTTTGCTCTTTTATTTTGTTAATTCTTTCCAATGTGTCAAGTAATTCTCTTTTTGTTTTTTCATGATTTGGTTGGGTCTAATTGTGTTGTTGTTGTTGTCCTGGGGCTCTGTGGGGTCTGTTTGTGTTTGTGAACAGAGCCCCAGGACCAGCTTACTTAGGGGACTCTTCTCCAGGTTCATCTCTCTGTAGGTGATGGCTTTGTTATGGAAGGTTTGGGAATCGCTTCCTTTTAAGTGGTTATAGAATTTAACGGCTCTTTTCTGAATTTTGATAATTAGCGGGTATCGGCCTAATTCTGCTCTGCATGCATTATTTGGTGTTTTTCGTTGTACACAGAGGATATTTTTGCAGAATTCTGCATGCAGTCTCAATTTGGTGTTTGTCCCATTTTGTGAATTCTTGGTTGGTGAGCGGGCCCCAGAGCTCACAACCATAAAGGGCAATGGGTTCTATAACTGATTCAAGTATTTTTAGCCAGATCCTAATTGGTATGTCGAATGTTATGTTCCTTTTGATGGCATAGAAGACCCTTCTTGCCTTGTCTCTCAGATCGTTCACAGCTTTGTGGAAGTTACCTGTGGCGCTGATGTTTAGGCCGAGGTATGTATAGTTTTTTGTGTGCTCTAGGGCAACGGTGTCTAGATGGAATTTGTATTTGTGGTTCTCTCTCTCGCTCTCTCATATATATATATATATATATATATATACAGTGGGGAAAAAAAGTATTTAGTCAGCCACCAATTGTGCAAGTTCTCCCACTTAAAAAGATGAGAGAGGCCTGTAATTTTCATCATAGGTACACGTCAACTATGACAGACAAATTCAGAAAAGAAAATCCAGAAAATCACATTGTAGGATTTTTTATGAATTTATTTGCAAATTATGGTGGAAAATAAGTATTTGGTCACCAACAAACAAGCAAGATTTCTGGCTCTCACAGACCTGTAACTTCTTCTTTAAGAGGCTCCTCTGTCCTCCACTCGTTACCTGTATTAATGGCACCTGTTTGAACTTGTTATCAGTATAAAAGACACCTGTCCACAACCTCAAACAGTCACACTCCAAACTCCACTATGGCCAAGACCAAAGAGCTGTCAAAGGACACCATAAACAAAATTGTAGACCTGCACCAGGCTGGGAAGACTGAATCTGCAATAGGTAAGCAGCTTGGTTTGAAGAAATCAACTGTGGGAGCAATTATTAGGAAATGGAAGACATACAAGACCACTGATAATCTCCCTCGATCTGGGGCTCCACGCAAGATCTCACCCCGTGGGGTCAAAATGATCACAAGAACGGTGAGCAAAAATCCCAGAACCACACGGGGGACCTAGTGAATGACCTGCAGAGAGCTGGGACCAAAGTAACAAAGCCTACCATCAGTAACACACTACGCCGCCAGGTACTCAAATCCTGCACTGCCAGACGTGTCCCCCTGCTTGTCCAGGCCCATCTGAAGTTTGCTAGAGTGCATTTGGATGATCCAGAAGAGGATTGGGAGAATGTCATATGGTCAGATGAAACCAAAATATAACTTTTTGGTAAAAACTCAACTCGTCGTGTTTGGAGGACAAAGAATGCTGAGTTGCATCCAAAGAACACCATACCTACTGTGAAGCATGGGGGTGGAAACATCATGCTTTGGGGCTGTTTTTCTGCAAAGGGACCAGGACGACTGATCCGTGTAAAAGGAAAGAATGAATGGGGCCATGTATCGTGAGATTTTGAGTGAAAACCTCCTTCCATCAGCAAGGGCATTGAAGATGAAACGTGGCTGGGTCTTTCAGCATGACAATGATCCCAAACACACCGCCCGGGCAACGAAGGAGTGGCTTCGTAAGAAGCATTTCAAGGTCCTGGAGTGGCCTAGCCAGTCTCCAGATCTCAACCCCATAGAAAATCTTTGGAGGGAGTTGAAAGTCTGTGTTGCCCAGCGACAGCCCCAAAACATCACTGCTCTAGAGGAGATCTGCATGGAGGAATGGGCCAAAATACCAGCAACAGTGTGTGAAAACCTTGTGAAGACTTACAGAAAACGTTTGACCTGTGTCATTGTCAACAAAGGGTATATAACAAAGTATTGAGAAACTTTTGTTATTGACCAAATACTTATTTTCCACCATAATTTGCAAATAAATTCATTACAAATCCTACAATGTGATTTTCTGGATTTATTTTTCTCATTTTGTCTGTCATAGTTGACGTGTACCTATGATGAAAATTACAGGCCTCTCTCATCTTTTTAAGTGGGAGAACTTGCACAATTGGTGGTTGACTAAATACTTTTTTTCCCCACTGTATATATATATAAGAAATCAAATGCTATTCGCATGTTAAAATGTAGGCCTCTACCGAGATGCATTTTCTCCATGGTTTATGTTTTGGTTGGTGCTGATATGATATGCTCATATTGCAATCTTGGAATCTGATCACAGCTCAAATAGAAAGCTCTCTTGATTAGGCATACTGTAGTCCGGTTATAGAATAACCAACCAGCAACATGGCATGTAGCGCAGTGGTTCTCTAACCTCTCCTCTCCCAGAGGTTTCAGTTTTGTTGTAACCCTGAACTAGCTCAGCTGATTCACCAAGTCAAGGGCTTGAGGATTAGTTGACGAGTTGAATCAGGTCTGCTAACTCTGGAATAGATTAAACACCTGGAACAGCTGGGGGTCCCCGAGGAGAGATGCGAGAGCCACTGATGTAGAGAACTGAAACCGCTTCTAGCTATTACTTTCCTGCTGACTTGAGTGCCCTGCTGGCTGTTACTGGGGTACCTACCGTAGGTAGCTTCTGCCATTTGATTTCACTCACCTCCGACTTCTTCAACTCCTTCCAGAAGCATATCTTTGGTGAAGGTGGATATTTGTCCGGTGAATGAGGAGAGGCTTCCTCCGACCTGGCCGAGAGACTGGCCCAGGCCGGAGCCCAATCCACCCAGCCACGATGACATCTTCGAGAATAACTAGCTAGTTAGCTAAACAATAACAAACAGGCCGAACACTGGCTAGCTGAAGTTAGGCTAGCTAGCTGGTAAGGTGGCGATCGACTTTGACCCTACCCTCATACAATTCAGCTCTCTTGTCAAAACTCATAGAAACGTTCTTTGTGAATTCTTGTACTTTTTAAAAAAAAACTAGCTTTTGTCACCTTTGTGATGTTGTCAATTTGGTAGAGTGAAACTGGTTGGCAAGCTAGCTACTGTAGTTGGCTGGATAGCTAGTATGCTAACCTAGGCTTGCTAGCAGGACATGTCACTCACTGCAGTCAGACTAGTCCGGTGGATTTACGAACCTAAACAAGCTCGAAACTGGATGATCCGCATAACATTAACGAGAAGATTATCTGGTCTATTATATCAGTCGTCTTTATCGTGTACGTATTTACCGGTTCAGACAACGCACTAAGTCTGCCATCTCAGCTTGGTGCTGTGCTGTCACCAGAGAGAGCTTGACGTGGACAGCCCAGCCGCAACACGGAATCATGGGATGTTGGAGGGACACAACACTAGGAGCGCATTCAAGACAGCAATGCTTTCCACACTGTTATTAAATGCTGTCATGGAAATTATAATGCACTTTTCTCCATAATGTAGATTTCATACATAGATTCCAGTCAAAAGTAAACGCCCACAATATGTTCCTATGATATTTTTTTGCAAGTTCATATGACCTTTTTGTAAGGCAATGATCAAATCAAATCAAATGTTCAAATATATTCAAATCAAACTATGTATAGACAGCGAGTAACAGCAGCAGGGGGGTTAATGCAAATAGTCCGGGTAGCCATTTGATTAACTGTTCAGCAGTCTTATGGCTTGGCAGTAGAAGCTGTTAAGGAGACTTTTGGACCTAGACTTGGCGCTCCGGTACCGCTTGCCGTGCGGTAGCATAGAGAACAGTCTGACTAGGGTGGCTGGAGTCTTTGACAATTTTGAGGGCCTTCCTCTGACACCGCCTAGTATAGAGGTCCTGGATGTCAGGGAACTTGGCCCCAGTGATGTACTGGGCAGTACGGACTACGCTCTGTAGCGCCTTGCGGTCGGATGCCGGGCGTTGATGCAACCAGTCAGGATACTCTCGATGGTGTATCTGTATAACTTTTTGAGGATCTGAGGACCCATGCCAAATCTTTTCAGTCTCCTGAGGGGGCATAGGCATTGTCGAGCCCTCTTCACGACTGTCTTGGTGTGTTTGGACCATGATAGTTTGTTGGTGAAGTGGACACCAAGGAACTTGAAGCTCTCAACCTGCTCCACTACGCCCCGTCGATGTGAATGGGGGCGTGCTCGGCACTCCTTTTCCTGTAGTCCACGATCAGCTACTTTGTTTTGATCAAGTTGAGGGAGAGGTTGTTGTCCTGGCACCACACTGCCAGGTCTCTGACCTCCTCCCTATTGGCTGTCTCTTCGTTGTCGGTGATCAGGCCTACCACTGTTGTGTCGTCAGCAAACTTAATGATGGTGTTGGAGCCGTGCTTGGCCATGCAGTCGTGGGTGAACAGGGAGTACAGGAGGGGACTAAGCACGCACCCCTGAGGGGCCACCGTGTTGAGGGTCAGTGTGGCGGAGGTGTTGCCTACCCTCACCACCTGGGGGGCGGCCCGTCAGGAAGTCCAGGATCCAGTTGCAGAGGGAGGTGTTTAGTCCCAGGGTCCTTAGCTTAGTGATGAGCTTGGAGGGCACTATGGTGTTGAACGCTGAGCTGTAGTCAATGAATAGCATTCTCACATAGGTGTTCCTTTTGTCCAGGTGGGAAAGGGCAGTGTGGAGTGCAATAGAGATTGCATCATCTGTGGATCTGTTGGGGCGGTATGCGAATTGGAGTGGGACTAGGTTTCTGGGATAATGTTGTTGATGTGAGCCATGACCAGCCTTTCAAAGCACTTCATGGCTACATACGTGAGTGCTACAGGTCGGTAGTCATTTAGGCAGGTTACCTTGGCGTTCTTGGGCACAGGGAAAATGGTGGTCTGCTTGAAACATGTAGGTATCACAGACTCGGTCAGGGACAGGTTGAAAATGTCAGTGAAGACACCTGCCAGTTGGTCAGCGCATGCTCTGAGTACACATCCTGGTAATCCGTCTGGCCCTGCGGCCCTGTGAATGTTGACCTGTTTAAAGGATTACTCACATCGGCTATGGAGAGCGTAATCACACAGTCGTCCGGAACAGCTGGTGCTCTCATTCATGCTTTAGTGTTGCTTGCCTCGAAGCATGCATAGAAGTCATTTAGCTCGTCTGGTAGGCTGGTGTCACTGGACAGCTCGTGACTGAGTTTCCCTTTGTAGTCAGTAATAGTTTGCAAGCCGCTCTACCCTTTAGCTCAGTGCGGATGTTGCCTGTAATCCATGGCTTCTGGTTGGGGTTTGTACGTAGGGTCACTGTGGGGACGACGTCATCAATGCACTTATTGATGAAGCCAGTGACTGATGTGGTGTACTCCTCAATGCTATCTGAAGAATCCCGGAACATATTCCAGTCTGTGCTAGCAAAACAGTCCTGTAGCTTAGCATCTGCATCATCTGACCACTTTTTTATTGGCCAAGTCACTGGTGCTTCCTGCTTTAGTTTTTTATTGTAAGCAGGAATCAGGAGAATAGATTAATGGCAGATTTGCCAAATTGAGGGCGAGGGAGAACTTTGTACGGATCTCTGTGTGTGGAGTAAAGGTGGTCTAGAGTTTATTTTCCTCTGGTTGCACATTTAACATGCTGGTAGAAATGAGGTAAAACGGATTTAAGTTTCCCTTCATTAAAGTACCCGGCCACTAGGAGTGCTGCCTCTGGATGAGCGTTTTCCTGTTTGCTTATGGCCTTATAAAGCTCATTGAGTGCGGTCTTAGTGCCAGCATTGGTTTGTGGTGGTAAATAGACAGTTACAAAAAATATAGATGAAAACTCTCTTGGTAAATAGTGTGGTCTACAGCTTATCATGAGGTTCTCTACCTCAGGCGAGCAAAACCTTGACACTTCTTTAATATTACATTTCGCGCACCAGCTGTTGTTTACAAATATATATGTTAATGACAAATAGACAGACCACAACCCCTCGTCTTACCGGAAGTAGCTGTTCTGTCTTGCCGATGCACGGAAAACCCAGCCAACTATATATTATCCTTTGAAACATTTTATACACTATATATATAAAAGTATATGGACACCCCTTCAAAGTAGTGGATTCAACTATTTCAGCAACACCCGTTGCTGACAGCCATGCAGTCTCCATAGACAAACATTGGCAGTAGAATGGCCCTTACTGAAGAGCTCCGTGACTTTCAACGTGGCACCGTCATAGGATGCTACCTTTACAACAAGTCAGTTCGTCAAATTTCTGCCCTGCTAGAGCTGCCCCGGTCAACTGTAAGGGCTGTTATTGTGAAGTGGAAACGTCTTGGAGCAACAACGGCTCAGCCGCGTACTGGTAGGCCACACAAGCTCACAGAACGGGACAGCCGAGTGCTGAAGCGCGTACAAATCGCCTGTCCTCGGTTGCAACACTCGCTATCGAGTTCCAAACAAGCAACATCAGCACAATAACTGTTTGTCAGGAGCTTCATGAAATGGGTTTCCATGGCTGAGCAGCCGCACACAAGCCTAAGATCACCATGTGCAGTGCCAAGCGTTGGCTGGAGTGGTGTAAAGCTTGCCGCCATTGGACTCTGGAGTAGTGGAAACGCATTCTCTGGAGTGATGAATCACACTTCACTGTCTGGCAGTCCAACTGAAAAATCTGGGTTTGGCGGATGCCAGGAGAACGCTACCTGCCCCAATGCATAGTGCCAACTGTAAAGTTCGGTGGAGGAGGAATAATGGCCTGGGGCTGTTATTCATGGTTGGGACTAGGCCCCTTAGTTTCAGTGAAGGGAAAATCTTAACGCTTCAGCATACAATGACATTCTAGAATATTATGTGCTTCCAACTTGGTGGAAACAGTTTGGGGAAGGCCCTTTCCTGTTTCAGCATGACAATTCCCCTGTGCATAAAGCGAGGTCCATACAGAAATGGTTTGTCGAGATCGGTGTGGAAGAACTTGACTGGCCTGCACAGTGCCCTGACCTCAACCCCATCGAACACCTTTGGGATGAATTGGAACGCTGACTGCGAGCCTAATTGCCCAACATCAGTGCCCGACCTCACTAATGCTTGTGGCTGAATGGAAGCAAGTCCCCGCAGCAATGTTCCAACATCTAGTGGAAAGCCTTCCTAGAAAAGTTGAGGCTGTTACAGCAGCAAAGGGGGGACCAACTCCATATTAATGCCCAAGATTTTGGAATGAGATGTTTGACGAGCAGGTGTACTTTTGGTCATGCAGTGTAGGTAGAGTCAGGTAGATTATGCAGTTGGCCAGGTAGATTATGCAGTTGGCCAGGTAGGTTATGCAGTTGGCCAGGTAGGTTATGCAGTTGCCCAGGTAGGTTATGCAGTTGGCCAGGTAGATTATGCAGTTGGCCAGGTAGGTTATGCAGTTGGCCAGGTAGATTATGCAGTTGGCCAGGTAGGTTATGCAGTTGGCCAGGTAGGTTATGCAGTTGGCCAGGTAGGTTATGCAGTTGGCCAGGTAGGTTATGCAGTTGGCCAGGTAGGTTATGCAGTTGGCCAGGTAGGTTATGCAGTTGGCCAGGTAGATTATGCAGTTGGCCAGGTAGGTTATGCAGTTGGCCAGGTAGATTATGCAGTTGGCCAGGTAGGTTATGCAGTTGGCCAGGTAGGTTATGCAGTTGGCCAGGTAGGTTATGCAGTTGGCCAGGTAGGTTATGCAGTTGGCCAGGTAGATTATGCAGTTGGCCAGGTAGGTTATGCAGTTGGCCAGGTAGGTTATGCAGTTGGCCAGGTAGATTATGCAGTTGGCCAGGTAGGTTATGCAGTTGGCCAGGTAGGTTATGCAGTTGGCCAGGTCAGTGCTTGCAGGGGCTCACCTCTCGTTGTTCGACAGGGTATATGAAGGCCTACAATAGTTTCAAAATCAGTTGAGTATAAAGAGGAATTATTATTTTTTTTTTTTTATTTTTTTTTAGCAGACGCTTTTATCCAAAGCGACTTACAGTCATGTGTGCATACATTTTTACGTATGGGTGGTCCGGGGATCGAACCCACTACCCTGGCGTTACAAGCGCCGTGCTCTACCAATTGAGCTACAGAGGAACACATCTCACTGCAAGTTCTTCTTTTGGTCAGAGTGAGGAGGAAATGCCCCAGAGATATTTCAGATGATCAAAAACGTATCATTTGATTATCAATCAAAACCTATACAAGTTGTATACATATTATAGAAGTTGCCACAATAAACAAAAACATCCATTGTACAATAAAACAAAGACATGTACACATTTGAAAACAGGCTGATGGTGATAGCAGAGGGAAAGGCTTTCAACAATTCTCATTATTTTAAACTCACAACAAAATGCACACAGGGGTAACTCAAAATCCAAAACATCAAAAAAGCACCTCACCGCCATGTAAGAAAGGTTTTAAATTAAGTGCTTAATAAAACAGGGTGGTATTCACAACACATACAGAACACAAATGCATGTGACTTGGGTAAACATGGCAGTGGAAGTCCTGGTACTCTGCCAGAGACTTATTATTGTTATTATTATTATGACTATGATTCTTCTACAGCATGGTAGTTTGCACTGCTAAGAAAAGCAGTGATGTGTTTTAACTGAAGCAAATCATTTATGCATCCACAGATAAATGAAACAAAAACAAAAAACATCGTTTTCATCTTGAGAGTTGATGTTTATTAAAATAATCCTTTTCACATTTAAATACAATCTCAGTAGCTAGGTTTCCATCCAGTTGGAGACAGATTTTCATGTGAATATTCTAGAATCCGCATAAAGAAAATATGCACATTTCTATTTGTCAAACAGCAGTCAAGCGTCGATCATCATGTCACCAGAATAAGAGACTCAATATTTATTGGAAAGGAGCATCAAGCTCATCACCGTGGCCCTTTCACCACCCTGTGAAGTTCATCATAACTTATTTGATCTGTAGCCTAATAAACTGCATGGTTTCCCGAGTCGTAGTGGGAGGACCACACAACATGTCATCGCGTGACTCAAAGTTTACGTCGATATGATAGTTATTATATCGATATTTGCGCATAAAAAGACGTTTTCCACTTCAATTTCTCGCGTAATTAATTTTACACAGACAAAAAGATCGCACCGAAACTTTCAGGTTTCCATCACAGCTTTGCTTGCATAAAAACTGTGGATGGAGACGTCGTTTCTAAGGGGGAAAATAAACAGATTTAAGATAGCGAGGGTAACGTCATACAGGAGAAGGCATGAGGAGAAATTAATATAACTTTAATGAATACGCCATCATCACTGCACCGCCCACCAGCGTCTGACTGCACAATAGCTATAAAAACCCATTCTACTGTGAATAATCTGTGGATCTTTGGGTAGGGTTGCACCAATTCTGGTAACTTTCACAAAAAGTCCCAGGTTTTCCAGAAATCCTGGTTGGAGGATTCCAGTTAGTTGATTCCCTCCTTGGTTATTCACCTGATTCCAGGAAACCTCCAACGAGGATGTCTGGAAAACCTGGGAATTTGGGGAAAGTTATATGAATTTCGCAACCCTTAGAGGGGGATAACAGGGAAAAGGTGATTATAAGTCAGTCAGTGTCCCATAGAGTAGCCATCATGTCAGTTCTGTACAAATCGAAAAGGAACCAACGAGCCTCCAAGAGAGTCATTATCAGCAGCTTGCCCCATCCCTACTCCAACTAGCATCTGGTCCCAGATCTATTTGTGCCGTCATTGTCATGCGGGGTCCGGAGGGGTCAGTCAACTTCCCCCTTAGGAAGTTGGAGCATTTTGAATTTTTGGAGCATTATGATTAAAAAAAAAAAAAAATGTAAACCTTCAACTGCCATTTCCTGAAACCTAGAGTCTTAAATTATATCAAACAATGTAGTCTTGTGTTTGATCCTAAATTAAAATTGAGGTGGCCTCAGTGACACTTGAAATTACATTTAGGGGCAATGATTATTCTAATGAATAGGTGTCTTTATGTGGATAGTCTTATGAAAGTGTAAATTGGCTTCATTTTTGTTTGTGGAGAATATTCTGAATAATTAAATTACTGGATGCAATGTATTAGTCTAGCTTACTGTAGGCTATTTGGAATATGAAACAAATTGAACGAGGCCTAGATGAGCTTGTTTCAGATCTCCATCCCTGACCTCATCCATCAGGTCAGACTACTACGCTACCATTCATTCAACATGCCTTGTGGCGGCAGTTAGCTTAGTGGTTAAGAGCTGGAGCCGAGAGCTTGAGATTTTTCCTCCTCGCCCAAGTCCTCCGATTGGCTCTGCTCCAACTTCAGACGGTTGAGTCAAAAGCCACAAATTTGCCAACTAAAAGCCTATTTTTGCTATTATTTTAGGGTCGTTTTTTTTTTCTTCTTCATACCAGCGTACTTTGACCTAAAGTTGCGTGCATGGTAGGCAGGTGTGAACAGCAGAAACAGATCTGGCACCAGGCTAGTCTTCGACGACAAGGAGAACACGTCTTCACCTTACCCCAGATCACAACAACATATCTATTATGACATCATTCATGTTCTATCTCCCTCCAGGAACGTCGTGGATCTCGTGCATCTCTGGTGAATAGGTCAACAGGACAACCATGACCCACAGGTGCAGTAGCGCCTGAAACAAACACAAAATGGGCCCACAGACATTTCAGTTGATTCAACTGGGCTTAAGATCATTGTGACATTTTGAACAAAAGAGTGTGTAAAACAACTCACCATATACAGTATTACAAAAACCCGAGCCATGGGGTAGCGTCTCAGGAAGATTCCTAATCGGATGCTGGAAGGACAAGATTTTTTTGGTTTGTTGTCGAATTGTGAGATATGATGCGACACTCGTGTGGTTGAATGGTAAACATTTGTGTCTATAAAATCTGAATACAGCGTCGCAAAATATATTTTTAAAAAAATAGAAAAACACATGTATTGTGACAAGTTAACAATACCAAAACAATTCCTCAAACTTAACTTGAGGTAAGGCCTGTGTGGTTGAGTGGTAACATTCCAGAGACTAAGAACAAACATAACAGAGACCTGACGGTCTCTGGCCTGTCTACCCGTTTCTGTACTGTCTGTAAAAAGTGTGTTTTGATCCAGCCAACCCTCTGGTGTAATAGCTCACCTGAACCGGTCGATGGTGCTGGCTGCCTTCCGTACCTGGCCATACACTCCTGGACTATCATGGTCGTTGAACAGGATTGGTGCATTCCTCTGTCGTGTCCCTGTGTGAGGTCAACATAAAAAAAAGGCTTCAGTCCTGCCATCCAAGGGGTTATGGTGAAATCATAAACAAATCTCAGAAACATATTTTGCTAGTAACATCTCAGCTTCCCAAATCTGCTCAATCGCCTTTTTAAAAAAAAACCTGCAAATGCATTCTCTTGGACTGGATAAAAAGACCAGAGCCACGAACGATAAATTAGTGGATCTTTAAAGTCCTGCCACTGGAGAAAATTAGTGCTATATTTAGGAACAAGGAAGAAGACTTATGGGATTCCTTTTTGCTATCTGTTCCCGCTAATCTTGCAGATACCTCGAGAAGTGTCAATATAAAAAAAATATTGTGAATCTATAGGTCTTCAAAATGTACAACTGGACTCTGGTCATTTTGATTTCGCTTTCTTGTTGTAGAGCTGTATTTTTCTTGTTGTAGAGCTGTATTTTCCTTGTTGTAGAGCTGTATTTTTCTGGTTGTAGAGCTGTAATTGTTCTTGTTGTATAGCTGTAATTGTTCTTGTTGTATAGCTGTAATTGTTCTTGTTGTATAGCTGTAATTGTTCTTGTTGTATAGCTGTAATTGTTATTGTTGTACAGCTGTATTTTTTCTTGTATAGCTGTAATTGTTCTTGTTGTATAGCTGTATTTTTCTTGTTGTATTTTTGTTGTATAGCTGTATTTCTTGTTGTACAATTGTATTTTTCTTGTTGTATAGCTGTAAGGCCTCTGATACACTACGCTACAGTTAACTTAATAAAGACAATAAAAATAAATAACTTTAGGGGTAATGAAACATTGTACGAGCAGAGAACTGAAAGTGAATCAGTTTTGCTTAGTTCTGTTGGTTATGCCATGTTTAATGTAATCTTGTTTCTTCTTGTTATTGAAAGATACGTACAATTTGTTATGATGTTGATCTGAAACAAGGACAATTAAATAAATAAAAATATATCTAAAAAGAACCAATGACATTCAATTGGAGGCGGGATTAAGAAGATAACCAGTATGGTTGAAGCCCATTAAGAAGGAAGTCATACAAGGGTCAACAACCAACGATTTTGAAACGTATCTCGCTTTGATACAGTAGGTCAATGTTGAGATATGTCTGTGCACCGGTTTGCTGTTGTAAAGAGTATGTAGCTTAGGGCTACACATTATTTATGGAGGTATGTCTGGTGGCTGAGTGGTAATACTGGGTGGTCCTCTGTAGCTCAGTTGGTAGAGCATGGCGCTTGTAACGCCAGGGTAGTGGGTTCGATCCCCGGGACCACCCATTACGTCAAATGTATGCATGCATGACTAAGTCGCTTTGGATTTTTAAAAAAGTGTCTGCTCAATGGCATACTATATAATTAACATTATTATAGATTATGACAAACTGGTGTGCTTTTGTTAAACGCTAGTCGTTTCCTCAAATCCTAGCAATGGAATTTCACATAGCGGTCTTGATAGACGCTCCCTCATAAGTGGCAGTAGTCTCCAAGGTTACAATGTTGCAACAATCTCTGAAAAAACGTTGTGCAGACTCAAATTTATATAACAAATTTGTATTCTGAGCAGTGAGCACACACACTGCAAATTTTTCATCTACACTGCAAATTTTCATCTACAGATTTCTTTGATGAAACATTTCTCAGTTATGATTTTATGCAGATGTCACAAAAAGCTCATCTAGAAACACCTAGAGCATGCTGTCTATGTTCTAAAAAAAAAGATGCATTTCATGGCCATGTTTAGTCAATTTCACATGGAATAACACTGTATTGTTGCGTGCTTTCATGTAGCATCTAGCTGTGAGGCGAGTTGTGGCTTGTTCACCAGAACCAGCCTTCCTGCTTCCTGTTTTTGTGAAAAGTGAGCCTGATTCTGGACCAGCGGCTGACCAACAAACAGGCTTTTTTCCTGACAGGAGAGTGAAGAAGCCTGGTCACATGCTGTCAGCACATAAGTATTACTCCTGGGCCTTGGCCAAATCTTCACATCAAAACTGAAGCAACAGGGAGCAACAGAAGTGGGTTGAAAAGTCACCCGGCTGAATGCTTTGATGACTTAAGAGACTTTGAGAAACAAAGAATTATACAGGAATCTGAACATCTAAAATGAAACGGGCTGAGGTCTTGTTGTTACAGTGGCTTGCGGAAGACAGAGATGAGAGTTTGTCTCTAAATAGACAGAGGACATCCTAAATGCACCACAATGTCAGACAGAGGACATCCTAAATGCATAATAATAATAATAATAATATAATATAATATAATAATATGCCATTTAGCAGACGCTTTTATCCAAAGCGACTTACAGTCATGCGTGCATACATTTTTACGTATGGGTGGTCCCGGGGATCGAACCCACTACCCCTTGGCGTTACAAGCGCCGTGCTCTACCAGCTGAGCTACAGAGGACCACATGCACAGAAGATCTGAATAAAACAGGTTCTCAACCCACCAAAACACATGGAAATGATCCGAGCAAAACACACAAGGAGATTGAAAGATAGATTGAAAAAAATTAATATTTTTTTGTGATCTGCGTGGAAAGAGTGATCTTCACAAGCGACACTTTGATGTTCATCTGCAAACACACACAGGAGATAGACCACACAGTTGCCAGCAACGTGGAAATGCTTTCTGTCAAAAATACCTGCTGAAAAGACACACGATAACTCACACTGGGAAAAGACCACACATCTGTGACGGATGCAGGAAGAGCTTCACCATCAGATAAAACTTAAAAAGAGACACCAGGCACGGCACACAGGAGAACGCCCTCATCACTGCACTGAATGTGGGAAGACATTTGCAGACACCAGCGATCTTAAAAAGCCACCAGCGGATCCACACAGGATCCGAGTGTGGAAAGAGTTTCCATCATTCATGTACGCTCAGTGAGCACAAGAGATCCCTCCCTCTGCTCTCAATGTGGGAAACGCTTTACATGTACAAAACATTTGAGAGGCCATCTGAACACAAAATAAATCAAGGAAAGAGCTTGAGTGTTGAGTGCTTGTTCATCAAATACAAAAAAAAAAGCTTCTTAAATCTCAAATAAAATGTATTTATTTACTTGCAATGACGATCTATCAAATAAAGTTAGCTTTTAGCATCAAGAAAAGTACTACTTTAAGCTGGCTGACCATTTAGTCCAGGGGTGGGCAATCATTTTGTCTCGAGGGCCACACCAGGATTTGAAAATCCCCCCCAAACTAGCCATTAGCCTGGACCCAGACCAATACACCTAAAGGAGTTGGCTATACATCATTACCAGATCTGGGACAACCAGGCGACCTAGTCATATCTATCCACATGACATTAGTCTCACCTGAGCTAGTCAAAAGTAGTGTACTACCGTACATAGGGAATAGGGAGCCATTTGAGACGCAGTCCCAGCCTCACCTGGGCTCTCCATGCTGCTCATGTTAATGGCCGGCCCCCCGGTCTGCCCTCCTCCCTGGACGCTCTTCAGCTGCGCCTCCAGCCTCTCTAGCTGGAAGACCAGTGAGCTCTTCTCTGTTCCCAGGGACTCCAGCACGGTCTGTTTCTGGATCAGCGTCTCGGTCAGCTGGTGCAACCGGCTCTCTAGTTCCACCTGGCTACTGCTGCTCAGAGCCTTATTGGTCAACTAGGGAGGAGGGGGAGGGAGGGGGGGGGGGGGAGGGAGGGGGGGGAGGGGGGGGGGAGGGAGGGAGGGAGGGAGGAGGGAGGGAGGGAGGGAGGGAGGGAGGGGAGGGAAATGTAACAACATTACTTGTGCTACTTCTAAAATCAAATAAGTTTGTTGGTAGCATACGGTTTAGCAGATGTTATAACGCGTGCAGTGAAATGCTTATGTTCCTAGCTCCTAACAATGCAGTAGAATGTCAATAAAGTACACAATATTATATATACACTACCAGTCAAAAGTTTGGACACACCTACTCATTCCAGAGGTCTTCTTTATTTTTACTATTTTCTACATTGTAGAATAATAGTGAAGACATCAAAACTATGAAATAACACATATGGAATCACGTAGTAACCAAAAAAGTGTTAAACAAATCAAAATATATTTTATATTTGAGATTCTTCAAATAGCCACCATTTGCCTTGATGACAGCTTTGCACACTCTTGGCATTCTCTCAACCAGCTTCATGAGGTAGTCACCTGGAATGCATTTCAATTAACAGGTGTGCCTTGTTAAAAGTTAATTTGTGGAATTTCTTTCCTTCTTAATGCGTTTGAGCCAATCAGTTGTGTTGTGACAAGGTAGGGGGGGGTATACAGAAGATAGCCCTATTTGGTAAAAGACCAAGTCCATATTAAATGGCAAGAACAGCTCAAATAAGCAAAGAGAAACGACAGTCCATCATTACTTTAAGACATGAAGGTCAGTCAATACGGAACATTTCAAGAGCTGTGAAAGTTCCTTCAAGTGCGGTCGCAAAAACCATCAAGCGCTATGATGAAACTGGCTCTCATGAGGACCACCACAGGAAAGGAAGACCCAGAGTTACCTCTGCTGCAGAGGATAAGTTCATTAGAGTTAACTGCACCTCAGAAATTGCACTTTTTTTGATTCCATATGTGTTATTTCACAGTTCTGATGTCTTCACTATTATTCTACAACGTAGAAAATAGTACACATAAAGGAAAAACCCTTGAATGAGTAGGTGTGTCCAAACTTTTGACTGGTTCTGTATATATTTACAATAATATATATGGGGGATTGGAAGTGATGCAGACAATTACATTGATGAAAGTTACAATCTACAGTTTTTCTTCTCCTTCATGTTTTATTTTATTTTATTTTTATTGTGTTTTTGAATGCACTTTAAATAAAGATTGGATTTGACGATGTATAAGAGTGATTGTTTACCTGGTTCCTGAGCTTCTGCATCTCATCCTCCCGATCCTTGATGCGACTCTGCAGTGTGGTCTTGGCACGGTGGCTTTCTTCCTCAGCATACTGCAGCTCCTACGTGACACAAAAAGGCACACACTTAAAACGTTCCCCTTAGACCAGATACAGAGAATGAAACAGACTGGGACTACCTGGACCTGTGGTCGAATAAAAAAAAAAAAAAAAACGCACATTTTCCAATTGCGAAACGCTTCGTAATGTTTTTCCGTTACACACCTTAAATGAATAGGACCAAGTTTCACGTTTTATTAGTCGTATGCATTGGATATGCTTGGTCCATTGAAATGCTTACTTGCAGGTTCCTTCGACAGTGCAACAATAAGAAATAAAAACACAACTAAAGTAAATGTCTCAGTAGAATAGAATACACATTTTAGCATCAGTATAATACAGGAAGGAACCATTTATAATATTTACACGTGTATTGGGGAAGGGGGGGTAGTGTATAAAGTATAATAAGAGTCTGGTAGCAGCAGGTGTGATGTGTGTGTAGCATGAATGTACACTACATGGCCAAATGTATGTGGACACCTGCTTGTCGAACGTCTCATTCCAAAGTCAAGGGCATTAATATAGAGTTGGTCCCCCCTTTGCTGTTATAACAGCCTCCACTCTTCCGGGAAGGCTTTCCACTAGATGTTGGAACATTGCTGCGTGGACTTGCTTCCATTCAGCCACAAGAGCATTAGTGAGGTCGGACACTGATGTTGGGCGATTAGGCCTTGGCTCGCAGTCGGCGTTCCAATTCATCCCAAAGCTGTTCGATGGGGATGAGGTCAGGGCTCTGTGCAGGCCAGTGAAGTTCTTCCACACCAATCTCGACAAACCATTTTTGTATGAACCTCGCTTTGTGCATAGGGGTATTGTCATGCTGAAACAGGAAAGGGCCTTCCCCAAACTGTTGCCACAAAGTTGGAAGCACAGAATTGTCTCGAATGTCATTGTATGCTGTAGCATTAAGATTTCCCTTCACTGGAACTAAGGGGCCTAGCCCAAACCATGAAAAACAGCCCCAGACCATTATTCCTCCTCCACCAAGCTTTACAGTTGGCACTATGCATTCGGGCAGGTAGCGTTCTCCTGGCATCCGCCAAACCCAGATTCTTCCGTCGAGCTGCCAGATGGTGAAGCGTGATTCATCACTCCAGAGAACGCATTTCCACCACTCCAGCCGATGCTTGGCATCGCGCATGGTGATCTTAGGCTTGTGTGCGGCTGCTCGGACATGGAAACCCATTTCATGAAGCTCCCGACGAACAGTTATTGTGCTGACGTTGCTTCCAGAAGCAGTTTGGAACTCGGTAGTGAGTGTTGCAACCGAGGACAGACGATTTTTTACGCGCTTCAGCACTCTACTGAAGTCCCGATGATGTGGATCGGGGCATGTTCCCTCCTCTGCTTCCTGAAGTCAACAATCACTCCTTTGTTTTGCTGACGTTGAGGGAGAAGTTGTCATGACACCACAACGTCAGTTCACTGACCTCCTTGCCTATAGGCTGACTCATCGTTGTTGGTTACCAGGACTACAACCGTGGTGTCGTCAGCAAACTTGATGATGGAGTTGGTGTCGTGCAAAGCCGCGCAGTCGTGGGTGAACAGGGAGTCCAGCAGAGGGCTGAGGACACACCCCTGGGGGGGCTCCTGTGTTAAGGGTGTTGTTGCCAATCCTCACACCATGTGGTCTGCCCATCAGGAAGTCCAGGATACAGCTGTAGGGGTCGGTGTCCAGACCCAGGGCTCCGAGGTTGGGGTCGAGCTTGGAAGGAACAACAGTGTCGAATACTGAACTGTAGTCACCAAACAGCATTCTCACATAAGTGTTCCTCTTGTCCAGATGTGGCCGTGTGAATAGCCGTGGAAATGGCATCTTCCGTGAATCTGTTGGAGCGGTGGGCAGATTGGAGTGGTTCCAGTGTGCCGGGCCTTGATGTGGGCCATGACCAGCCTCTCGAAGCACTTCATGATGACCGAGGTGAGCGCGACAGGGCAATAGTCATTTGGGCATGTCACCTTGTTTTTCCTTGGGCACTGGAACGATGGTGGTTTCCACAGCCTGGGACAGGCACAGGTTGAAGATGGTCAGCAAACACTCCGAGGTGGCTCAGGGATGCCATCTGGGCCGGTGGCTTTGGGAAGATTCACTCTTTTGAGTTTTCCTCACGTTGAACCTCGGAGAGTGAAAGCACCTGGTCGTCTGGAGCAGTGAGAGTCTTCCTGGATTGTCAGCGGTTTGCCTCGAAGCGAGCATAGAATGTGTTAAGCTCGTCTGGGAGGGAGGCGTCGGTGGGCACCGCAGAGCTGGATTTTGCCTTTGTAGTCTGTGGTAGTCTGTAGTCCTCGCCACATACGACGCAAGTCTGAGTTTCACATTAATTCAAGTTAGAGGCTGTATTGTCTTTTTTGTGTCCTTAAATGGATTTGCCTTGTACGCGTCGCACGCCACCGAGTCATCGGGGTTCGTTCTGCTGACATTGAATGCTGCAGTACGGGCTCTCAGCATTGGACGGATTGTTATTGGAAATTACTGCACGAACATTCTGCGCAAACAAAGTAATAATTAAAACGCAAAAAATCAAAGTCGAGCAGGAACAGGGCAAGACGCGCTCCCTCCTCAACGCCGCCATCTTTACTCGCTAGTAAAGCCACAGGTGATTCCTCCCATCTCTGTCCTCCGTAGCGGGGGTCGACGCGTTAGCAGAGTGCCACCCACTTTTCACGGAGTCGCAAGACATTCCCCGCTTCTTACCAAGGCTGTATTTGCCGCTAAACAAAAATGTGTTCAACATCCACTGACGTAACTAGCACTTTTTTACTAGATAGCTACAGTAGTTGCCTTGGTAACCAAACAAACAGACTCCCTAGCTTAGCTAACTAAACCGTCAGTCCTAGCTTGATATTATGAACATCGAATTCAACATTTCAAACTACTTTTGCTTTCAACAGCAGCTCAAACATAAAACATGTAAGAACGAACTTCATAGCCATTAAAATTATACCGTACATTACAGGGAAATAAAGCATGCTCTAGAATGCCCATCAGAAAGGAGTATTCAACAATGCCATGGTATGATATTGTATATTATGCTACCTGTTTGTAGCGCTCCACCTCGGCCTCCACTTCCTGCTTGGCTCTGGTCTGTTTGGCCTGCTGCTCCTGCATTTCCAGCTGCTGCTCTCTCCATGTCTCTGCCTCAGTTAGGGCTGCTACCTCCAAGTACTGAGAGAGAAAGACCACAACGTCGCACTCTTACAGCCAGGCCATCCGACCACCAAGGTTGTCTTGAAATGAGCATGTTCTGTGTGGCTCAGTAGGTTGCTAACAACGGCAAGGAAACGAGTTCAATTCCCGCCGCAGGGATACCGCAGGAATCACATAAACACACTAAGAATGCATGCACTCACACTGTACTTTTAAGTTGCTTTGTATGTGTGCTAAGCGGGTGTGCTAAAAGAGGGTCTGCTAAAAGAGGGATGTATCATTGCAACCGTCTCCAGTCCCTTCTCACCTGTATCTCAGCACGGAGCGTCTGCATCTGTCCCTGTAGTTTCTGGATCTCATCTCTCTGCAGCTCCTTCTCGTGTCTGAGCTCCTCAAGCTCCAGAGCTAATGTTCCTCCTCCCTCCAGCCCATCCAAGCCTGACCCTTCCTTCAGGCTGCTGATCAGCTTCTCTTTGGACTGGAGAGGACACACACACACACACACACACGTGTGGGAGGGGGAGAAAAAATAAATAAAATAAAAAGCATTTGAAAGGAAATAGTGACTTGTGTCCTAAATCTAAAATGTGTAAGTGGCTCTGGATAAGAGCGTCTGCTAAATGACGAAAATGTAAATGTAAAATGTAAAATGTGACAGATGAGAGTTAAATCTCTATCTCTTGAAAAAGAAAAGGAGAGCCTCTCACTCTAGGAGCTCAGATGCAATCATTTAATATCCTAATGACCAACGTTTCGACAGACAAGCTGTCTTCGTCAGGGTATAATTTAATTTTTCAAGAGTTTTACGCCGTCAGCTAGCACCTCGCCTAAATAGGTGAGCGTTTATTTCGCCTCTTATCTAAATCTCTATCTCTTACCTGTAGTATGCGGGAGGCCTTGTGTTTATAGTCCTGTAACTCCTGCTTGGCATTCTTCAGCTGCTGTTGGAGGTCCTCCACCCGGTGCCTATCCTCCGACGCCCGTCTCTCGGCACCCGTCACAGCCTCCGCCAGCGTCTGCCTCTCCGCCTCCACCTTGGACAGCCGCGCCGCAAACTCACTCTGTGGGTCCCAAGCAGAGGAAGGACGTGTTACAGTCCATGGTTGACTTACAGGAAGAACTTGCCCTGTTACCACTAGTTATCTGTATTTGACAGATTAAAGATTCATTAAAAAAAACTGTCTAACAAATATCAATGTGTACTTGACAGCTGGGACCTTGTGTGTGTCTGTGTGTGTCTGTGTGTGTGTCTGTGTGTGTGTCTGTGTGTGTGTCTGTGTGTGTGTCTGTGTCTGTGTCTGTGTGTGTGTCTGTGTCTGTGTCTGTGTCTGTGTCTGTGTCTGTGTGTCTACCTGCATCTGTCTGTAGCTGTCCTGTTCCCTGCGTAGGGCCATGTCTGCCTCCCTCAGTCTCTCCTGCATGGTCGTCATGGCCTGGGACTGCATACTGCTTCCTTCCGTGGTGTCCTGGAGGATCCTGGACATGAAGGGGCTACAAAGTTAGATTACTTGTCTCCCTAGTGCTATAAAAAAAAATGTGATGTGTGATGCTTCACTTCCTCCACTGTCCCGGTTCCCTTACTTAGTGGGCTCGGACCAGTGGTCCTCTGATCGTAAAGACATGTGACCGCCCTCCTTGACAACATACCAACCAGTTGTCCTACAGAAAAGGATGCGATTCACTGGCTCCGTCGGCGACATTTCAAGCTAGCTGTGGAGTGATCCTACGGCGCGTTCTTCCCTCCGTTACACGTAGACTACCCTATTCAGAGAACGCCTCACACAGAGCCTTCCGGAGCAAGCCTTTACCATTTATACCCACGTAAGTGCTGTAGCACATTGTTTATGTGGTCCTCTGTAGCTCAGCTGGTAGAGCACGGCGCTTGTAACGCCAAGGTAGTGGGTTCGATCCCCGGGACCACCCATACACAAAAATGTATGCACGCATGACTGTAAGTCGCTTTGGATAAAAGCGTCTGCTAAATGGCATATTATTATTATTATTATTATTATTATTATTATATTATTTATTCTCAGACTTTTCTGGGTTTTTTTTTAACTAATATGTAAATGTTGAAGCAGCAGGACATCCCCATTGAATACATCTATTCATTCACAAAGATTTGGTTCATTAAACGTACCTGGACATATGTCTGACAAATTGAGTTGTCTTTTACTAATAATGAATGAAGCAGCCAGATTTAGTACTTACAGGCCTATCCATCTACAAAGATTGTAAACATACCGGGACCTCTCAGTCTGTGCCTCCTCCAGAGCAGAGCTCCGTGACTTCAGTAACTGATCTGCCTCATCTAGCCTGATCTTCAGCACAGCCAACTGCCCGTCCTTAGCACTGAGGGCCTCTGTGAGGTCATCAACCTGCGACCGCAGCTCCCTGACCGTGCGGTCTGTGCGAGACTGGTCCGAATTCCACTTCTCTGTGCGTAACCGTGCCTGGTTCAATTCTGTGGGAAAGAGTTTATGACCATACAGTTACACCCACCACAGATACACATACATGAGCATAGCCTGGTCCCAGATCTGTCAGTGCCGTCTTGGCATGACAACATCCATCATCATGACAATGACCATAGGAGTTGGCAAGACAGCAGAAACTGATCTGGGACCAGACATGAGTCTTCTTCCTAAGCCTTCTCTCTCAGCTCTCTCACCCTCCTGAGTGTCTTTTGCTCTCTGGATGATGGAGGCCAGTTCCTGGTTGAGGGAGGTGACCTCTGACCTCAGTAGCTGGTTCTCCAGACGCAGACTGGACATCATCTGACTCTGCTGCTCCACTATAGGGGGCGGGGCCTGGGCTGGGGGAGGGGCCTTGTATGTGGGTGTAGACTCTGATAGGTAGCTGATAGACTGGGGAACAGCCAACCCAGAATCAGAACCATCAGGTGTGTCTGGAAAAAAGACAGAAGATATATAAAAGGAGGGAACTTTGAACTGATCTCAATTAGCAATTGTAACTTTAACACTGTCTTGATTACTTCATAAACGTGTATGATGTCGACCAAACATTCGAGATCAAAGAACAAAACAGCATACATCTTGTGCCTAGACATTAAAAATTACCAGTTTAAGTGTCAGTACCTTGACTTTCTTTGGCAGAGCCATCCTCTGAACCCCCTGTTTTGGCACTGTGAGTACTGGTGGATAGAGAGCTGGAGGAGCTGGAGGTACGAGACATGCCCCGTAGGGAGGGGGGCGTGGAGGGGGCAGAGGGGACCATGAGGGGGGCAGCTGCCAAGGCAGGAGGTGCTGGCTGGGGGGAGCCTGATCCTTCAGGAGACACTCTGAGAGGATCTCTGGGTCTGACCTCCCTCCTCTCATTGGCCGGAGGGTCTGAGCTGTTAAGGAAGTCAAACAACAGGTCATCATCCACATCTTGCTCACTCTGACTCTTCTTACTGGGCCTCACGAAGCTGGAGGACGGTTTGATGGAGCTGGAGGAGGAAGCAGTGCTGGAAGACCCCAGGGGAAGGGTGCTGGTGGTGGAGACGGTGGCTGAGCTAGTCAACAGGGAGCCTTTGGATTTCTTGATGTTGCCAGCAGCTGCAGTAATGAAACCAGATCCTGATGCATTGTGGGAGGTGGAGTTCCCATAGGGGTGTTGCTGTGTCTCTGATGTGTTGGTGCTGTAGCCAGTGCCGGTGCTACTGTACTGAGAGTTGTCGGTGGAGTCAGGAGCATCGTAGGCTGAGGAGAAGGAGGAGGTGCGGCCTTGGGGTTTGGTCAGGCTGGCAGCTCCTGCATCCACTTTATTCAGGAAGTCTTCAGCTTTCCCTGCCAGGTCGGCGAACCAAGACATTCTGCATCCTAGAAACACAAATGAACCACAACCTAAATGAATCAGTTTGTCAGATTCGAGAATTAAATTACAATAAATAGCTTTTTGTGACAAAAGACATTATCCTAAAACCAAAACATAATGCTAAATGTTATGATGACATAGCTTCTACCGTACAAACAGATAGCAAGATTGTTGATGTTATGGCTAACATCTTTGAAGGTTAGCTAGAAATCCGGGTAATAACTTAACCCTCAAAATAGTACAAATGGTTTGTGTGGGTAGGTTTAACAACATACTGAGATATCAACTTTCAGCTTTTGGCATAAATCACGGGTGGATTACACAGGGTTCGACAACTAAACTAGCTTAACATACTAGCATCCATTAGCGCTAACTAGCTAGTCGATTTACCGTATAACAACAACGACGTCCAAAATTACAAATATCCCAGACGATTTATAAGCCGGGATTAATCATCAACAATAGACTGTAGTGTCACATTTACACATTATCTGGTAAATCTTTGTTAGCTAAGTATTTGCTTTGGATCTGGCTCATACGTGGACCAGGAACTACCGCAAGGACCCCAAAACAGAACGCCTATCTCAACGCCTGATTAAAAATACAAACCAGCTGTCAGAGTTTTGACACAGATAAAACAATGAGCCAGATGTTTCACCCGGATGTATAAATCTGAAGCATCCGGTTGGCAATTCCACTCACCACCAAGGTGACGAGAGGAAGCCCAGTGGCCGGCAGTGGGAGAATTGAATTTGGCCGATATTCTGCTAATTTTCCCTCATCGATGGAACATTTGATCTCAATATAGTTTTCTGTTCCCAAAACTAGAATATGTTACGAACAGAGTGGACTAAGTTTGGTAGACTTTACCATTTTCCAATGTTTCAAAATGTGTGTTTGTTCTTTAGCAGGAGTACAAGGGTGAATTGAGTTATTACACGCGCACACTTAAGAGTAGGCGTTCCCTAAAGGAAATATGCAAATAATGCTAAAACACACCAATAGGATCTCGGTAGCTCGTACTTGGGTCTGCCCACTATGATTCATTTGCTCCCATTGGTCCATCTTGGGTTAGTTATAACAAAATATTTGTTTTTTTAACACGTCACTGGAGAGAAATTGTTGACCACTGTGATATTGCAGTGGGCTTTGAGTATTACTAATTCCCTAATATTCATTTTTAATTTAAATATCAGTAGTCCAAATCCCTCATCTAATCCCTGATACTGAAAATCAAATCCCGTTTATTTGATCGAACAGAAATGTCGTAATGTTTAGGCTGTTACAAACGTACTGATATGAGTGAATGCAGCTGGCATTCTGGCAATTGTTCACACGCATATCTGCCATCTCATTGGCTAGAATGGTCCCACCTGGCCTCACGCCTTCACTCGTTTCCATTTTCAATATAACAAATAATATTTTGCCCTGTTTAATTTGGGACTGCGGTCAAGTGACCAGGCCTAAAACTAGTGACTGGTCGTTTGCGAACTAACCGCTCTTTTTTGAACGAATTGCATCTTTGAAAGAGCCGTTCAGCTATCATAAATTGAATGCACCAATTTGTAAACCGCTCTGGATAAGAGCGTCTGCAAATTTTTTGGCTCCCTGATTTACATACTGCTACTACTACTGCTTTTTGAGCTCATAACTCCGTATGATGCTTGCTAAAATGATAGGTTTACAGAGTCACGTATAACAATACAAAATCACTGTTTTCTACTCTATGTTTTGGGTTAATAATGGATTTTTACGGCGTTATAGCGATTCACTTTTCACACATATAAAAATGTTTGTTTTTACTCAGTTGCTATGGTCGCCCTAACACGCCTGGTGGCTAAATTGATGATGTAGTTAGTGGCTACTGCCTGGCCAGTTTCTTATCTTTTTCATTTTAGCAGAACCTCTTATCCAGAGCAATTAGGGTTAAGTGCCTTGCTCAAGGGCACATCGACTGATTTTTCACCTAGTCGGCTCGGGGATTAGAACCAAGCGACCTTTCGGTTACTGGCACAACGCTCTTAACCACTAAGCCACCTGCCGCCCAGTGATCTAGCTACCTATATTTCAGTAATTAGCTATCCTTCTAGATGCGGTAGTCAGTGGATAAACTAAGTTGAATAGTTGGAGATATGTCTGAAAACGAATTAGTCGCCAGTTATTGTTGCCCGTGGTGTAACGTCAATCATGCCCCCTAGATGATGTCTTTCCTTCACACTTTCATACCAACATCACCTTAGCCACTGTTCCTCGTGAAACATCAGCAAGTTGAGCAGTCTTGGCCCTAAATTGACCCTAAGCATGATGGGATGTTAATTGCTTAAACAACTCAGAAGCCACACTTGTGTGGAAGCGCCTACATTGTATCCATCATTTCCTCAAGTGTTTCCTTTATTTTGGCAGTTGCCTGTAATTCCATGGTTGATTTAATTGACCCTCCCTTTTTTTAACTGCCCCTAATTGACCAATTTTTATATACAAATTCCGAGTCCGTTGGAAAGGATCAGACTGAGAAAAGTGAGGTGTAGAATCACTGATCTTCAAATAGAATTCCAGGCCGAATAATAGACTTTGTGTGATTAAAATTCGCAGATTAAGATACGCCTCCCCTGGTTTAGGCGATCCCCCACCAAACACAACCAGACATTGATTGATTGATTGATTGGAGACAGCTTGTGTCAATTAAAGAACATTTCCTAGGATGTCCTACCTGCAGCAAACATGTTGGAAATACCGGTAAAAGCAAAGTGCCAAAATTTTTTTGGTGAAATCATGGCCTTATCAAGTATCAAATAGGGCTAAATTGTAGTGTATGTACAGAATGCACCTGTGTTGTACACTTTAAGCCACTAGATGGCAGTAATGTGCTATTACCTCTACTGAAAGTCCACCACACCTGTATTGAGTTACAGTGCCTTCAGAAGTATTCACACCTCTTGACTTTTTCCACATTTTGTTGTTACAGCCTGAATTTAAAATAGATTAAATTGAGATGTTGTGTC
Organism: Coregonus clupeaformis; assembly: GCF_020615455.1. Lineage (NCBI taxonomy): Eukaryota > Metazoa > Chordata > Actinopteri > Salmoniformes > Salmonidae > Coregonus > Coregonus clupeaformis. The sequence continues at coordinate 2,163,359 of NC_059220.1, forward strand.
ACTGGCCTACACACAATACCCCATAATTTAAAAGTGGAATTATGCTTTTAGACATTTTTACAAATTAATACAAAATTGAAAAGCTGAAAAATCTTAAGTCAGAAAAGTTTTCAACCCCTTTGTTATGGCGAGCCTAAATAAGTTCCGGAGTAAAAATGTGCTTAACAAGTCACATAATAAGTTGCATGGACTCTGTGTGCAATAATAGTGTTTATATGATTTTTGAATGACTAGCTCATCTCTACCCCAAACATACAATGATCTGTAAGGTCCCTCAGTCGAGGAGTGAATTTCAAATACAGATTCAACCATAAAGACCAGGGACGTTTCCAATGCCTCGCAAAGAAGGTATTAAATATCCCTTTGAACATGGTGAAGTTATTAATTACACTTTGTATGGTGTATCAATACACCCAGTCACTACAAAGATAAAGGCGTCCTTCCTAACTCAGTTGCCGGAGAGGAAGGAAACTGCTCAGGGATTTCACTGTATTATGTACTGTGTTCTACTATACTGTATTTTAGTCAATGCCACTCCGACATTGCTCGTCCTAGTATTTATATATTTCTTAATTCCATTCATTTAATTTTTGATTTGTGTATTGTTGTGAATTGTTAAGATACTACTGCATTGTTGGCGCTAGCAACACAAGCATTTCGCTACACCCGCAATAACATCTGCTAAATATGTGTATGTGACCAATAAAATTTGATTTGATTTAATGAGGTCAATGGTGACTTTAAAACAGTTACAGAGTTTAATGGCTGTGATAGGAGAACACTGAGGATGGATCAACAACATTGTAGTTACTCCACAATACTAACTTAAATGACAGAGTGAAAAGAAGGAAGCCTGTACAGAATATAAATATTCCAAAACATGCATCCTGTTTGCAACAAGGCACTAAAGTTAAACTGCAAGAAAAATGGCAAAGAAATTAACTTTATGTCCTGAATACAAAGCGTTATGTTTGGGGCAAATCCAACACAACACATCACTGAGTACCACTCTTCATATTTTCAAGCATGGTGGTGGCTGCATCATGTTATGGGTATGCTTGTCATTGGCAAGGACTAGGGAGTTTTTTTAGGATAAAAATAAACGGAATAAAGCTAAGCACAGGGAAAGTCCTAGAGGAAAACCTGGTTCAGTTCGCTTTAGAAAAGACACTGGGAGACAAATTCACCTTTCAGCAGGACAATAACCTAAAACACAAGTCCAAATATACACTGGAGTAGCATACCAAGACGATATTGAATGTTCCTGAGTGGCCTAGTTACACTTTTGATTATATCGGCTTGAAAATCTATGGCAAAACTTGAAAATGGCTGTTTAGCAATGATCAACAAACTTGAAGAATGTAAAAAAATAATAATGTGCAAATATTGGACAATCCTGGTGTGCAAAGCTCTTAGAGACTTACCCAGAAAGACTCACAGCTGTAATCTCTACCAAAGGTGATTCTAACATGTATTGACTCAGGGGTGTGAATACTTAGTGTGTAAATTAGATTTCTGTATTTCATTTTCAATAAATTTGCAAACATTTCTGGTCAGTATGGGGTATAGTATTTTAATTTAGGCTGTAACACAACAAATTGTGAAATAAATCAAGGGGTATGAATACTTTCTGAAAGCACTGTAGCTGTTTCAAAAGAGTAATGTGAGCATAAAGCCCATTTTCTAGTGTGTTTTACTCAGAGTTAAAAAGAAAACCTGAGTAAAAACACACCAATCTCAGTCCTAATTTCAATGTAGTAAATGTATGCTCATTTCTCCCTGGTAGTGAAACTGAGCCATATATTTCCTATACGCAACTTCAGTACCAAACTGTTCTTGCTGCTCAAACAGGACAATCCTAATGAAAAAGGTGTACACCACAAAGTAGAGACTGGATTTAAAACCTCCCGTAGTGGGGTTTTGACACTGGCAAATTTGGTGGGGTGCTATGCGTGGTCCTCTGTAGCTCAGCTTAGCGTCTGCTAAATGGCATATTATTATTATTATTATTATTATGCTGGCCCAATGGTTCCATGGCCACATTGAAATAATGAATGAGACTGTCATGGCCATTTTTAGTGCCAAATTTGGAGAATAGTTTGCCTCACCGCTCTACCCCTGCCTACTCAGCGTAATATTTCTGTTGCTGCTAATGGATTTAGGGATTGAGCCTAGTCCTAGTCTAAAAAGCGAGATCAATGGAGTTTTATTCATTGAAAAGTGCTTTTTTTTTTAGCTTAATCTGTATCAGGGAAACCTGCCCTTAGTGTACGGCAGGTAGCTTAGTGGGTAAGAGCGTTGTGCCAGTAACCGAAAGGTCGCTGGTTCTAATCCCCCGAGCCGACTAGGTGAAAAATCTGCCGATGTGCCCTTGAGCAAGGCACTTAACCCTAATTGCTCCTGTAAGTCGCTCTGGATAAGAGCGTCTGCTAAAATGACTAAAATGTAAAATGTGAAAAATGTACCACGGGTAGGCTTTACTTTCTTCCAGTTGTTTCCTAGACACCTCCTGGTGTATATATTGCTGTGTCTGTTGTAACGTTGTTTAGCTCCTGGCTGATATCGTGTTTTATCTGTTGTAACGTTTACATTAAATGCTCATCAAATAAGCCAATAGGCAGAGGGGTAGCCTACATAGTCTAATTCTCTGTATGGTAATAATAATTAATTGTATTTTGTAAAGTGGTTTCTTGCATCATACAACACAAAAACAATGCAATTTACAGTCAGCTATCTGGCCCATGGTGTTACAGACCAAGTATAAAATCAATAATTCATGTCAAGCCCTTCATAATGTAAAAACGTTTTTAGAAGTATCACGCAATTTAGGCCTGCATTGAACACCACATAGTGCATTCAGAAAGTATTCAGACCCCTTCCCTTTTCCCACATGTTGTTACATTACAGCCTTATTCAAAGATGGATTGCATTTATTATTTTCCACATCAATCTACACACAATACCCCATAACGACAAAAACGAAAACAGGTTTTTATAAATTTTTGCAAATGTATAAAAATAAAAGAAAATAAAAATACCTTATTTAGACTTTTAACTTATAAAATATTCAATTTCATTAGATTTTGGATCACAGTTCAAATGCAGCAATTACATTCACTTTTATCACTCATCAAGAGAAGGAGGGAAGATGGTAGCGAACTTTGTAATTTTGAAACAAATTTCATGCAATTCTACTCATTTTGCATTTTGGGCAAATCAAGTCAGACATTTTAAAGTGAAAGTTACAAACTTTAGAAGCCTTTTATACACTACAAGTTTGGAAATGTCATGCAACAACAGGGTGATCAAACTAATATCCTACACCTGTATACATTCAGAGAAGAAAGCCAATTGTTGCAGCAATAGTCGTGTTCACAACAAGAGTCTAGCCTACGTATAATAAGCTTTTCAGTGAGCAGGAAAGGATGTTGGTGAAGCATACCCATACCAATAAAAATAAGCTTATTTTAACTGACTGTAATTGGCTGATTTTAACTACATGAAGTTCATGATGATCAGCTGAGATGCCATACGGTGTCATTCTCCTGCGGGAACATCCAGAACACACACAGACACATCAGCACTGACTATAGCTTAATTTGATATTGTTGAATGTGTGAGCAATAGCGAAGTTAGCTTTTCAAAAGTGCCAGATAGGTAACCATGTACATTAACTGCTCATCATTATTACTCACGTCAATAAGCACCATCAGCTGACAGAAAATCTAGCTAAGTTAGCTACAGAAGTGATGGAGAAATCTGACCTTTCTGCAGCAGGTACCTCTGGCCAGGCAGCTTCATTTTGTAGCAGGTTGACCTTTCTGTAGCCGGTACCTCTGGCCAGGCAGCTTCATTTTGTAGCAGGTTGAGGGACTAAGTTACTTCCACTAGCTAGCATGACTATAGCCAGTAACCAGGTAGGGCTCGCTAGCTAGCTAGCGCAAGGCAACTTTGTTCAGTTGTTGAGTTTATTCTATTGGCATGCTAACTTCATAAGTTTTGCATCATGAGTATTTTTAACCTCATGTCACTCACAGAGTCTAGCCCTTTCTTTGTGATGCCAACCTAGGCTGTAGACACATCCCCTAAGCCCTGTGAATATTCTATGAGGGGGGAGTGTACTTCCGGGTATGAACAAAACATTAAACAAAAATATAAAAAAATTGAACACATTTGATTGTTATTTGTTTTGTTATTCCATGTCCAATTTTGACACAATAAATAAACAAACTCTCCGTTTTGACTCGGAAATCAAAATAACGAAACGTACATGGACTGTACATTGACCATACAGACCCCATTGATTTACAACGCAGTCTGACGCAAAGTGTACTGTGTAGCCTATGCGAAGGTTCTGAATTTCATTATAAAAAATAAATCGAAGCCAAATTATTGTTCAGATGGAAGACAGTTCAAATAAACATTTGCTGCTTTTTAGCCAACATCTGCACATTGCTTTAAAGTAGGAAGTAACTCCAGAAACGTTTTGGTCGTTGGTAGCCTAAGTCTGCAGCGCATGCTGCCAACGATGAGAAATGAAATGTCAACATGACCGGGCGGAGCCAGCAGCAGTGTAGGATGATATTATTCAAATATAAATTGAACTATCATTAGTCTATTATAATCAGATCGCTGTTTGACGTTATGTGGTTGGTAAAAAAATACATCCCACCCAAACACTCTGAAATACCAGGAATTTTTTTCAAACAGCTGTTACAAAAATAAGGCATTATCATCGTTTTCTAAATTTTGTGTGGAAATATTTAAAATCTCATTTGGACTTCACTGCCCCTTTAATGAAATACAAATAAAAACAATTGTGTGTCTTCAACTGAGTACCTTCGACTCAGTTTCCGGAAAACATGTGATACCAAAGTGTTGTGTATTCGTGCAAAAAAAAAACTTGGACAGAACATTTTGTGAATAATTGGATGGGATAGAGCTAGGGTTAATATTTCTGTTAAAAATGACCATAGACCAAAAATCACTCATGGGGATAGTTCCAACACCCCCAGTTATCTCAATTTGTTCTCTCAAATTTTAGTCATTTAGCAGACACTCTTATCCAGAGCGACTTACAGGAGCAAATTAGGGTTAAGTGCCTTGCTCAAGGGCACATCGACAGATTTTTCACCTAGTCGGCTCGGGGATTAGAACCAGCGACCTTTCGGTTACTGGCACGACGCTCTTAACCACTAAAGCTACCTGCCGCCCCACTGGTAATGGGGAGAAAAACTAAAACACAAATTGGACACAGACGTTACGAAACAGCGCCTCTCTTTATTCTGTCGTACTCACTCCAATGTGTAGTATTTACATGGCATGCCACATCAATACAGGAACCGACTTAACGACACAATCGATAACACTTAGAATCTGCTCTGGAAATGGGGAGGTACCAAAAAACTATATATAAAAAAAAAAAAAATATCAACAATTCTCTCTGTGATCCATGTAAATGGATTAATTTTAAACCATTTCTTTTTGTAGACTTTACAAAGTGCTGTCCAGGCAGATAATGGGTCAGCGCTGCTGTCTAAGAGAAAGGGGTGATCAGGTGATACTGTCCTCAAAATCTTAGGTTGGGGGGAAAACCTAAATCATGTACGAAAGAAAATCCAGTCGGTGTTGACGACAGGGAAATCAAGATTGAGCCCCTAATAAATGTTGACAAGTCCAATAAAATCTCAAATGATCTCAATCTAAGTCTTACAAGACCGTGTTCTTCAAGGTTAGAATCCACAACCACCGTGCCCCTTGCAAAAAGAACTGGACACCAAAGGAGTGAACTTCAGATCCGTACGAGGGAGAACCAACGTTAGATTTATTTATAAAAACGTAGAAATTACAAAAGAAAAATAACACAATTCCAAGTACGATTTACCACATAATAACGGGGAAAAAAGTAAAGGTGGACAACTGTCTTCTAAGAGAGAACCTTTGAGAAAAAAAGTTGTCTTCTCTTAATTAATATTTCCTATCATTTTAAGATGGACAGTATCTAGCGTACACACTCAAGTTTACGGTCATACACACACACACACACACACACACCCCTTCACTCCCTCAAACACTCAGTCATACAACACACACACTCAAGCATAAGGTCATACACACACACATACACTCCTTCACTCACTCAAACACACACTCACTCTCTTCCCTTAAACACACACACACACACCTCTCAAACACACATCCCTCAAACACACACACACATCCCTCAAACACACACACACATCCCTCAAACACACACAGGGACCCTGGGGTGAATGGCCAACCAACACATGCAGGTGGTTCTGACTGAATGAGGTTTTAGGCCATTAGATCATAAGATGAAGCCCCTCATCTACTTCCTGTAGTTCTTTAGACCAAGCCCCTCCTCTTCCTGTAGTTCTTTAGATCAAGCCCCTCCTCTTCTTGTAGTCCTCCAGGTTGAGAGACCTGCGCGGAGCACCGTCCTTCACTGCCAGGGTGTTAGCGCTCACTGACAGAGACTTGGCTTCTGAAACACACCGGAGGAACAACATTAGTGTGACACATTTGCTGTTACAGTACAGGTGCCCCCAGACGCTGACCTTGAGTGAGTTTAGCATTTTCCTGACTAATGGTTAAGGTTAGGACTCGGGGAGGGGATAAGGTAGGACTCGGGGAGGGGATAAGGTTAGGACTCGGGGAGGGGATAAGGTTAGGACTCGGGGAGGGGATAAGGTAGGACTCGGGGAGGGGATAAGGTTAGGACTCGGGGAGGGGATAAGGTAGGACTCGGGGAGGGGATAAGGTAGGACTCGGGGAAGGGATAAGGTTAGGACTCGGGGAGGGGAAGCTGATCCCTTAGCTGGTAATAGCCGGCTTTTGATCGATAAAAAAATTAAAAGGCGATAAATAAAATAGCCACCGGCCAATTGTTAGAAAACAAATAAGAATCCCATAGCGAAATAATGCTTTTTAGCCGATTAATTTATGTAAATACAGGGAGGGGAAAAAGGATTTAATCTCCTGCTGATTTTGTACGTTTGCCCACTGACACAGAAATTATCAGTCTATAATTTTAACGGTAGGTTTATTTGAACAGCGAGAGACAGAATAACAACAACAACAAAAATCCAGAAAAACGCATGTCAAAAATGTTATTAATTGATTTGCATTTTAAATGAGGGGAAATAAGTCTATAGGTTAATTAGCATAATTTAGTGGAAATAATTGGTGCGTGTGTATATTCATTATGTATCTTATCTATTACAATGCACACAGATAAAAGACTTCTGTCAGACAGCGCGAGAGCTGCTACAGCTCCTCAAACACTGGAGTGAAACGTGCTTTTAGAAGCCCCAAATCATGGCGCGATGTTGTAACGAGAGCCCACGATTGAGGTCACACACCCTCCAGGCAAAGACGGCGTTTCGTTGTTGACAAATGACCCTCAATTACGAATGGTGGAGAACAGATTTTCCCTATGCACCACGTTCCGGAGCCAGAGCGAGTGTTCTGTTATCGACAGCGCTTCCTCAAGCTATGATTGATGAAGGAACCAGAGCTCTTTGATTTCCGGCAGAAAGCCGTTATAAAGATAGCTGACGGCAAACATTTAGTAGTGAATTGCCTCATCACCTCATGTGTGCCCACACAGGGACTCGCCGATAGATACAGAACGCTATGGACTCACCCGCTCCCGCTGTGTTATTTACAAACAAACATGTGACTGGCTCAACTGTTCTGGGGAACTACGGTAAGCTTCATAATGTAAAATAGTGTGACAGTTGAAATGCAGAACTCAACCTGCTTTATCTCCTAATGTATTGCACAAGTTGACTGCAGGTATAAACTTAAAAAGTAGCTAAAAAATATTCAAATTTATTTAAAAAATGTCAAATAAATAGTTTTCACATTATTGAAAAACCATCCTGTGGCTTTTTCCAAATACCCCGGTATAAGGTATATATATATATTGTATACCGCCCAAGCCTGTTGAGTATGTTAAGACTGCAGGTCTAATTGACAAACCAATGACCAATACTGTCCCCATCGGATGCTAATTGGTAGCCTAGTTCATGTCTGTTCCTGGTTGGTGTGCTGTAGCCCTCTCACATCTTCTCTTCCCATGAATAAGATCACGTCATTAACAACTACGGATACAGTTCATTCAAGGGTCTCACTATATTCAACACTTAATGGTGCCCTCTTAGAATCATTTACATTTTAGTCATTTTAGCAGACGCTCTTATCCAGGGCGACTTACAGTTAAGTTAGTGAGTGCATACGTTATTCATACTGACATGAGACATGATATGATATATAATATGCCATTTAGCAGACGCTTTTATCCAAAGCGACTTACAGTCATGCGTGCATAAATTTTTTTTTGTGTATGGGTGGTCCCGGGGAATCGAACCCACTACCTTGGCGTTACAGGCGCCGTGCTCTACCAGCTGAGCTACAGAGACATGAGGGGTGGGATGTGTGTTCTGGGTGACGGGTCCACACAGTGTCCGAACCACAGCGTCCCCATGCTGACTAGTGGGTTGGCTGGCTGTGGACAGCTTTTTTTGTCTTGTTACTGTGCTACATTTGGACATGCTTAATTACCCTCTTTTCCTAGCTGTGGTTAGTTGGTTAGTATATTACCTTGGCTGCATATCAGACGAGGCTAGCTACTCCTGAAACTCACAGCCAGAGCTAACGCCACCAGCAGCCTAGCCATGCCGCGCTGCTAGCTAACCGTTTATTCATTAAAATCAGACTCAGTCACTCTTTGGATACGATAACCAAATTATTCAAAATCAGATAAATGAATTATTTTAGTAATTAAAATCAGTAAATGATCTTGAATATTAATTAGCCAAAAGTCAAAACAGCAACAATTCTAAATGTAATCGCATGTAAAAAAAATAAATAAAAAAAAACGTTTTGATGGCCACGATTAAAAATAGTTATTTTTATTTCTCAACTGGAAATTGAAGTGCGCTTCCCATTCGCCTGTACATAAGAAATGGAAGGCAGGTTTCATCAGCGCGTCACCACTTTGCATTGAGCTGGAGGCAGTGTGCATTTTGAAAACATATACTTAATTGTTTGAAAAATGAATGTTTTACTACATATTATGAGGCATATTTTACCTTGCTTCTAAGTAGACTAAATCTGACCATATACGTAGAGGCAATTATTTTATAAAGACTTCCACATGCCATTGAAACCAGTAGCCTAATTCTCTCATGTTGCATGTGTGGTGCACTTTTGACAACGGTATTTTCCAGCTAACTGCGTTACGGAACGAACATTCAAGCGTAGACTACTGCCTGGTGCACATTGCTGTGCTTAAACTGTGAAGAAATCATTGTTTATTAAAATGTTAAACTAAACGTTCTTATCTGCCTAATAGCTTTTATTTTTATATGTAGACGAGGCCTATTGGTTGTATGAAATTAGGATATATCTTCCCACAACTGTCCCAGAGTCTGATTGGACCAGGCTATTTCTTTCTCGACAAGCTGACCAATACAACGTGGTCCTCAGTAGCTCAATTGGTAGAGCATGGCGCTTGTAACGCCAGGGTAGTGGGTTCGATCCCCGGGACCACCCATACGTAAAAACGCATGCACACATGACTGTAAGTCGCTTTGGATAAAAGCGTCTGCTAAATGGCATATTATTATATTATATTATTAGAATAGGTAAACGTTTCTACTATGGGGGATAGTAGATTGACATAGGCTACTGATTTTGCTGTTTGTTACATGTCTTGTTGGCTGAGGAAGAGTACATTTGGACAGTTATTGTAACATCTTCAAAGTGTGTATCGGAATTGCATGTTCTGTTAAGATGAATTACCGTAATCTAAAATGTGATTTCTGTCATTCTGAGCACAGTGAGTGGACACCCTAATCAAGTTACGCACAAAATGCATATGGGTCTGGTAAATTTCTCAAATGTCCGGTCAATTAAAATGATGCCGGTCAAATGTCCGGCAACACATTTTCCTAACGGAAACCCTGATCTGTACCTGATCTGATCTGAGGCCTCTCCTATCATTGCTACGCAGACGACACACAATTAATCTTCTCCTTTCCCCCCTTCTGATAACCAGGTGGCGAATCGCATCTCTGCATGTCTGGCAGACATAGCTGGGCTCCTGAGTGGCGCAGTGGTCTAAGGCACTGCATCGCAGTGCTAACTGTGCCACTAGAGATCCTGGTTCGAATCCAGGCTCTGTCGCAGCCGGCCGCGACCGGGAGACTCATGGGCGGCGCACAATTGGCCCAGCGTTGTCCAGGGTAGGGGAGGGAATGGCCGGCAGGGATGTAGCTCAGTTGATAGAGCATAGCGTTTGCAACGCCAGGGTTGTGGGTTCGATTCCCACGGGGGGCCAGTATAAAAAAAATATTTATTCACTAACTGTAAGTCGCTCTGGATAAGAGCGTCTGCTAAATGTAAAAATGTAAATCAGTATGGATGATGGATCACCACCTCAAGCTGAACCTCGGCAAGACGGAGCTGCTCTTCATCCCGGGGAAGGACTGCCCGTTCCATGATCTCGCCATTACGGTTGACAACTCCGTTGTGTCCTCCTCCCAGAGTGCAAAGAGCCTTGGCGTGACCCTGGACAACACCCTGTCGTTCTCCGCTAACATCAAGGCGGTGACCCGATCCTGTAGGTTCATGCTCTACAACATTCGGAGAGTACGACCCTGCCTTACACAGGAAGCGGCACAGGTCCTAATCCAGGCACTTGTCATCTCCCGTCTGGATTACTGCAACTCGCTGTTGGCTGGGCTCCCTGCCTGTGCCATTATTCCCCTACAACTCATCCAGAACGCCGCAGCCTGTCTGGTGTTCAACCTTCTCAAGTTCTCTCACGTCACCCCGCTCCTCCGCACACTCCACTGGCTTCCAGTTGAAGCTCGCATCTGCTACAAGACCATGGTGCTTGCCTACGGAGCTGTGAGGGGAACGGCACCTCCGTACCTTCAGGCTCTGATCAGACCCTACACCCAAACGAGGGCATTGCGTTCATCCACCTCTGGCCTGCTGGCCCCCCTATCTCTGCGGAAGCACAGTTCCCGCTCAGCCCAGTCAAAACTGTTCGCTGCTCTGGCACCCCAATGGTGGAACAAGCTCCCTCACGACGCCAGGACAGCGGAGTCACTCACCACCTTCCGGAGACACTTGAAACCCCACCTCTTTAAGGAATACCTGGGATAGGATAAAGTAATCCTTCTACCCCCCCTTACCCCACCCCCCCAAAAAAGTGGGTTGTCCCACTGGCTATCATAAGGTGAATGCACCAATTTGTAAGTCACTCTGGATAAGAGCGTCTGCTAAATGACAAAAAATGTAAAATGTAATGATCTGTACCTAGGGGAAACGTCACCCTGGAGAGCCATGTCTAGCAGTAGTGTTACCGACCGCACATTGACTACCCTCCTGGAGGCAGGGATCGAACCCACCACTTTGTGCTCGGTCCATCTCACCTGCATTGGGAACCTGTAGGTCTATCTTGACGTCAAAGTCGTGAACTTTAAATAGGTCCTCTGAGAGGTCGCTGGTGTTCTTAGTAGGGTCAATGACTTTCAGGGCAGCCTGTCCCGCTCCCCTGCCCATCTCAAACTCCAAGTCCATCTCTTTGCCCGACCCTTCTCCGTACTTCTCATTGAGGTGTTGGAGGATAGCTGCATGGACTGAAGGGTCTCTGGCCTGTGGGAACACAAAACACAAACGTAAATACTGCAGACAGACAAGTTATTCTGAATATTATGTGTTACATACAGTTGCTTCTGGACTCAAAGCACTCAAACCATGCAACCATGGGCTCCCGTGTGGCACAGCGGTCTAAGGCACTGCATCTCAGTGCTTGAGGCGTCACTACAGACCCCCCCTGGTTCGATTCCAGGCTGTATCACAACCGGCCGTGATTGGGAGTCCCATAGGGTCGGCGCACAATTGGCAGGAACCCAGACTTCATCAAAGAAATCGGAAATACAGACATTGTCATCCTACAAGAAACATGGTATAGAGGAGACGGACCCACTGGTTGCCAGCTAGGTTACAGAGAGCTGGTAGTCCCATCCACCAAACTACCAGGTGTGAAACAGGGAAGGGACTCAGGGGGTATGCTAATTTGGTATAGAGCAGACCTAACCCACTCTATTAAATTTGTCAAAACAGGAACATTTTACATCTGGCTAGAAATGTATAAGGAAAGTATCTCAGAGAAACATGTTCTCATGAGTGCTACCTATATCCCCCCAATAGAATCCCCATACTTTAATGAAGACAGCTTCTCCATCCTGGAGGGGGAAATCAATCATCATTTCCAGACCCAGGGACATGTACTAGTCTGTGGTGACCTAAATGCCAGAACTGGACAAGAACCTGACACCCTCAGCACACAGGGGGACAAACCCCTTCCTGGAGGTAACAGCATTCCCTCCCAAATATGCCCCCCTAGACACAACTATGGCAAAACAACCAACAAAAACAGGTCACAACTCCTGCAGCTCTGTTGCATGCTGGGTCTGTACATAGTCAATGGTAGGCTTTGAGGAGACTCTTACGGTAGGTACACCTACAGCTCATCCCTGGGAAAGGACTGGCCATTCCATGATCTCGGTTGACAACTCCGTTGTGTCCTCCTCCCAGAGTGCAAAGAGCCTTGGCGTGACCCTGGACAACACCCTGTCGTTCTCCGCTAACATCAAGGCGGTGACCCGATCCTGTAGGTTCATGCTCTACAACATTCGCAGAGTACGACCCTGCCTTACACAGGAAGCAGCACAGGTCCTAATCCAGGCACTTGTCATCTCCCGTCTGGATTACTGCAACTCGCTGTTGGCTGGGCTCCCTGCCTGTGCCATTAAACCCCTACAACTCATCCAGAACGCTGCAGCCCGTCTGGTGTTCAACCTTCCCAAGTTCTCTCACGTCACCCCGCTCCTCCGCACACTCCACTGGCTTCCAGTTGAAGCTCGCATCTGCTACAAGACCATGGTGCTTGCCTACGGAGCTGTGAGGGGAACGGCACCTCCGTACCTTCAGGCTCTGATCAGTCCCTACACCCAAACGAGGGCATTGCGTTCATCCACCTCTGGCCTGCTGGCTCCCCTACCTCTGCGGAAGCACAGTTCCCGCTCAGCCCAGTCAAAACTGTTCGCTGCTCTGGCACCCCAATGGTGGAACAAGCTCCATCACGACGCCAGGACAGCGGAGTCACTCACCACCTTCCGGAGACATTTGAAACCCCACCTCTTTAAGGAATACCTGGGATAGGATAAAGTAATCATTCTACCCCCCCTTACCCCACAAAAAAATAAACATTGTAAAGTGGTTATCCCACTGGCTTTAAGGTGAATGCACCAATTTGTAAGTCGCTCTGGATAAGAGCGTCTGCTAAATGAAGTAAATGTAAATGGAATGTAAATGCACAGATTCTGTCAAACCTGGGCCCTGACAGTAAATCTCAGTAAAACAAAAATAATGGTGTTCCAAAGAGAAGTCCAGTTGCCAGGACCACAAATACAAATTCCATCTAGACACCGTTGCCCTAGAGCACACAAAAAACTACACATACCTCGGCCTAAACATCAGCGCCACAGGTAACTTCCACAAAGCTGTGAACGATCTGAGAGACAAGGCAAGAAGGGCCTTCTATGCCATCAAAAGGAACATAACATTCGACATACCAATTAGGATCTGGCAAAAAATACTTGAATCAGTTATAGAACCCATTGCCCTTTATGGTTGTGAGGTCTGGGGTCCGCTCACCAACCAATAATTCACAAAATGGGACAATCACCAAGATGAGGCTCTGCATGCAGAATTCTGCAAAAACATCCTCTGTATACAACGTAAAACACCAAATAATGCATGTAGAGCAGAATTAGGCCGATACCCGCTAATTATCAAAATCCAGAAAAGAGCCGTTAAATTCTATATCCACTTAAAAGGAAGTGATTCCCAAACCTTCCATAACAAAGTCATCACCTACAGAGAGATGAACCTGGAGAAGAGTCCCCTAAGCAAGCTGGTCCTGGGGCTCTGTTCACAAACACAAACAGACCCCACAGAGCAACACAATTAGACCCAACCAAATCATGAGAAAACAAAAAGATAATTACTTGACACATTGGAAAGAATTAACAAAATCAAAGAGCAAACTAGAATGCTATTTGGCCCTAAACAGAGAGTACACAGTGGCAGAATACCTGACCACTGTGACTGACCCAAACTTATGGAAAGCTTTGACTATGTACAGACTCAGTGAGCATAGCCTTGCTATTGAGAAAGGCCGCCGTAGGCAGACCTGGCTCTCAAGAGAAGACCGGCTATGTGCACACTGCCCACAAAATGAGGTGGAAACTGAGCTGCACTTCCTAACCTTCTGCCAAATGTATGACCATATTAGAGACACATATTTCCCTCAGATTACAGAGATCCACAAAGAATTTGAAAACAAATCCAATTTTGATAAACTCCCTTATCTACTGGGTGAAATACCACAGTGTGCCATCACAGCTGCAAGATTTGTGACCTGTTGCCACAAGAAAAGGGCAACCAGTGAAGAACAAACACCATTGTAAATACAACCCATATTTATGTTGAGTTATTTTCCCTTTTGTACTTTAACTATTTGCACATCATTATAACACTGTATATAGACATAATGTGACAATTTAAATGTCTCTATTCCTTTGGAACTTTTGTGAGTGTAATGTTTACTCTTAATATTTATTATCTATTTCACTTGCTTTGGCAATGTTAACATATGTTTCCCATGCCAATAAAGCCCTTTGAATTGAGAGAGAGGATCTGCAACTTACGTAAGGCACCATAGTGGGATTGGGAGGGGGGACGAGAGAGAGAGAGGAGAGAGGAGAGAGGAGAGAGGAGAGAGGAGAGAGGAGAGAGGAGAGAGGAGAGAGGAGAGAGGAGAGAGGAGAGAGAGAGAGAGAGAGAGAGAGAGAGAGAGAGAGAGAATCTGTGACTTACGTTAGACACCATGGTGGGATTGGGAGGGGACCAGAGAGAGAGAGAGAGACAGAGAGAGAGAGAGCGACAGAGAAAGGATCTGTGACTTACGTTAGACACCATGGTTGGTTTGCACTGCCGTCTAGTGAACGGGTCCATCTGCAACTTGGCATTCTGTCCCTCAGCCTGACAGAAACAGTATATTATATATATTAAAAACATATTTTTTAAAAAGTATCACCATTTATTAATTTTTACAGGACATTTGTTTTGATCGGTCACAGTAGGCAGTAGTTTAGGTGTGAGATCTAATGAGAGAACGAGAACTGCAAGTTTTCCGTGAATTTAGGTAAATCACAAGGCCCATTTGAATTTCCTGCGGCGTAACAACAGTGATCAAATTAAGATACTACATCTGTAGTACGGATGCTGGGATACTTACCACTAGGGCCTTCTCAGACTCCACAATGTTCCAGCTCCGATTTCTCTGGTTGATGTAGCTGGAGAAAACAGATGGACAGGCAGAGAGGTTCATATATAGACAGAGAGATAGAAAGAGAGAGAGAGAAAGAAAGAAAGAGAGAAAGAGATAGAAAGAGAGAGAGAGAAAGAGAGAGCAACAGCCCTGTGTGGCTCAGTTGGTAGAGCAGGGGATGAACTTTGACCTGAACTCATCATGGGGGGCCACAGTAGCCTTTGAGGCCCCCACCTTGCGATCAAAACATTTTAGAGGCTGTCCTCTTGACAGCGGAGAGAAAGAAAAAAAAGTGTTTTAGAGTAAATATCCTGCAATTCTACACATTTTGCCATGGGATGGAGAGAAGATTTTACAATTTCATAATACATTTCATGCAATTCTACACATTTTGCCTTGGGCGGAGAGAAATGTTTTTAATATGATATCTGAGTGAGAGTGACTAACACAATTAACGGAGGCCCACGGTCCGTAATTTAACAATATCTACAAGTTTAGATGGCTGGTCGCTAGACTAACTTACCGATCTAAAAAATGTTAGCTGACATGAGCTACAGGGTTGTGAGTTTGTTTCTCACGGTGGACCAGTATGAAAAAGTATGAAAATGTATGCACTCACTACTGCAAGTCGCTCTGGATAAGAGCGTCTGCTAAATGACTCAAATGTAAAAGGTAGAAAAACATGATCACCCGTACACTTCAGAAAACAGAATTTTACCGATCAGCAAAATATGCATCAGGTCAAAAAACTATGTTCTAACAATACCAAGTGGTGAAAGACTGGTGGTCGTCTCACCTGATGGCAGAGATGTTTTTGGTCCTCTGCCTGTCCAGATGCTCTGCCCTCTCCTCCAGCTCGTTCAGTTGGTCCTGGATCTCTTTGGCTTTGTCTCCTTCTCCACTCTCCTCTGCCATGGCCTAGGGGTGAGCACACGCACATTATAGCATGCCTATGGAGGCTCCTCAGAGGAGGAAATGGAGGACCACAGACGACGCAAACAGTACACACAGAACACAGTAGTACACACAAGTATAAACAAGTACACAGCAGTACACAGTACATAGGCTTGCAAAAGTATTCACCCCCCTTGGCCTTTTTCCTATTTTGTTGCCTTACAACATGGAATTAAAATTGATTTTTGGGGGGTTTGTATCATTTGATTTACACAACATGCCTACCACTTTGAAGATGCAAAATATTTTTTCTTGTGACACAAACAAGAAATAAGACAAAAAACGGAAAACTTGAGCGTGCATAACTATTCACCCCCCAAAGTCAATACTGCAAGTCTCTTGGGGTATGTCTCTATAAGCTTGGCACATCTAGCCACTGGGATTTTTGCCCATTCTTCAAGGCAAAACTGCTCCAGCTCCTTCAAGTTGGATGGGTTCCGCTGGTGTACAGCAATCTTTAAGTCATACCACATATTCTCAATTGGATTGAGGTCTGGGCTTTGACTATTCCAAGACATTTAAATGTTTCCCCTTAAACCACTCGAGTGTTGCTTTAGCAGTATGCTCAGGGTCATTGTCCTGCTGGAAGGTGAACCTCTGCCCCAGTCTCAAATCTCTGGAAGACTGAAACAGGTTTCCCTCAAGAATTTCCCTGTATTTAGCGCCATCCATCATTCCTTCAATTCTGACCAGTTTCCCAGTCCCTGCCGATGAAAAACATCCCCACAGTATGATGCTGCCACCACCATGCTTCACTGTGGGGACGGTGTTCTCAGGGTGATGAGAGGTGTTGGGTTTGCGCCAGACATTGCGTTTTCCTTGATGGCCCAAAAGCTCAATTTTAGTCTCATCAGACCAGAGTACCTTCTTCCATTTATTTGGGGAGTCTCCCACATGCCTTTTGGCGAACACCAAACGTGTTCGCTTATTTTTTTCTGTAAGCAATGGCTCTTTTCTGGCCACTCTTCCATAAAGCCCAGTTCTGTGGAGTGTATGGCTTAAAGTGGTCCTATGGACAGATACTCCAATCTCCGCTGTGGAGCTTTGCAGCTCCTTCAGGGTTATCTGTGGTCTCTTTGTTGCCTCTTTGATTAATGCCCTCCTTGCCTGGTCCGTGAGTTTTGGTGGGCGGCCCTCTCTTGGCAGGTTTGTTGTGGTGCCATATGCTTTCCATTTTTTAATAATGGATTTAATGGTGCTCCGTGGGATGTTCAAAGTTACGGATATTCTTTTATAACCCAACCCTGATCTGTACTTCTCCACAACTTTGTCCCTGACCAGTTTGGAGAGCTCCCTGGTCTTCATGGTGCCGCTTGCTTGGTGGTGCCCCTTGCTTAGTGGTGTTGCAGACTCTGGGGCCTTTCAGAACAGGTGTATATATACTGAGTATATATACATGTGACAGATCATGTGACACTTAAATAAAGCCCACCTGTGTGCAATCTAAATAATTATGTGACTTCTGAAGGTAAATTGGTTGCACCAGATCTTATTTAGGGGCTTCATAGCAAAGGGGGTGAATACATATGCACGCACCACTTTTCCGTTATTGATTTTGCAGAATTTTTTTTTAACAAGTAATTTTTTCCCATTTCACTTCACCAATTTGGACTATTTTGTGTATGTCCATGAAATGAAATCCAAATAAAAATCCATTTAAATTACAGGTTGTAATGCAACAAAATAGGAAAAAACGCCAAGGGGGATGAATACTTTAGCAAGGCACTGTAGACAGTAGTACACACATTGGTAGTAAAACAACTTTCTGGGTCAAGAGATGTTTCTTTATCTACCTTATCTTTCAGTAGTGATGTTTCTTTATCTACCTTATCTTTCAGTAGTGATGTTTCTTTATCTACCTTATCTTTCAGTAGTGATGTTTCTTTATCTACCTTATCTTTCAGTAGTGATGTTTCTTTATCTACCTTATCTTTCAGTAGTGATGTTTCTTTATCTACCTTATCTTTGAGTAGTGATGTTTCTTTATCTACCTTATCTTTGAGTAGTGATGTTTCTTTATCTACCTTATCTTTGAGTAGTGATGTTTCTTTATCTACCTTATCTTTGAGTAGTGATGTTTCTTTATCTACCTTATCTTTCAGTAGTGATGTTTCTTTATCTACCTTATCTTTCAGTAGTGATGTTTCTTTATCTACCTTATCTTTCAGTAGTGATGTTTCTTTATCTACCTTATCTTTCAGTAGTGATGTTTCTTTATCTACCTTATCTTTCAGTAGTGATGTTTCTTTATCTACCTTATCTTTGAGTAGAGATGTTTCTTTATCTACCTTATCTTTGAGTAGTGATGTTTCTTTATCTACCTTATCTTTGAGTAGTGATGTTTCTTTATCTACCTTATCTTTGAGTAGTGATGTTTCTTTATCTACCTTATCTTTGAGTAGTGATGTTTCTTTATCTACCTTATCTTTTTTTTTTTTTTTTTTTTTTGGGGGATGGATCAGCTTAATATTGCAGATAGATTGTATCTTCTATCAATGTAATTGTCTGCATCACTTCCAATCCCCCATGTTTTTTTTATTTTTTATATATATATATTCCCCTTTATTACTTTTCAACCCCACCATCCTTTCCCTACTTGGAGTAAATTAGTGAACAACAACGCCCAGGCCTCTACTTCCGGTCTATACTTACTATCTACACCTTATGGACAGAGTTAATTTTACAATAATTCTATATCTATATATATATATATATATATATTTATTTATTTTTTGCTCCTGAACTTCTTCTATTCTCAACCTCTCCGATCATTTTCATGATGTCCATCCGGTTTGCTTCTAAATGCCATATCTTTCTAACTGTGCTCTTTCCCAAAAGCTCCCAACATACAACCTATATATTTATTATGGACACAGTATGCTTACATTATTAGCTATCTTTGTTATTATTTGTTGTTATTTGTTATTAGTCCCATCCTTCAACTCTATTCAATACCTCCCATCTATCTCTTAACACCATCCATATAGGATTTCTATTTGCCATATATATTTCAACCATACTGTGATGTTTTACAAAAGTTCTGAACCTTTCTATTCTCATTGCTTCTACAGATTGTGAATTAAAAATAAACATTTTTGCTAAAAGTATTATTATATTATTGATTGATTGACTATGACTTTTCAGATCACCCAGTAATGCTATCTGCAAGGTTAGTTCCAGGTAAATATTGCAATCCTTTAGCCATTCCTGGACCTGTGTCCAAAAACAAGCTACAAATGGACAGAACCAAAACAAATGATCTAATGATTCTCTCTTCACAGCAAAATCTGCAGAGCTGGGAAGATTGTATCCCCCATATAAATAACATTCTATTGGTAGCAAGAATTTTATATAATTATTTAAATTGAAAGATTCTAATTTTTGAATCCGGTGTCGTTTTTTGCGTGTCAGTTCATAAACACTATGCCATGGGATCGGTACGTCAAAGATCTCTTCCCAACTATTTTGCAATCTATATGGGACTGCTGTCAATCCTTTGGTCCTTAAGTGAAACTGATATACTTTTTTATTTATCACAGTTCCTTAACCAATTATGTTCTTTAATGCAAGGCCGACAGACAAGTTCCTTACTTTCTCCCCCTTCAACTTTCCTCTTCCACTTTTGCGGTAAGGCTGCAATTATTTGGTTGTAATTTTGGGTAGAGCAGACATTTCCATATGTTTTTGTTAGCTGCATGTGCGACATAACTCCACCAGTCCTACCGATGATATCATTTACGAAGATTATACCTTTTTTAAACATTCTGTCAAAAAATAAAGGTTTTTTGTCAATTAGTATATTTGAATTTAACCACAATATTTGTTGCATTATTTGTTCTGTCGTTTCTGGAGGATTAAATTGAAATTGCAACCAACTTTCTATGGCTTGTTTTAGAAATAGTGACATTTGGGAGATTATTTCCTTTTCAAATAACTGAAAGTGAGAGGTTGTAATCTGAATAAAGGGAAAAAGGCCTTTCTTGAACAGTGGGTGAGACAATCTTACTAATTTGCTTGAGAACCAGTTCGGATTTAAGTATAACTTTTGGATGACTGAAGATTTTAGTGATAGGTCTAATGCTTTAATATTTAATAATTTCTGTCCTCCGAATTCATATTCATTATATAAATATGCTCTTTTAATTTTGTCTGGCTTGCCGTTCCAAATAAAATTGAATATTTTTTTCTCATATAATTTAAAAACTGTTTGCTAGGCGTAGGCAAGACCATAAGCAAATAGGTAAACTGGGATAATACTAAAGAGTTAATCAGGGTGATTTTTCCACAAATTGACAGGTATTTTCCTTTCCATGGTAGTAAGATCTTATCTATTTTTGCTAACTTTCTATTAAAATTTATTGAAGTGAGATCATTTATTTCCTTTGGGATATGTATTCCGAGTATATCCACATCACCATCAGACCATTTTATTGGTAAACTACATGGTAATGTAAAAATTGTATTTTTTAGTGATCCAATACGTAATATAGTACATTTGTCATAATTTGGTTTTAATCCAGAGAGGTTAGAAAATGTATCTAGATCCTCTATGAGGCTGTGGAGGGATTCTAGTTGTGGATCTAAAAGAAAACATGAATCATCTGCGTACAATGACACCTTTGTTTTTAAGCCCTGTATTTCTAATCCTCTGATATTATTATTGGATCTGATTTTAATAGCTAACATCTCGATGGCCACAATAAATAGATATGCCGATAGTGGACAACCTTGTTTCACTCCTCTTGACAGTTTGAAACTTTCTGAGAAATAGCCATTATTTACTATTTTACACCTAGGGTTACTATACATGATTTTGACCCATTTTATAAGAGATTCTCCAAAATTGAAATGCTCCAGGCATTTATATATAAATTCCAGTCGAACTTTATCAAATGCCTTTTCGAAGTCTGCTATGAATAGCAGGCCTGGTTTCCCATATTTTCCATAGTGTTCTATTGTTTCCAATACTTGCCTTATATTATCTCCAATGTATCTTCCATGTAAAAAACCTGTCTGATTAGAATGAATAATATCCGACAATACCTTTTTAAATTCTATGCGCTATACATTTTGCTAGGATTTTTGCATCACAACACTGAAGTGTAAGGGGCCTCCAATTTTGTAAATGGACTGGATCTTTATATTTTCCACTTGTATCCTGTTTCAGTAATAATGAGATCAGACCTTCTTCTTGAGTGTCAGATAATCTACCATTTACATAGGAGTGGTTAAAACATGCTAATAACGGTCCTCTTAGTATATCAAAAAGGTTTGGTATACCTCGATTGGTATGCCATCCAACCCTGGAGTTTTCCCGGACTTAAAGTCTTTAATTGCATCCAGAAGTTCCTCCTCTGTAATTTCACCTTCACATGAGTCTTTCTGTGTGGCTGTTAATTTGACATTATCAATAGGAAAAAAATCTCTACAATTAGCTTCAGTTAGAGGAGATGGAGGCGACTGAAAAGAAAACATATGCTTAAAATACTTTGTTTCTTCCTTCAAAATATCATTAGGTGAATTATGGGTGACTCCGTCAATTGTAACCAGTTTCATTAAGTTCTTTTGGTAGCATTCCTATGTTGAAGATTAAAAAAGAATTTTGTGCATTTTTCCCCATATTCCATCCAGTTTGCTTTATTTTTATAATATATTACACTTGATCTTTCTTGAATAAGTTTTTCCATTTCTTTTTGTTTTTCCTCTAATTTATTCTGAGCCTCTATGTTACAGTTTTTATTGCCATCTATCTGTTCTGTTAGACTTTCTATTTCCTTTCTTAGTATAAACTATTTTGACCTAAATTGCTTTTGTTTTCGAGATGAGTACTGAATTGCATGGCCTCTAAAAGATATCTACCTTATCTTTGAGTAGTGATGTTTCTTTATCTACCTTATCTTTGAGTAGTGATGTTTCTTTATCTACCTTATCTTTGAGTAGTGATGTTTCTTTATCTACCTTATCTTTGAGTAGTGATGTTTCTTTATCTACCTTATCTTTGAGTAGTGATGTTTCTTTATCTACCTTATCTTTGAGTAGTGATGTTTCTTTATCTACCTTATCTTTCAGTAGTGATGTTTCTTTATCTACCTTATCTTTGAGTAGTGATGTTTCTTTATCTACCTTATCTTTCAGTAGTGATGTTTCTTTATCTACCTTATCTTTGAGTAGTGATGTTTCTTTATCTACCTTATCTTTGAGTAGTGATGTTTTCTTCATTGCATAGTTGGAAGGCGCCTTTCGGAATCTGTCTTTCTCTTTTACGATCTGTGAATCAACAAATAAAACAACAACAAATCACATCTGGGTTGAAATTCAACATTATACGGTATACTAGGGTTGGGCGGTATCCAGATGTTCATACCGTCATACCGTCTCTGTACCATACCAGGGTATATGGTATTACCGGAAATGCACACAAGGGGGCGCTATTACCCCCCCAAAAAAAAATAAAAAATAAAAATACATAAAGAAATAATAATAATAATGTTTTAAACTCTTTTTAAACAATTTAGGCAACAGGGATCTTGATCCAGGAGGGGACTGAATGTCTCTGCTGTAACCAAGGTGCTTGATCTTGACAGCTAGCCACTTAGCTAGCAAGTTAGCAAACCAAACACACATAGCTGGAGCCCTGAGCTGGATAGAATGTATTTACATTTACATTTTAGTCATTTAGCAGACACTCTTATCCAGAGCGACTTACAGTTAGTGCATACATTATTATTTTTCATACCCCCTGTGGGAATCGAACCCACAACCCTGGCATTGCAAACGCCATGCTCTATCAACTGAGCTACATCCCTGCCGGCCATTCCCTCCCCTACCCTGGACGACGCTGGGCCAATTGCACGCCGCCCCATGGGTCTCCCGGTCGCGGCCGGCTACGACAGAGCCTGGATTCGAACCAGGATCTCTAGTGGCACAGCTAGCACTGCGATGCAGTGCCTTAGACCACTATTTGACACATCTTAGATTTCTTCTAGTTATAAGCAGTGGCCCCGCGAGGCTGCGTTTTTATATATAAAAAATAATAATTTAACAGTATTGAAAATCATACCGTCGCCATTTCGAAATACCCCGGTATAAAATGGTATATCGCCCAAGCCTAGCATACACTATGAGCATAATTAATACTTCACAAAATAGGTATGGCAGGAAATTGAGCCAGATGAGAAACACATACTGCGCCCCAAATGCCACCCTATTCCCTATAGTGTCCTGGTCAAACGTAGTGCAACACATAGAGAATAAGGGCGCCATTTGGGACGCACACAGATACACTACATCACCAAAAGTATGTGGACACCCCTTCAAATGAATGGATTCGGCTACACCCCTCCACTTCAATGATCCTCAACAGGGGCCCCACAAGGGTGCGTGCTCAGCCCCCTCCTGCACTCCCTGTTCCCCCATGACTGCTCGGCCACGCACGCCTCCAACTCAATCAAGTTTGCAGACGACACAACAGTAGTAGGCCTGATTACCAACAATGACGAGACAGCCTACAGGGAGGAGGTGAGGGCCCTGGCGGAGTGGTGCCAGGAAAATAACCTCTCCCTCAACGGCAACAAAACGAGCTGATGCACCATTGAGAGCATCCTGTCAAGCTGTATCACCGCCTAGTACGGCAACTGCACCGCCCGCAACCACAGGGCTCTCCAGAGGGTGGTGCGGTCTGCCCAATGCATCACCGGGGGCACACTGCCTGCCCTCCGGGACACCTACAGCACCCGATGTCACAGGAAGGTCAAAAAGATTATCAAGGACATCAACCACCCGAGCCACTGCCTGTTCACCCCGCTATCATCCAGAAGGAGAGGTCAGTACAGGTGCATCAAAGCTGGGACCGAGAGACTGAAAAACAGCTTCTATCTCAAGGCCATCAGACTGTTAAATAGCCATCACTAGCCGGCTACCACCCGGCTACTCAACCCTGCACTTTAGAGGCTGCTGCCCTATATACATAGACAGGGAATCACTGGTCACTATAATAATGGAACACTAGTCACTTTAATAATGTTTACATATTTTAGCTTTACTCATCTCATGTGTATATACTGTATTCTATACTATTCTACTGTATCTTAGTCCATGCCACTCCAACATTGCTCGTCCTAATATTTATATATTTCTTAATTCCATTATTTTACTTTAGATTTGTGTGTATTGTTGTGTATTGTTAGATACTACTGCACTGTTGGAGCTGGGAACACAAGTGGAAACGCGTTCTCTGGAGTGATGAATCACGCTTCACCATCTGGCAGCCTGCACAGAGCCCTGACCTCAACCCCATCCAACACCTTTGGGATGAATTGGAACGCCGACTGCGAGCCAGGCCTAATCGCCCAACATCAGTGCCCGACCTCACTAATGCTCTTGTGGCTGAATGGAAGCAAGTCCCTGCAGCAATTTTCCATCATCTAGTGGAAAGCCTTCCCAGAAGAGTGGAGGCTGTTGTAGCAGCAAAGGGGGGGGGCCAACTCCATATTAATGCCCACGACTTTGGAAAGAGACGTTGGACGAGCAGGTGTCCACATCCTTTTGGTCATGTAGTGTACGTACGTCTTCTATGTCTTTGTCGTTGAATTTGTAGTTGCAAGCCTCTTTGATGGCCTGTTCCTTCTTATTGATCTCGTCCAGAGTGGGAACCTGCATACTGGCTATGATCATCTGTAGACAGAGGAGACATATCAAACAAGTTCAATACTCCACAAGAGAGACTGCTCTACGACAGGCCTGACATAACCCATCCAACTACCCATCCAACTACACATCCATCCACCCATCTTAGATCCATCCACCCATCTTAGATCCATCCACCCATCTTAGATCCATCCACCCATCTTAGATCCATTCTCTCGTTATTCAACTGGTCTGTTGTTAGAAATCTTGCCATCTACCAGGTGGAGGAGTTAAAGCAACCATGCCTCATCCAATCAGCACACTTCCACTGGCACTTCCTCAAGTCAACCATCCAATCAGCACACTTCCACTGGCACTTCCTCAAGTCAACCATCCAATCAGCATTCTCCCACTGCCACTTCCTCAAGTCAACCATCCAATCAGCATTCTCCTCCCGCCACTTCCTCAAGTCAACCATCCAATCAGCATGCCCCTCCAGTCAACTCACCGCCTCCTTCCACTTCATGAACTCGTTTTCTGTGAACTCCTGATTGGATACAAATTCCAGTCTGAAGACTCGGGTGTCACCACCATGCCTAGAGGAGAGATATGGGACAGAGCAGAGGGAAACCGTTAGAAACAGGGACAGAGAAACATTTAGTCAGAACAGAGAAACAGTCAGTCAGCACAGAGAATGTAGTCAGCATAGAGAAACAGACCGGCATAAGAGAGAAATGGGACAGAAAAAGAAACAGGCAGAGGAGGAGGAGAGAAACAGGAAGAGGAGGAGGAGAGAAACAGGTAGAGGAGGAGAGAAACAGGCAGAGGAGGAGGAGGAGAGAAACAGGTAGAGGAGGAGGAGGAGAGAAACAGGCAGAGGAGGAGGAGGAGAGAAACAGGCAGAGGAGGAGGAGGAGGAGGAGGAGGAGAGAAACAGGCAGAGGAGGAGGAGGAGGAGAGAAACAGGCAGAGGAGGAGGAGGAGGAGAGAAACAGGCAGAGGAGGAGGAGGAGGAGAGAAACAGGCAGAGGAGGAGGAGGAGGAGAGAAACAGGCAGAGGAGGAGGAGGAGGAGAGAAACAGGCAGAGGAGGAGGAGGAGGAGAGAAACAGGCAGAGGAGGAGGAGGAGGAGAGAAACAGGCAGAGGAGGAGGAGGAGGGAGAGAAACAGGCAGAGGAGGAGGAGGAGGAGAGAAACAGGCAGAGGAGGAGGAGGAGGAGAGAAACAGGCAGAGGAGGAGGAGGAGGAGAGAAACAGGCAGAGGAGGAGGAGGAGGAGGAGAGAAACAGGCAGAGGAGGAGGAGGAGGAGGAGAGAAACAGGCAGAGGAGGAGGAGGAGAGAAACAGGCAGAGGAGGAGGAGAGAAACAGGAAGAGGAGGAGCCATGGGTAGCAGCAGGTAAGAGCAGAGTAGGTTTAAATGAAGGATGCCGTACCGTAACTGAAGTCCTTTGTTGGTCCGGGTCGTTCCCAACTGGTAGACTTTAGCCGTCTCTACCACGTCAACTATTTCAGCCACCTTCTCACAGGGAATGACAAGAAGTACTCATTATTGAACATAGCTAACTGAAAATCTAAATCAAACATATAGAAAATGGTCTGCAGCAACATTGACAAGGAACAATCTCCTAAGTTAAATAGGAGTAAGGACTCCGGCAGGTTTCCCACACAGAGAGTAAGCCTAGTCACTTTCAATTGAGATTCACCATTGAACTCTATTTTTTGTCTTAATCTGGGTCCAGGAAACTGGCCCAATAAATGCGTCTCCTCACCCTGTAAACCGGTTTGCTACTACTGTTCCCAATGCCAATCCGTACGAAGCAGCCGCTCACGGTCTTCTGGAAGAAGGGCATGTGGCACCAGCGCTCCAGCTTGTGTCGGGACAGACGGACACGGTTCAGCTCGTCTGGTAGTGAAACGGGCTGCGACTTCGGTGGCGTATCCTCCTTCCTGGACAGCCACAAGACAGGAAACACAAAACGTTGGTCACTGGTTGTTGGTCATGAAGAAATGTGTTAAATTGTTGGTAAAAAAATTTGTTTTCTTATCTCAAGAAACACTTCCAAGACCGAATGGAACAGGTCCTATAGAGCAATGATGAAAACGCTCTGCAGTACCCGACAACGAACTCCAGTCAAACCATCCAAAGCTGACACGCGCGGTAGTACTACCAATGAAAGCATTATCTGCAGCCGATCGATAGATAGATAGATAGACACTTACTCGTCGTCTTCGGAATAAGATGAGGAGTGTGAACTGCGATCGCTCTTTACGGACGATTTGTCGTCATCCTCCTCCTCTTCCTCCTCATCGTCCGAGTAAACCTCGCTGGTCTTCAGGGGCTGCCGTTTCGCCAGGAGCTCCGCTGTCCAAATTTACATTTACATTTGAGTCTATTTAGCAGAACAAATCAAACTATATTTAAAGTACATTTCACAAACATGGCCTTTTGATCTCCCAACAGAGATTAAAAAGGTCAATAACACAGGAACACCCACCAAAATGTTTTGCAACGGAAAACAAAAAAAAAACCAACATTTCTTATTGGACAAATACAGATAACACCACCCTGTTTCACTACCACCCGTTGACCCCGGGTCCATAGATGCAATCTATTGACTAGATGTGTGGTTCGATGAGAACGGAAACGTGAAGACAAACATCGACAACAGACCTGTCCTGGTCTTCTTCTTCTCCCGCTCTGCTTTCAGTTCCTCCATGGCCTGAGACTTCTTATCCAGCTTCTCATCCCGTTTAGTCCTCCTCTCCTTGTTGTGAGACATAACCTAAAAAAGGAGAACGCAGTCGCAACGTACCGGTAAGGACTACGGAAACACAATATTACTGAATAAAGTAGTGTGTTGTTTAAACAGGTTTGGGATTAGACGGTGAACTCACCACTTGCTGGTCCTGATGAGTTCTGTCTTCGTGATGAGCGCCGGACGATTTCTCTCTTTTCTTCTTCTGTTCTTCCTCATGTTTCTTTTTCTTTTCCTCTTTCTCCTTCTTCTTCGCTGTTTTCAGCTTCTTTTTGATTTCAAATCTGACAGAAAGATTGACAGTGTCAGGCAGACGGTGTTCCACGATGAGTTACATAGTAATGATCGCAGGAAAGAAAGATTGTGGTAGGCATGTTGTGTAAATCAAATGATACAAAAAAATATATTTTTAATTCCAGGTTGTAAGGCAACAAAATAGGAAAAATGCCAAGTGGGGTGAATACTTTCACAAGCCACTGTAGTAGCAAGAAGAACAAAATAACTAGAATAATGTTCACAACCAGGCTCTGTACTGTTATGGCTCCAGACACAGTAACAACTCTCCTGCTGAACGCACCCCAGGCTCTGTACTGTTATGGCTCCAGACACAGTAACAACTCTCCTGCTGAACGCACCCCAGGCTCTGTACTGTTATGGCTCCAGACACAGTACCAACTCTCCTGCTGAACACACCCCAGGCTCTGTACTGTTATGGCTCCAGACACAGTAACAACTCTCCTGCTGAACGCACCCCTGGCTCTGTACTGTTATGGCCCCAGACACAGTACCAACTCTCCTGCTGAACGCACCCCTGGCTCTGTACTGTTATGGCCCCAGACACAGTAACAACTCTCCTGCTGAACGCACCCCAGGCTCTGTACTCTCATGGCTCCAGACACAGTAACAACTCTCCTGCTGAACGCACCCCAGGCTCTGCACTGTTATGGCTCCAGACACAGTAACAACTCTCCTGCTCCTCCTAGTCTCACCTCCTCTTGAGCACCTCCCTCTTCTCTATCCTGTTAAAGAGCTCCTGCTCCCTCTCCTTCTCCGTCATCTGCTCCAGCCGAGCCCTGTCCTCCTCGTCCCCCATCAGGTCCTCTCCGTAGCCATCCCTGAACACATCGTCCTCGGACGAGGAGTCTGAGCTGGAGGCAGAGCTGTTGCTCTCGGAGTCAGACACCTCACCTGGACGAGGAGAACGTTACATGGCGTTAGCATTGTTGTAGAGAGACGGCATAAATTAGATCCTCTTTTAGACCGCATTGCATCTGTATGACGATACAGTGCCGTCTCTATAGCCATGACGATACAGTGCCGTCTCTATAGCCATGACGATACAGTGCCGTCTCTATAGCCATGACGATACAGTGCCGTCTCTATAGCCATGACGATACAGTGCCGTCTCTATAGCCATGACGATACAGTGCCGTCTCTATAGCCATGACGATACAGTGCTGTCTCTATAGCCATGACGATACAGTGCTGTCTCTATAGCCATGACGATACAGTGCTGTCTCTATAGCCATGACGATACAGTGCTGTCTCTATAGCCATGACGATACAGTGCCGTCTCTATAGCCATGACGATACAGTGCTGTCTCTATAGCTATGACGATACAGTGCTGTCTCTATAGCAGCATATTTTGTCTTTGATAAGGCACCTTTCGATACAAGAGTCAAATCAACTGTTGGTCAAATTAACCAAAGGCAGCAATCAACCACTCTCTTGGGGTCTGTCCACAATTTGTCTTTATATGATTCCTTGCATCCTATCTCCTCACCTCCTTCTCAACCGTATTGGAGGAGAAGATAGAAGGTCCCTCCCCTCGGATCATCCTCTCCAATGTGTTTTGAGAAGGAGCCAAGGACAGAGGATTCCAGAATGAGTCCGGACCTTCAGAGAACTTACTTTTGTTAGTCGAACCACTGACAGTTACCACTCTCTTGGGCTACCTCCTGAAGTGTGGCCTTGCACACTGCCCACCATGGATGTAAAATTCATTGGATTGTTGTAAGCACTGGCTGGAGGGAGTTTCCACTATTCAATCCACGAGAGGGAGTATGCAAGTTCACACTTTGTAAGAAAGGGCGTAGAATCGGGCTGCAACCCTAAGTCTCAGGACAACGTACCCTCCTCTGGGGCAGAGCTGTCGGCAGAACTGTCTCCGTCAGAACTTCCGGATGATGCATCTTTATGAACCCTCTTCTTCGCTGCCTCTCTCTTCTTTTCTGTTGCCGTCGGTTTCCCTGGCTTGACCTTCTTCTTTACTTTAGGACCACCGGCGGTCCACTATGTGAAAACAACACAAAAAACAGAACATTATCACGTGACGTATCAAGGACTGTATGAAAGTATGTTAACTAATACCGTGTCTCTTTCATACCACTACTGTAAGGGCTGGTTTCCTGGACACAGATTAAGCCTAGTCTGGGATTAAGAAGTTATTTTTAAAGGTGACCCTACATTGGGCATGCATCTTAGTCCGGGAAACCAGCCCTAAGAAGATCAAACTATATGGAGAGAGGACATCACTGTGACATACCTCATCATCACTGTCTGATGTCTCAGAGTCTGATGAGGCTGCAGGCTTGCTGACTGGCTGGTTATCCTGCTGGTCGTCATGCTGGTCGTCCTGCTGGTCGTCTGAGTCCACCCTCTTCCTCTTGGTGGCCAGAGACAGGAGCTCCTGGGGGGCCACAGGGTGAGAGAGACAAAGCAGAGAGGTGAGTTTAAATCATGGGGTGAGTGAATTTACAGTGATTGGGGAAACAGAGGCCAAAGTGGAGGAGCACATATTAATGTTACGATATAGATGTTGTTATAAAGATAGTCTAAATACAAATAGGCACAATAGTGGAGGAACTGACATCCTGTAACAACATAGATCAATAGTTAATATGGATAGATTTTCACAAGATGAATGCTGCATGGTTTGCTCAGGGGACAGCTGACGGGTAAAGGAAACATTTCAGTTAATAATATAATATAATATGCATTTGCAAAGCGAACGTCGTGGCATACATTATTGGCGGACAACACACAAGCCTTCCATGAGCTACAGAGGACCAGTTGACTGACAATCTCCTTTACAGCATATTTAGTGGCTGCTGCAATGTTAGGAAGCATTACAGTACTGTAGCGGTAAATTATTCATAGTTTATCAGTCAGTCACTTTTATTATGTTGTCTTTGATTTTATAGTGTGCAACTTAACTTATTGTATTTCAATATGGTGCTGTGTAAATAACTAATGAGACATCATTGGGTAATAAGATCTCTCTGTTGAAGTTTGTCTAAATTTTTAATTGTAGCTATGTTTGTTTATGTTTTGTTTCTACGTTTCCCCAACAGGCCGAATTGTTAACTACCGACACCAGCATTATGACATTAACTAGCTGCTAACTAACTAGTATTAGGTTTAACACCAAGGTAGCAAAGATAACTAGCCAACTAGCTAGTTAGCAACTTCAAAGCGGCAAGTTACGTGATGTTAAAATCTACGATTGGCGTGTTTTTATAGCACAATATTGGCTGTAAAATAAGTAACATGACAGGTTACCTTTCAACACGTTCCCTCCGAAGCTAACTTTAGCGTGTGGTTAGCTAGCTAGCTAACTGTTTTGTCAACACCAATATAGAACTTTAGTCATGCAGGAGATAACGTTATAAATCCGAAGGTCACTGTAGTCTTTGATTACCAAATGATCACAACAACACATTAGATTAAATGTTGCCCACAGGATATTATACTGGGATTTAAATGAAGCCAATAAAACTTCAGGCCTACGGCGCGGTGTTTTCCTCCAAACTCAAGGCACAGCCAGCACGCTAAACATAAGCTAGCTAGCTAACCCAAACTGTTCTTATCCAGTTGTCAACCCCGCTAGCGGTAAACAAATTCAAACCAGACAAGGTGCATCCTCACCTGATCTAAATTATCATCACTAGCGCTGTCTTCAGAGTCAGAGTCGATAACGACTCGACCTTTCCGCTTCTTTACATTCACCATGATGAGCTAGTTGACTAGCTCGGCTACCCGTGTGTGCGGTGTGTTGTTGAAGACGAGCGAAACGGCGGTAGTTAGCGCCGCAATCCTGCGCTAGAGTACCACTGGGCATGCGTCTCAATGACAAACCGCGCAACAACAAAAAACTAGTGGAACGGAAAATACCAGCCGTGATTCCAGGGAGGAAGTTAATCTGCACGGACCACAACATTGGACATGGGAGCTACACGTTCTTTCATAATGATTACACATGTATAAGTATGTGGTACACATGTTATCATATGTATTCCACGCTGTGAGTGATGAACACAATGCAATCTAACAAAAGGCCAGTTCTAAATCAATTCACAAGACAGATCCAACCGGCAAAAATTAGCTGGCTAGCTAAAGCCATCAGTCACTGTGTAACGTTGGTCGTTGAGTAAGTAACTACATCGAGGTTCCTGCTATGTACTGTCAAAACTAGCTTATTCATAGTGTACATTCGGCGATTCACTTTATCAAATAGCTTGTCGTCGTGGCTATGAACCAGAATGCCCTGCTACAAAATGTTGATGTGGCCATCTACCTATTGCTTAGCCCAATAATGGACTAAAGGAGCCTAACGTTACTCCTTCTAGTCCAAGGACCTTACATGTTCTGTTTAAAGGTGAATTGGCTCTATCTTAAACGTGAATCGATTCTCAATTACGGTATGGTTCTAGAAACATAAATCCTTCTAGTTTCATATCACATCCAAATACATTCATAAATGCAAAATAAACACTTACTGTACACTGTTTTAACCGCTTTTAACACAGTTGCAGCCGACAGTATTTTTCAGTGACAATACGTTTGTGGCGTCCGTCTTCCGTTTACACACAGGTGTTCGGAGACGCAGATAGCTATAAGCACAGATAGTCCACCCTGTCTTCCGTCTGTTTTCCATAAACAAGCGCTGTAACATCGAAATATGGCGGTGTGGGAACCCTAGCCCCATAAAGGTGTTTATCAATTTAACGTTTAGTTTTTTTCGTTTTTTTGCTGATATGAAAGATCCTTGTGCTTCTGTGGTGTCCAAAAGACAAACCTTTGCTGATAATGCCGTGATGATAAGAAGTCCGCCGACACTGTACTTTGTTTATAAAGGTTTATTATAACAAAGAGTTTCAGCGTCAGATTTACAGATACCTGCAGATATCTGAAGAACAGCAAGAGCCAATTCTGTAATTCGCTATTCCCCCTCCTGTTCAAGACATGGTATTTATATCATATATGACATAGTATGGCGTGATTTTAATATCCAATCCCTGGCCTTTTTCACATATCTCCCCATATCATTTTTTCCAGGAACTTTAGTAATGCTTTCCAGATGTTTCAGCAAAGTAGAGTAAAGTTAATCTATTACACCATTTGCAAACATCAGCAAAATCCTAGACCCTCAGACACTACATATTTCCCCCCTTCGAGACTAATTAAGTCTCGAAAACAAAAAGAATAGGATTATGACAAATAACAATTTTCGTACTTGAGTAACTTTAACAATAAACCAACATTTATGGAGAGTAAACACATGTTTATATAAACACATTTTTGTATGTAGTGTAAATACATTATTATGGAGTGTAAATAAATTGTTATGAAGTGTAAATAAATTGTTATGGAGTGTAAATAAATTGTTATGGAGTGTAAATAAATTGTTATGGCGTGTAAGAGCGAAAAACCGGTCTGGCAGCTTTCATTCCAAATATCCATCAGTCAGTCAAGACAGGAAAATTCTCTCACGGCCCCTCTGCCCTAGGCGACCACCTAAGTACTCCAGATCAATTTATACATCTTTATCAATACATTTTAAGCTATGATGCAATTGAATACATATGAAAACCCCAGCAAACAAAATACAATCAAAATGTCCACATTCAGGCTGGTCGACCCATCGGACCCTCCTGTGGATTCTCTCTGTCCTTGCCTAGACCCCATATCCCTAAACTTCAACGAAATAAACAAAAACATCTGATGTCCCCACATGTACCCAACAACAGAAAACATAGTTCTTCAAAAATTAATACAGAAAGAATATAACACTGGAATGTAGTCCACTACACTTCATCTCCTCCACAGTGTCGACTTTCAATGCGACGTTGATGATGGAATCTGAACATTTCCACACCTTCCTTGTTCCACTTCCTCCAGTCCATTCATATTGTCCATGTTTGAGTATTTGAGTCCCTCTACATATTCCCCCATATGCTTCTGGAAGAAAAGAAAATACCAAACAGTATCTTTTGCAAAACAACACATGCAAATTAAAACATCAATATCAACTAAAAATGATATATAAAATGATATATAAAATTAATCACATTCCATTTCCCCCCTTTGATTCATAACAAAACACTAAATATCACAATAATATGTAAAGACGTGAAAAATGATCGGATAATCAAAATGGATATCTATCCATCAATACTCCATCTAGCCCTACTTGTTTATCTCCATCCAGTTCAGTAACAGTTAACAACGGCATCTGAGTGTTGTCCCCAGGCATCACAACTCCAACCCATCTCAATATCATAGCCTTCGCAAAAGTCAATAACAGAGTACAAAAACAAAACATTACACACAGCGCTATAAGAGCTGCTACTAAAATCTGAACTATCACTGCTCCCACTGGGCCCAACTGATCTTGCAACCAAGCCTTCGCTGACCATCCAGCTCCTTCAGATCTACCAAACGCATCCCTTATACTCTTCAATGCATCTATAACACTAGTGATATTATCGGAACTATCGGGGATCAAAGTATAACAATCATCTCCCGTCAGATTCATAGCCACACATAAGCCACCTTGTTTGGCTAAAATATAGTCAAGAGCCATGTCATGTTTCAACAACGTCAGTCTGTGACTTCTTTGAGTATTTGACAGAAGATCAAACCCTCGTATCGTTTCATTTGCAAAACCCTGCAAAGTATAGGTAATATTATCAATGTGATCTGCCAAAAATGTTACACCATACCATGGAAAAAGTCCCAGTCCCCACTTCTCTCCTAGACTTATCCTCCAATGGTAGGACTCCAAACTATTAAATTGTGCCATTTCCCTTTTCACCCTATTTCCAGACCTAGAATCAGTTTTAGCAGTATCCGATGCCTTTCCCTTTTGGATAGTATAAACCTCATATGGAAGTTTCAACGTCGACATGTAACAACATCCTGTCCATCCATAGGGTAAGAATATATATGCTTTATCACCACAAACCCACCAAATATCTCGAAAATTCCCAATAGTCACATTCCCAGGCAAAAGCTGATCTTTTACCATCAAAGTCCTTCTGTTCTTACTAAATGGAACATAAAAAGTTACTTTATATGTCTCACCACTAACCTTACGTTCATGCTTACCCAAAGTCATCATATACTCATCACAATCTGATATTCCCATAAACATACCTGGTCCATCATATGTTTTATTTGAACAAAAACAGCTTCTAGCCCTTACTGGTTTCACCTCCAATGCTTCAGGAATCGCTGTTAACTGATTTTCATTCTGATCTAACAAATTGACATAGGGTAATTCATTTAACCAAGAGCAATTAAACCTAGGCCTAAACAAATGCCTCGACAATGACATCATCATATCTGTTACTGATTGTTGCTGATACAACAACCATGATAAAGCATAAGATTGACACGCGGTTGATAGAGGTTGAGCCACTGTCTCTAAGATTGAACCCCATGTACCTGGTGATGGAATTCTCAGCAGACATGGACCCTCAAGATTCCTCACTGATCTTACAGAATGAGTTAACTGCTGGAACCATAGATTCTTACCTGCCCATCCATCTTTAATTTGCAAAACAGAAGAATCAAATCCATATGCCTTCCATTTAGTTTCTCTCTTCCCTAAAGAGCGGTATTGATCAGATATATGTTCTTGTCTTCCATCAAAATCAAAGAACTCATCCTGTACCCCCGGGATAGTATTCTCCACTATTTCAGATGAATGTACATGATTCACTGCTACCATCTGTTCTCCTGTTTCAACACTATCCTTACTACCATTTACAACACTCTCCATCTGTATCACAGACTTCTGAGTCATGTTTACTACATCCTTTAGTTTCAGGAAAGTTGTTATTGGTGTCTGTGTCACATTTCCGGGGCGTGTTATCGCTGTTGTAACATTCCTTTCTTCCAAAGTTATTGTTAAAATAGTTGCTTTAGTTGATGTATTAACACTTTTAATTAGGTCCAGTGGCAAAGTTACAGATGTCCTCTGTGTATTATTCATTGTTGGAGTAGCTACTGTAGTATACTGCTCCTGAACTCCTTTGGTAACTGTGGAAACTTCAACAGACTTTAAAGTTTCTATCATAAGCGTCACCTTACGGGTTACATAGCCTTCTAACCAGTAATTCTTAACCGGAACAAATTTGAATGCTGGCTCTAAATAAGTACAAGTATATTCTCCCTGATCTTCCCATGTAATATTACGCAAAATAAGTGAGCAATCACTCATAACCCTCTTCCATTTCATATCGTTGTACAAAATATACTTCCTTTGGTTAGGTGGCACAGCTTCTACTTCTAGTCCTGATAACAACATTTCTTCTCCATAATTATCTCTCCACGTGGGAGGAATGTCACCACCCCCACTCCGTCTCTCACATCTACAAGGGAGATGAGCTGTACCACCCATCCTAGCCCTAATGACAGTCTTTTCTTCTAAAATTGGTGTTGGAGCGAGTTTCTGAGGCGCCATTGTAATGAAATGTGATACATTTATAGCTTTAATAGCTGTCAATGTTGAAAGAGTTGAATTGCTTCTCACTGTTGTTGCATTAGGTTGAAGTGTTGATGTAATTGTTGTGGATTCATCTATTTTCCCTACACCTTGGAGCTCTTTACTTGTATTTCCATCTATCACCACTAGTGTCACTACATTAACTCTCAGTCCCGACTCTAATCCCTCACTTTCAAACTGTGGATTATAAAAAATACATTTATAATCACCTTGATCCTCCTGCTGGGAATTGTACACATAGAGAGTACAATCACCCTCAATCTTCATTCTTCTCTTATCATTCAGCAACGCATACTTTCTCAATGCAACTGCTCCTAACAGATCTAAACTCCTGCCATGGTTGTCTTCCCACTGAACTCTAAATTTCCCTTCACCACTGTTCTCTCTCGTGCACTGGCATGGAAGCTGAGCTGACTTTCCTAGGGTTACTTCAACCCTAGTTTTCGTAACGTTTTGGTCTGACTTTTCTCCTAGCTGGTCTGGGCCTACTTTGTCTAACTGAATCATCAGCTTCTCCTGTAACAGAGTTGCCCTTGGTGATCTCCGTGGTTTCACATTCCACTGAAATATTCGCTGTTGTGTCTGGGACGTATTGAAAATCAATGTCCCCAAATCTCTTTTCCTTTCCATCCATTGCAGAGTCATCTCTGGCATCATCAGAAGTGTACACATTATCATCAATGTTGTCCACAACATGAACAATCTCTCCTTCTGGGTTTTGACTCTGGATATTGTCAGGCATCTCTCCTTCCACCTGTTCTTCCCTATCTTCATCCTGCTCTCTTGAGCCTTCAACATCCTGTCTCTCTGTGCGTGGCACCACTTCTCCAGGCGCTTTAACACAATGTGACAAATGATACCACGTTGGAGATCCTTTAACCTGGACAGCTGTTCCAGTACTACGAACAACTTCAAATGGTCCCTCACGACGTTCGTTATACCACTTCCTTCTAAATACCTTCACAAACACCTTGTCCCCCTGTTGCACTGTACTCCTTTTTTGCTCATCAAGCTTCTCCTGCACCTCTTCTTTTCTTTGCCTGTCAGAAACATATGTGGACAGCTTTTTATGAAAATTGGCCATATATGTAACGTACGCTCTCATTTCATCTTCCAAGAGAGCCAAGCTTGGACCCTTTCCGCTTGTTCGCAAACAAGGCGTAGGCATCCTTCTTCCTGTGACCAGTTCATGGGGTGTCATACGTAGATCACGCAACTCACTTGAGCGACACACCATTAATGCTAAAGGAAGCGCCGCTATCCAGTTTAGACCCGTATGCTGGCAAATTTTGACAATGCAATTTTTCAAGACACCGTTCATTTTTTCACAAATCCCTTGACTTTGTGGGTGATAAACTGCTCCAAGACGTTGCTTAATTCCCAATTTTTGCAACGTCAATTTCACTGATTTATCCACAAATTCTTTCCCATTGTCTGAGGATATTCGGTTGGGAAATCCCCACCTGCTTATGACTTCTTTGCACAAGAACTTAGCAACCGACTGAGCATCTTTTCGCTTGGTTGGACAGGCCTCCGGCCATCGTGAAAATCTATCTACAACCACCAACATGTATCTTTTCCCATCAACTGGTTTTATCATATCAACAAAGTCGATAACCAACTCACGCATGGGACCTCTCGGTGTAGGAATGTGGCCAGGAAGAACAGTCACACCCCTGCGAACATTGTTTTTCAGACAAATTGTGCACCTGCCTATGACATAGTCAACTTGTTCAAGCAAATATGGTGCCCAAAAACCATACTCCTTTGTGATCTTTCTCTTAACCTCCCCCCTTGCAACATGAGCTAACCCATGTGCTTCCTGAATCATCAGACCTAATAGGTCTGGAGGCGCTACTATCAACCCCTCATGGTTTCTCCAAAGACCAGTAGCATCTTTGACGGCACCTCGGTCAAACCATAATTGTTTGTCGATCGTAGAAGCAGCTTCCTGCATCAAAATCACATCCTTAAGCGTAATTTTGTCTTCCAAGTCCACTGCATGAGTGACCAGAAAAACTTTGCCCAATTTGTCCGCTCCTGTGACGGCTTTTGCAGCTTCATCAGCAGCTTTGTTCCCTTGTGTTACTTTTGACACATCTGTCTTATGAGCTGCACACTTAGCTATCGCTATCTCTATAGGCTTCATCATAGCGTGTAACAGTTTCATTATTTGCGCATGATGTTGTATCGGAGAACCATCCGTTTTCTTAAACCCTTGACCTTTCCACACTGCTCCGAACAGATGACATACACTATGTGCATATGCTGAATCAGTGTATATCGTCACTCGCTTTCCTACCAAACATGCTTCTGTTAGCCCCACAAGTTCAGCAAGTTGTGCAGACGCAGGCTGTGGTATTACTTCAGCCTTTTCGACGACAAATCCAGTTCCTTGGGCTTTGACTACTGCATAGCCAGCGCACAATTTGTCTCCCACACGATAACAAGACCCATCAGTCCAATACTCCAGGTCTGCTTCACGTAATGGAAAGGCTTGCAAATCTGATCGAAGCCTTGAGTATTTCTCTGCTTCCTGGACACAATCATGTGGCTCACCATCCTCTGAAGTTGGCAAATTCTCGGCTGGATTCACCGTATCACACTTCACTAGGGTGACATCTTCCTGCTCTAAGAGCCTGTGATAGTCTCTGAGCCTAGGCATAGTCAATGTATATTTCCCAAAGTTCAGAAGATTTCTGAGACTATGATGGGTAAGAATTGTTACTGGGTAACCCATTGTAACAGATGATGCTTTGTTATACATTGAATATACTCCCACCATTGCTCTGTAGCACAGTGGTAGTCCTAGTTCTACTTCTGAATAGGCAGTAGAGTAGTAGGAAATAGGCTGAGGATTCATCCCTGTGCCTGTCGGCTGACAAAGAACTGCACATGCATATTTACCTCCAGTAGAAGTAGACACATATAGCAAACAATTCTTAGAGTAGTCTGTTAATGTGAGTGCAGGTGCCTCCTGCAACCTCTGTTTGATCGTTTCAAATGCCACAAGGCCTTCCTGTGTCCAGGAAAGATTGCTATGGAGTTGACCATTTCCAGTATCCTTAACCATAGCTCTCAAAGGCCCTGTCAAACTAGCATAGCTCTCAACCCAAGCTGAAGAATATCCAGCAATACCAAGAAATGTCATCATCTCTCTGACAGTTCTAGGCTTCGGAGCCTTACGAATAGCTTCCAATTGACTATCCGAAATGCTTCTGTT
This sequence comes from Coregonus clupeaformis, assembly GCF_020615455.1. NCBI lineage: Eukaryota > Metazoa > Chordata > Actinopteri > Salmoniformes > Salmonidae > Coregonus > Coregonus clupeaformis. Next base: position 2,203,147 of record NC_059220.1, read on the forward strand.
TCCGTGCGTTATTTTCTGACCCAAATAAACAACCTTCTCCTGGCAATATTGCAACTTTTTTCTGTGAAACCTTATGTCCCTTTTCTGCCAATACCTGTAGCAATTTAATTGAGTCTCTATGACATGTTTCCTTATCCTGTGAGCAGATAATTATATCATCTACATACTGAATGACAGTGCTTTGCAATATCTGATCTATCCCTACCAAATCTTCCTTCAATACTTTATTGAAAATGTGAGGGCTGTGCCGAAAACCCTGTGGCAAACGATTGTACTCATAGAACTGTCCCTTATATGTGAACCCAAATAAACCCTGACTCTCTACACTAAGTGGAACACTAAAAAATGCACCACATAAGTCTAACACCGTAAAATGTGTCGCATCAGGAGGAATTTGGGCTAACAAGGTATGCGGGTCTGGCACTTCCGCTGGAAAGTCAGTTACTACCTCATTCACTGCTCTTAAATCATGAACCACACGATAAGTTTCATCTGGTTTTTTCACAGGTAACAAAGGTGTGTTACTCTGAGGATTTTTTGTTGTCCTTAAAACACCTGCTTTCGAAAGTCCTTCAATTTGTGGTTCGATCCCTTGGATTGCTTCATCTTTCAATGGATACTGATTCTTCCAAGGAGGTCTGGCTCCTGGTCGAAGTTCAACTTTCACCGGTTGGGCTGATTTCACAAGTCCAATATCGGTACTGTGTTGAGACCACAAAAATTCTGGAACTTGTTGCAACATCTCCTCTTTCATAGGGTCTGAATCCATCTTCACACTGCAAATAGATTCGTGTGTTATCCGTACAGCTTGTGGCTCTCCTTGCCCTTGAGCCGAAATCATGATTTTGAGAAATCGGTGATCTTCAGTCCTCCAAATCGCCAAATTCTCTTTCATCGGTATGAAAACAGCTTTCTCTGCTTCTGTCATCATTTCTCCTATTTGCTTCTGCTCATAGCCTTCAGAAACCAACAAGGTCACATGTGGCACACTCTTCTCAATCTCAAATTCTTTATCCAGATAATCGTCTGTGTTTATCTTCATAGCTGCTCCTTGTGGTCCTAAAATTATGCAACATGAGCTAAGTTGAACTTTCTTTGGTTGATGACTCAGCCATTCCTCTGAGTCCGATTGGGCAGCATTCTTGAAATACTTGAGCGTACAATGAAATTGATATTCCGGAAACCTCGCATCTGGCATGTTTGACACAATGAATTTCTCCCACATCTTAGCCTGCTTCAAAAAATCTTCACTGAGATTTCCAATCCAGAATACTGAAGAAGAATCCATCTCTGTCGTCATCGACAATTGGTAAACATTTTCCTTTGGCACCTCTATCAGACAGCCGTCTGGTGTACATTTTATTGTACAGTTCAATTTACACAATGCATCTCTTCCCAACAATGCAATAGGTGTATGTTCTGATACTAGTATGGGTATTGTAATTTTCTGATTTTCATAGCAGAGCTCAATTGGTTCCGTAAGAGGAATCAGCTGTTTCACTCCCTCAAATCCGATTGTCCTAATGAGTTGATTGGACATAGTGAGATGTGTAACCTCTTCAGGCCGAACGCAGGTAAAAGCAGCTCCGCTATCCGCCATCACTTCCAATGGTCGGTTGTTTATTTTTACCTCAATTGTTGGATCTTTTTCCGGTCCTGATGCTACCAGCTGACACCCCCCTTTCGGATCTTCTGGGCACCTCTAGAATCCTTGCTCCGGGCCCCTATAAGGGTTCACCGGTCCTCCAGATGATCTTGACTGGCCCCTGTATCTTCCTCTGAAATTCCCTCTGGTGTTTCCTTCTGGCCCATTACACTCACGGGCAAAATGACCAACCTGTCCACAATTATAACACACTTCTGAAGATTGCTGGAAGTGTGGCTTAAATCTTCCTCCTCTTCCTCTTCCTAAACCTTCTCGTCCTCTTCCTCTCCAATTCTGTCTCTGTCCAGAAACTGGCTGTGGATATGAAAGAACTGGTACCGCTATTGGTGTCTGGTACAATTGTGGTTGGAACTGGTTCGGTTGAAGCTGTGGCAGTGATTGTTGATTTGCTTTACCCTGATTCTGCATAACCAGAGCTTGTTTCTTCTCCTTCTTATTCTCCACCAGTTGTATTTGATTGAGTTTTCTGAGAGTTTCTTGGTCCTGTTCTTTCTGGTTGTGTTCCTTTTTCCGGTACAGATCCACTTGATGGGCTATATGATCTGTATAGACACCTTTTGTCATGCTCCCAAGTCCAACCACTTCTGCCAGTTTGCTCCTTACCGGTAAGGGCAGTCCCATCTGTAGTTTAGCTCTCAAGATTGACTGCTCAATTTGACTCACATCTGGATCATTTCCGGTAATATTTCTCCACACCTGATGAACTCTTGACACGTAGGCTCTCGGATTTTCTTGTTGTCCTAGTGGGTCAATCAGAATGTTGTCAGGATGCACATTTGTTGGAAATGTATCTCTCAGTGCTCTCCACAGCCGATTTCTACTTGCAGCCAACAATTCAGGGTCGTTCACTGCAGTCCCCACATATCTATGAAGTCCAGCTCTCTGAAAAATTTCTTCCATGCCTGGAATCCCAAGGAGATTAGCCAAAAGTCTCTTAATGTCTCCTATGGCAGACTGTGTTCCCACCGTAATTTCTTCCAACTTTGAAATCCAAGGATATGCTCCATCTTGAAGAGTAGGCAGCTTCTCAAGTATATCTGACATATCGGTATTCTGCAAAGGCTTATATTCTAGGTTTTGTCCTCGAATGATCACCGGCATAATTTTCTTACTAGTGCCATCTTTCCTTGGCCTCAATGTATATTTCTTCTCAGATTCTTGGGATTCTTTTCTCAGCAGCTTCTTCTCCTTTGTCTTCAGCTTCTTGAGTTGTTCTTCCAGTTCTTTTACTTCTTCTAAATTATTGGCCTTATACAGGTATGATACGCATCGGTCTATATCTCTTTCTATTTCTTCTGTGCTAGTCATTGTAGGATGAAATCCTCTTGAATATGAAGCACCTTTAGTCTCCAAATCTTCATCGTTGTCTCCATCTTCGTTTTCATCAGAACTCGAATCACTTGTATTCTTCTTCTTCCAACTTCCATCACCCCTTCTTTCCGCTCTGGCCAACCTCTGTCTGATGACAGGGTCATATCCACCCATGATCTCTTCTGAATCACTCTGATCATCATCATCATCATCATCGTCATCATCAAGTTCCATCCTCCTTGACCTCACTCTACCCTTAGTCTCCAGACATCTCGTTTTCTTCCTGCTTTTGGAGTTTGGATTCATCTTTATGGTCGTTTCTGCTTGTCCTCTCTCTATTATTCGTTCATCTTCATCTCTGATGCAATAATCACCCTCCTGAATGATCACTGGAAGCTGAGGATAAACGTCCTTAAACTTGGCTTCTTTCTCATAAGGTGGGGGTGTTTTTGCTGAATCCATATATGAGAAAGGTGTATTGACTTCTGCCATTAGTTTTTCTGTCACCTTCACCTCTTTTGCCATTTTCTCTGTACCTCTGTCTCTCTTATCTTTTGTATCTTTTATCAGTTTTTGTCCTTCATTTTCAAACAGCTTAAGAACACCCAGCTCTCTTTGTCTTTTTTCTTTGCGTAGTTTTCCTTTCTTCCCCTTCTTTTGATCTGCCTTATACGTGGATACAAGCACTTGCATTATCTTGATGACGTCTGGGTTAAGAGTCCCTTCCACTGGCCATGGTTGTTCAATGTCAGGCCAACGTTTATTCCATTTTTCAGATAATTTTGCTATACTATTAACTAGAGGATTACTATTCTGTACTACATCAAGAGGAGTAATTGCTTTTGTAGTTTTGATGTTCTTTTTCCCCATTGTAATGACTATGTTATGTGTTCCCTCTTTTTTTTTTTTTTTTTTTATTAAAAAATAATTAATCAATTAATCCAATCAATCAATCAAGTAACTAAATCAATCAACTAATTCAATCAATCAACCAATTAATCAAATCAATCAACTAATCAATTAAATCAATCAATCAATCAATTAATCCAATCAATCAACTAATCAACCAAATCAATCAATCAATCAATTAAATCAATATATCAATTTATTTTGTGAATTTTATTTTACCAAATGATTGATTAGTGGCAGTCTTACCACATCCGATGAGGAAGAGTAAAGGAAAGTAGTCAACTTCAGAGCAATTCAAAAATAAAAGACCTGTACCAGCAACACTAGAGCACTCACAACCCAATTGCTTAATAAGCACCTAATTACCTTAATTTTACAGAATAATGTCAATGCTGGATTTCCAACACAACTCTAATCAAAACAAGTCATTCACAAAAACTCTAATGTGCAATTATCAATTACATCAATTCATCAGTCTGTTGCCAAGTTCCTGCGAAATGGTCACAACATGAAATATTCTATGTAGACACAATGTATCAATTATATCCTGTAAGGGAAAGTAGGTTTTGTGGATAAGAACAGCACTGGCCTTGATTGGACTGGGTTGTTGTCGCTGATGTCAGCTGATGTCAGCACCTCCTCTCTCTCTTTCTCTCTGTCTCCTCCTTCTCGTCTCTCATATGACAGAAAGACAAAAGAACAAACAAGATTTTTTTTTTCACATTCACGCTAAGAAATAAGCAAACAGCTTAACTCAGGAATATTATAAATAGCTCAATAACATTTTATTTTATTTATTTATTTTATTATTATTATTTTTAATCCGTCAATATATCTCTCATTCACCAAACTCAACCGATTATCAACCAAACAGTTTTACAGTCAAGCAACAGTTAATTCAACAGAACATTTCACTTGTGTGCAAGATTCCCCCTCCCTTTTCTTTTTGTCTGCTCTGAGACTGCCTCTCCCAGCAGTTCAGTGCAGGGGAGTGGCACATCTGTTGTACGTAACTCTAAACTCATAAAATCCTACGCGTGCGCAGTTCAGTCACCAATGTGATTTCAGAGTGAAAGGAACAGACAGACCCGCTGTCGCTCCGTTCTCTCCTCCCATAGACAAACAATAAGACTTTACAGAACTCACAAACGAACACGGAACACAAAGAACATAGAACACAAATCCCACTTCCAAGTTTGTTATCTTCACTTATCCTAATCTGCAGATTTATAGTTATGTTGTTATCAATTACAAAACATCTCTATACACACTTAAAAAGTCCTCCCTGTAGGCTCATGATTAGTTAGTAAACGTTCTCTTTTTCTAGAGACTCATAAGATTTTTAAACTTATTGTCCTTCCAGGGGGCTCATAGTTTATATAGTTTAAGAATTATAAACGTTCTCACAAACAGAGACTCATAAGATGTTTAACCTTAACTTCGTTGTAGGGGCTTAACTTTTTTTTTCTAGGGGCTTAACTTCTTATGAAAACAAAAATCCCTGTTCTCAACCAAAACATATATATATATATATGTATAAATCTCTAACATAGATCTTATTTTAACATGAGTCGACACACAGCTGGAACTCATCAGGCACGCAGCCACTCTCTCTGTTTCACACAAACACATACACACCCGCAGGCTCCGTTTTCTCAAACACACAGGATCCGTTTATACAAAGCATGCTTATCGCCGTTCCTATTTTCTTTTATATTCCTTTTGCTAAATTTCTGCTACCTTCAGGTTGTAGACATTCAAAAGAGAGGATTACTTCAGACAAATACTTCGTCAAATAGATTCTGAGCGGTAAACATACAATTGAATATATTTTCTTCCAACCTGCAGTTCCCAGAACTGACTTGAGAGTTAATCTAATAACTATCAAGATTTATGGCCCATCATATTGATCGCCTCGTTTTTCAAGGGCTTCCTTAAATTAACGGCGTCCTAAAGTATACTGTCTTTTATTCCTTCATGCCTTATTTCTTCATAATTTTCCTGGACACTCCTTTTCCTTTTATTAAAGCTAAATATATGTGTGCCCTATTGGTGTGCCCTATAGACACTCCCCACTTTTTGCGTTGTTCTCAACGCAAACTAATTTAGAAAATTTAGAACGGAATTCCTATCACACAGCAAAAAAAACAGCAAAACGCACGCACAAGTAATTTTGACGGTACATCTTGAACGCACACACTCTGGACTCACAAAACGGCCAGCGCCCAATATTAGGGATTAAGCTCACCTTATCTGCCGGCTTCTTGAGCGGGAGTCACTTTGTAGCCCAGGAATGGAATGCAGAGAAAAGATGTATCACGCCCCCAAAAATAAAACAACCTCGTCGCCATTATGTGGTGTCCAAAAGACAAACCTTTGCTGATAATGCCGTGATGATAAGAAGTCCGCCGACACTGTACTTTGTTTATAAAGGTTTATTATAACAAAGAGTTTCAGCGTCAGATTTACAGATACCTGCAGATATCTGAAGAACAGCAAGAGCCAATTCTGTAATTCGCTATTCCCCCTCCTCCTGTTCAAGACATGGTATTTATATCATATATGACATAGTATGGCGTGATTTTAATATCCAATCCCTGGCCTTTTTCACATATCTCCCCATATCCTTTTTTCCAGGAACTTTAGTAATGCTTTCCAGATGTTTCAGCAAAGTAGAGTAAAGTTCATCTATTACACCATTTGCAAACATCAGCAAAATCCTAGACCCTCAGACACTACACTTCCAACCCCGTACCGCAAGCGATGCGTGTTACTGTTCGGATCAAGCGCTGGGACTCTTAACAAAACACCCACATACAGAAGACACCTTCATCCTATGACTCTTATGTGTAATGTAATGGAACTGAGAGTCATGGCCAAGGGCTACCTATGGCTAAGAACATGAGAATGCCCTGGCTGATGCGTTTTATTTGATCATATTGACAGTCACGACTTGAAAACCTATTTTTTTGTATTTTTCTCAACACCAGGATTACCTATCATGGCCGTGTCAAGGGCTACACATTTCACCCCAGCAGTAAGGTTTCTGGGCTCCTGGCTACAGAGACTCTTCATCCCGGGGGCCCTCAGCTGTCTGTGGGATGTAGGACCGTATCTGGGGGGGAGTACAGACATCCAGGCCAGACACAGGACCACACCCCTATCTGGAAGAAGTTTGACTTCCAAAAAAATAGTGCAGGGGATGAGGAAGCATTTTACCCTGATGAAGAATGAGTTTCTGGGCTGCTGGACAGGGCCGGAGTGGAAACAACTGGTTGAACACATTCTGGAGCAGACCAGAGTGATCTAGGAGTTCAGAGGGCCAGAGAGCCATCTGAAGCTGGGCAAGAACAATGCTACATATCTGGTGTGTGGAACTCTGCTCTGCTCCCCCCAGGGATGGAGTGACACGTTATAGTGGATACTGCGCTCCAAGCTACCCATGGTTAGTGAATGATGCTGTCTTAAATATAGCCTGGGTGCCCATGGTTAGTGAATAATGTTGTCTTAAATGTAGCCTGGGTGCCCAGGCTGTTTCTGCTCTCTTGCCAACTCCTTATGGAATGACTGAGGGACAACTTGGCATGATCGCAGACAGACTGGCACTCAGGCTAGTCTTCCCTCCCCAAACGATGAGCATGTCCTTTCATGTTACAGAATTAGTTTTAAAGTATCCATTTATTATGTTAACCCTAAACCTGGTTTTTACAGGGTCCGTTTGACAGTAAGCATCATGATTGGTCCAGTTTCAACACCCTGCACATCTGTGGTGCCGGGTGTCCATGGATGATCAACGTCGGTGCCGGGACTTACTTCTCCCACCAGAAGGATGACATGTACAGTTACTTCCTGTACAAATGGGGAGGGCCTTACTGGCAAGATACAGTAAAGCCAGGTCTCCTGAGTTTCTTTTCATTTGAGTACTGAACTGTCTTCAGTGGTTTGAGTCCCACACAGTACATATTAAGCTCCCTCACGACGCCAGGACAGCGGAGTCACTCACCACCTTCCGGAGACATTTGAAACCCCACCTCTTTAAGGAATACCTGGGATAGGATAAAGTAATCCTTCTACCCCCCTAAAAAAAAAAAAAAAAAAAAATTGTAAAGTGGTTATCCCACTGGCTATAGGGTGAATGCACCTATTTGTAAATCGCTCTGGATAAGAGCGTCTGCTAAATGACGTAAATGTAAATGTAATTAACCTGGGTACCAGTCTGTTTGTGCCTTCATGCCAAAGGAGTTGACATGACAGCACTAACACATCTGGGACAACGCTAAGTACCTGTATTTCTGGTATCACTGTGTGATCTTGTGAGAGCTAATATGTTCGGGTCAAAAGACTAACATATGATCACTCCTTTACAAATTCCATGCTTAAAATACTTCCCTCTAGTCACGGTAGGATAAATGTGATCAAAATCCCCTCTGGTTAGACAAGGTATCAATGGATTTTCTTACGGTACTACATTGCAGAAGGGAGGTATCACGATTTACTTGCTATGCTAACAAAATTGTTTCAAATATGTTAATTGAAAAGCATACAAGCAAGTAAACAGACAAAAGGATTCTATGCTAACTCTATTCTAATGCCTGGATCTTAAGTCAACACCATTGGAATCATGTTGAGTGATAAGGCCGATGGTCCGTCTCAACTGGAGATTGATTTCATAGCCACCTAACGATCGCCGCACAGAGGAGTCTGCATACGAGGTATACAAGAGGACCCCTGAAGACCGAGGACAACAAGCATCACCCACCAAGTCCTCAATAACAACAAGAAACGTTACACTACTTTAGGAAATGATTTTTTTTTTTTTACTACCGGTATTTACATTGGCTTTACACGAGCTATGTTCGAAATGGTATTAAAAAAAACAACAACATACAATTCACATGAATTAGATATGACCAAACTGTACAACATTTTAGACTATGGTCCTGTGTGGCTCAGTTGTATAGCATGGTGCTTACAACATCAGGGTTGTGGGTTCGATTCCCACGGGGGGCCAGTACGGTGAAGATAAAAAAAAAACGTACAAAAATGTACGCACTCGCTACTTTAAGTCGCTCCGGATAAGGGCGTCTGCTAAATGACTAAAATGTAATGTAAATGTCTACCAATGACACTGGTATACAAAAGATTCAACATGATTTGTACCATACTAAGTTAATAAAAAACGTTTATTAAAAAAGTTGTTAGGTGTTTCTAAAATCGAACAATCATAAAACAGGTTGGAGCTGAAAGTCAAAGTAGAACAGAGGAAAAAGGTAGAGAAAGTGGGACTATTCTTCGTCAAAAAGGGGACAGGCATCAAATCAGCAGGTCTGAAATAACACGGTTTAAACTTCACAAGAGTAAAAGTGTAGAATAATCAGGTCAAGACGAGGCCTCGTCTGGCTCCAAGCAGCTTCTCTTTCTTACGCTTCCTGACTTCAGTCTGTTTTGTCCTCCTTTCCTCCCTGGAATAAAAGCAACAACAACAGGTTTTACATCCAAGCCATTCGGAGAGAAAACAAGTTTCAAAACAGAGGCTCTCAATCTCAGTCTTTCCTTGATTCCTCATCTCCTTATCAAATCAAATGTTATTGGTCACATACACATATTTAGCAGATGTTATTGCAGGTGTAGCGAAATGCTTGTGTTCCCGGCTCCAACAGTGCAGTAGTATCTAACAATTCACACATCTAAAAAAGTAAATGAATGGAATTAAGAAATATATAAATATTAGGATGAGTAATGTCGGAGTAGTAGCATACAGTATATTCACATTATTAGTGATGGCTATTTAACAGTCTGATGGCCTTGAGATAGAAGCTGTTTTTCAGTCTCTCGGTCCCAGCTTTGATGCACCTGTACTGACCTCGCCTTCTGGATGATAGCGGGGTGAACAGGCTGTGGCTCGGGTGGTTGATGTCCTTTTAACTTTTTGGCCTTCCAGTAACATCGGGTGATGTAGTTGTCCCAGAGGGCAGGCAGTTTGCCCCCGGTGATGCGATGGCAGACCGCACCACCCTCTGGAGAGCCCTGCGGTTGCGGGCGGTGCAGTTGCCGTACCAGGCGGTGATACAGCCCGACAGGATGCTTTCAATTGTGTGTCTGTCAAAGTTGGGCCAAGACGAATTTCTTCAGCCTCCTGAGTTTGAAGAGGCGCTGTTGTGCCTGCTTCACCACAGTGTGTGGGTGGACCATTTCAGATTGTCAATACTCCGAGGAACTTGAAGCCTTTTACCTTCTCCACTGCGGTCCCGTCAATGTGGATAGGGGCGTGCTCCCTCTGCTGTCTCCTGAAGTCCACGATCAGCTCCTTCGTTTTGTTGAGGGAGAGGTTATTTTCGTGACACCACTCCGCCAGGGCCCTCACCTCCTCTCTGTAGGCGGTCTCGTCATGGTCTCTCAAAGCACTTCATGATGACAGAAGTGAGTGCTACAGGGCAATAGTCATTTAGTTCAGTTACCTTTGCTTTCTTGGGTACAGGAACAATGGTGGACATCTTGAAGCAAGTGGGGACAGCAGACTGGGATAAGGAGAGATTGAATATGTCAGAATATTCCAGCCAGCTGGTCTACGCATTAACATGCTTAAACGTCTTGCTCACGTCGGCCACAGAGAACAAGAGCCCACAGTCCTTGGCCCACGTCTGTGGCACTGTGTTATCCTCAAAGCGGTGAAGGTGTTTAGCTTGTCCGGGAGCAAGACGTCAATGTCCGCGACGTGGCTGGTTTTCCCTTTGTAGTCCGTGATTGTCTGTAGACCCTGCCACATACGTCTCGTGTCTGAGCCGTTGAATTGCGACTCCACTTTGTCTCTGTACTGACGTTTTGCCTGTTTGATTGCCTTACGGAGGGCATAACAGGACTGTTTCTATTCGACCATATTCCCAGTCACCTTGCTTAAATGCGGTGGTTTGCGCTTTCAGTTTTGCGCGACTGCGGCCATCTAGCCACGGTTTTTGGTTTGGGTAGGTTTTAATAGTCACAGTGGGAACAACATCCCCTATAAACCGACCCGTAGCACTCACGTCTGTAGCCGTGAAGTGCTTTGAAAGGCTGGTCATGGCTCACAACACCATTATCCCAGAAACCCTAGAAAGACTCCAATTTGCATACCGCCCCAACAGATCCACAGATGATGCAATCTCTATTGCACACCACACTGCCCTTTCCCACCTGGACAAAAGGAACACCTATGTGAGAATGCTGTTCATTGACTACAGCTCAGCGTTCAACACCATAGTGCCCTCAAAGCTCATCACTAAGCTAAGGACCCTAGGACCGGTCAGGAAGTCCAGGATCCAGTTGCAGAGGGAGGTGTTTAGTCCCAGGGTCCTTAGTTTAGTGATGAGCTTGGAGGGCACTATGGTGTTGAACGCTGAGCTGTAGTCAATGAATAGCATTCTCACATAGGTGTTCCTTTTGTCCAGGTGGGAAAGGGCAGTCATTTAGGCAGGTTACCTTGGTGTTCTTGGCCACAGGGAATATGGTGGTCTGCTTGAAACATGTTGGTATTACAGACTCAGTCAGGGATAGGTTGAAAATGTCAGTGAAGACACTTGCAAGTTGGTCAGCGCCTGCTCGGAGTACACGTCCTGGTAATCCGTCTGGCCCTGCGGCCTTGTGAATGTTGACCTGTTTAAAAGGTCTTACTCACATCAGCTACGGAGAGTGTGATCACAGTCATCCGGAACAGCTGATGCTCTCATGCATGCTTCAGTGTTGTTTGCCTCTAAGCGAGCTTTGAAGTAATTTAGCTTGTCTGGTAGTCTCGTGTCACTGGGCAGTTCGTGGCTGTGCTTAACTTTGTAGCCTGTAATAGTTTGCAAGCCCTGCCACATCCGACAAGCGTCGGAGCCGGTGTAGTACGATTCAATCTTAGTCCTGTATTGACGCTTTGCCTGTTTGATGGTACGTCGGAGGGCATAGCGAGATTTCTTATAAGCGTCCGGGTTAGTCTCCCGCTCCTTGAAAGCGGCAGCTCTACCGCTTAGCTCAGTGTGGATGTTGCCTGTAATCCATGGCTTCTGGTTGGGGTACAGTGGGGAGAACAAGTATTTGATACACTGCCAATTTTGCAGGTTTTCCTACTTACAAAGCATGTAGAGGTCTGTAATTTTTATCATAGGTACACTTCAACTGTGAGAGACGGAATCTAAAACAAAAATCCAGAAAATCACATTGTATGATTTTTAAGTAATTAATTTGCATTTTATTGCATGACATAAGTATTTGATCACCTACCAACCAGTTAGAATTCTGGCTCTCACAGACCTGTTAGTTTTTCTTTAAGAAGCCCTCCTGTTCTCTACTCATTACCTGTATTAACTGCACCTGTTTGAACTCGTTACCTGTATAAAAGACACCTGTCCACACACTCAATCAAACAGACTCCAACCTCCCCACAATGGCCAAGACCAGAGAGCTGTGTAAGGACATCAGGGATAAAATTGTAGATCTGCACAAGGCTGGGATGGGCTACAGGACAATAGGCAAGCAGCTTGGTGAGAAGGCAACAACTGTTGGCGCAATTATTAGAAAATGGAAGAAGTTCAAGATGACGGTCAATCACCCTCGGTCTGGGGATCCATGCAAGATCTCACCACGTGGGGCATCAATGATCATGAGGAAGGTGAGGGATCAGCCCAGAACTACACGGCAGGACCTGGTCAATGACCTGAAGAGAGCTGGGACCACAGTCTCAAAGAAAACCATTAGTAACACACTACGCCGTCATGGATTAAAATCCTGCAGCGCACGCAAGGTCTCCCTGCTCAAGCCAGCGCATGTCCAGGCCCGTCTGAAGTTTGCCAATGACCATCTGGATGATCCAGAGGAGGAATGGGAGAAGGTCATGTGGTCTGATGAGACAAAAATAGAGCTTTTTGGTCTAAACTCCACTCGCCGTGTTTGGAGGAAGAAGAAGGATGAGTACAACCCCAAGAACACCATCCCAACTGTGAAGCATGGAGGTGGAAACATCATTCTATGGGGATGCTTTTCTGCAAAGGGGAAAGGACGACTGCACCGTATTGAGGGGAGGATGGATGAGGCCATGTATCGCGAGATCTTGGCCAACAACCTCCTTCCCTCAGTAAGAGCATTGAAGATGGGTCGTGGCTGGGTCTTCCAGCATGACAACAACCCGAAACACACAGCTAGGGCAACTAAGGAATGGCTCCGTAAGAAGCATCTCAAGGTCCTGGAGTGGCCTAGCCAGTCTCCAGACCTGAACCCAATTGAACATCTTTGGAGGGAGCTGAAAGTCCGTATTGCCCAGCGACAGCCCCGAAACCTGAAGGATCTGGAGAAGGTCTGTATGGAGGAGTGGGCCAAAATCCCTGCTGCAGTGTGTGCAAACCTGGTCAAGACCTACAGGAAACGTATGATCTCTGTAATTGCAAACAAAGGTTTCTGTACCAAATATTAAGTTCTGCTTTTCTGATGTATCAAATACTTATGTCATGCAATAAAATGCTAATTAAATACTTAAAAATCATACAATGTGATTTTCTGGATTTTTGTTTTAGATTCCGTCTCTCACAGTTGAAGTGTGCCTATGATAAAAAATTACAGACCTCTACATGCTTTGTAAGTAGGAAAACCTGCAAAATCAGCAGTGTATCAAATACTTGTTCTCCCCACTGTATGTACGTACGGTCACTGGGGACGACGTCATCGACGCACTTATTGATGAAGCCAGTGACTGATGTGGTGTACTCCTCAATGCAATCGGAAGAATCCCGGAACATATTCCAGTCTGTGCTAGCAAAACAGTCCTGTAGCTTAGCATCTGCGTCATCTGACCACTTCTTGATTGACTGAGTCACTGGTGCTTCCTACTTTAGTTTTTGCTCGTAAGCAGAAAACAGGAGGATATAATTATGGTCAGATTTGCCAAATCAAGGGCGAGGGAGAGCTTTGTACGCATCTATGTGTGTGGAGTAAAGGGGGTCTAGAGTTTTTTTTCTCCCACTGGTAGATGGTGTCGGACTAGAAGTCATGCAAAGCATCCAATTCGTGAAAGTTGTATTTCTGGTCGTAACGCTGGTGAGTTACCGCCGCTCTGATATCCAAAAGTTATTTCCGGCTGTATGTAACAAAAAACGTTCTGGGCTGATAATGTAAGAAATAACATACAAAATAAACGTTGCTTATGAGCCAGAAGCAGAGCTGCCATGTCTGTCGGCGCCATCTTGTGGATGGAGGACAAGGTCCAAAGTCCCTTCTCTCAGACATTCCTCTCCAATAATGTTTTGAGGAATCAAGGAAAGGTGAATTGAGAAAGAGCCAGGAATTCAATACATTTCCCCCCCTCCACTTTTAACCGGTTGTTCCGGATACTGACCTTGTCTGAACCTGATGCTGTTTGTAGTTCTTCTGGTGGGAGGGAACGGTCATAGACTGGCTGGTCATGGACTGGTCCACTGTGTTCTCTTTGGTCACTCCGAATGGCTTCAGCTTTCCTATACAGGCAGACCAGAAACGATGACCACTAAAATAAATGTTTTTATTAGCCTACAGACAACCAGGCTCGTGCTGAATGCGCTGGTATACAGTCAGAATCTGAATGGTGACATATCTTACCCTTATGAGGCTTATAGGAGAGAGGTTTAGAGAGACTGGCCTTCAGATCAAAGTTGGCCTTCTTGTTGGTTTCAGGAGAGTTAAAAAGAACACTGGTGTTTGCATTAAACACAAACGCTGAATAAGATAAAGCAAAATAAAAGCCAGTAAGGGATACATTCAGTGCATAGAAAAAAACTAGTAAAGACTACTTAAATTAATCTACATTTAGCAGGATGTATATTAGGCAGAAATACAAAACATGCAACAATTTCAAGATTTTACTGAGTTACAGTTCCTATAAGGAAATCAGTCAATTGAAATAAATTAATTTGGCCCTAATCTATGGATTTAATATGACTGGGCAGAGGCACAGCCATGGGCGGGCCTGGGTGGGCAGAGGCCCACCCACTGAGGAGCCAGGCCCAGCCAATGAAAATGAGTTTTTCCCCACTAAAGGGCTTTATTACAAACAGAAATACTCCTCAATTTCATCAGCTGTGCGGGTGGTTGGTCTCAGACGATCCCGCAGGTGAAGAAGCCGGATGTGGAGGTCCTGGGCTGGCGTGGTTACACGTGGTCTGCGGTTGTGAGGCCGGGTTGGACATACTGCCACATTTTTACATACTGCCAAATTCTCTAAAGCAATGGAGGCGGCTTATGGTAGAGAAATGAACATTCAATTCTCTGGTAACAGCTCTGGTGGACATTCCTGCAGTCAGCAAGCCAATTGCACGCTCCCTCAACTTGAGACATCTGTGGCAGTGGTTTGCGTGACAAAACTGCACATTTTAGAGTGGCATTTTATTGTCCCCAGCACAAGGTGCACCTGTGTAATTATGCTGTTTAATCAGCTTTTTGATATGCCACACCTGTCAGGTGGATCGATTATCTTGGCAAAGGAGAAATGCTCACTAACAGGGATGTAAACAAATTTCTGCAAAAAAATTGAGAGAAATACGCTTTTTTGTGTGTATGGAACATTTCTAGGATATTTTATTTCAGCTCATGAAACATGGGACCAGCACTTTACATGTTGTGTTTATATTTTTGTTCAGTATAGTTACCTGGGGTCTTTGTGCTGGAGAGGACAAAGGTCTTGTTGACTTCAAGTTTCCCTCCAACTTTAGTCTCTTTCCCAGGAGTGAGGAGGTCCACGCGGGTTGACATGCGTGCTGGCGTCTTCACCATGGACCTCTTGTGCTCATTATCCTGGGTAGCCTGAGAGAACCTGAACACAAACCAACAGTTGGACTGACTATATACAGTTTCATTCCACAAACTGACAATAGTATTCAGAAGTAGCTAAATCCTTCCCAAAGAAATGTCAATACATAGTTGTCACCTGAACTAAGCCAGTTAGCAACTCATGACAGTGCATCTTGTGTAATGATGTGAATGTTAAATCAGAAGTGGTAAATCAACATAGACACCTAGAAGCTTCAGCACTGCTAAAATACTCAGGAATACTCAGACGAATAATGTTTGAGTGTCTCACCGAACGTTGATCCGGCGAGCAGACAGGACTGTGGGTCTGAATGGGACAACAGTGTCCTTCTGGGGGTGTTTTCTGGCCGAGAGTCTGCGTTTGTCGGTAGCAGGCTTGCTGGCAGAGACCTGGGTAAGTCTGCGTCTGTCTGTAGCTGGTTTCTGGGATGCCGGGCTGAACAGGGGGGCACGGCTCGAGGTTGAGCTCTGCAAAAACACATCAATACATTGACCACACCAATCAACATATTTTGGGATGTTTTGGGATGATGATTTTGGGATCATCCCTCTCAAAATAGCCATCTGGTTTTACATTTGAAAGGAAAAATGTTTCATTGGTTGTAGTACTTCACTTTTTACAACTATGGAAACCAAAAAGTCTACTTACTGCTTGAGTTTTTCCTTCCGTTGGTTTCAAAAGAGTCTTATCTGAAAGAACCTGAAGAATAAAAGAGAGTGTTTATAGTTAACTACTTGCAAAATGTATAAATGATGACTACAATAAAACAATTTTTCATTGTTGGGCTTAATATTTAAATGAAAACCACACCATGGCCAGATCCCAACGATCTCCACTATGACGTTATATACAATTCATTACCTTCAATTCATTCACTGAATTTCTGAACGAACCCATTTGCTTGGTCTTCCTTTCCACGTATGAATCAATTGACTCCATCCTTTTGAAATGCTCCTCGTGGAGTTTTCTGAAGTCTAAAATAGAAAGTGGTTATTAGTATTTTAAATGACAGAACTGAGAGTTTGTACATGTTTTAGATCATGTAGCTACGGCAAATATAATTCAGATGACTAACTTGGTGTAGTAGGCTTCAGCATTGGTTTAGTCCTCTTCAGGAGCCCCTCATGGCGAGGGATCTTTCCTACTGGTTTCACCACCTTCTGTCCCTCTCCTGTGCAAAGCAATATGAGAACGTGATCAATAATAAGATTATTAAAACCCAGAGTTGATGCTCATGTAGTCACCTATTTCATAAACAAAAAAGGACAAGGACACAACCACATAAGACTTCTGCAAAAAAATAAGTCTAAAAAAAATCATCATGGCCTTTAGAGTCTTCCAGACTAACCAAACATCACTGCTGCAACTTTGTGTTCAGAGTCAGGCTGTGTCTCAACGTTGGCGTCCTGTGACCCTTCCACTGATGGTGGCACAGCCACCCCAGAATCCTTAACGGCAGACACCCTCCTTCTCTTGGCACTGCCTTTGCCGATGATGGATTCAGTCACCTTGTTAACAACCTATATTGAAAACACTAGTTTAGCTTGCTATTCCTCGATAAATGTAAAGCAAAAAATGCATTTTTTTTTGGTTGACAGAGGTACATGCACAGCGCTATTTCAGTGCATTAAAACACTTCTCTAAGTCTTCTCACGCCTCTTACATTTTAGTCATTTAGCAGATGCACTTATCCAAAGCGACTTCCAATAGTGAGTGCATACATTCATTTTCCTAGTGGTCCCATACCTCGGCTGGCTCACACTCTGCCTCCTCATCTTCAGGCTCCTTCCTCGTCTTCCGTTGCCCTCTACAACGACGTTTGGTCACAAACTCCTGAGCTGGAGGTTTTGGTGAAAGCTCATCAACATGTGCCGAATTGCTGTCATCCTGGGTTGAGTTACTGTTAACCGTGTTATCCTGTGCATCAACGCCAGTCTCAACTCCCTGCTAAATACACGACCATCAGAGGTTTGCTATTACTAGCAATAATTACAATTACATTGCAAAACAGATCTATCTACAGACATAAAGAAACAAAGCAAGCTAAAGAGGAATCAAAAATATACATAGCATTTCATGTTGAAGTGTGATCATTTGAACAGAAGAGGGAGGGAGCTTCAAGCCAGAACTTACGTCCACTGCAACATCTTCCTGCGTTTGTTGTTGCTGGAAATGCTCCTTGAGCGCCTTCAGAAGCTTATCAGCCTGTGTAGCAGTGGACACAGGTCGAACACAGTTAGCAAGGTACACTGCATCACAAACGAGCTGGATAATAGCTAGTTAGCTAGCTATCTGGTTAACGTTAGGTATTGTAACTAACTAACTAACCACTCGCAACACAAACAAACAACCCAATGCAATAACTCTTAACTATCGTTAGCGATTTACCTTCAGTTTTGAGGATTTGAGCCCAACCTCCTTGGCAAGACTGCGCAATTCGGCATACTTCATGGAATCCAAGTCCATTTTTCTTGTTTTAGCTTAATAAAAAAACAATGTGCTTGCCAGTGCCACTGGAACTCGTTTTATGAATCAGCTCCTGTTTATTGAACGAGTAACGCTACACACACACAGTCAACTAAATGTATCTTTCGCGCCTGACCGTTAAAATGCGGAGGTTCAAAAAATTGGAGTATAGGCCATTTGATTGGCTGGCAGATGTATACGGAAGTACCTTGCGACCAATCAACAAATATTCCCGTTGGCACCTAGGTTCTCCGCTAGATGGCGATAAAACAACGGGAAAAAAGAACCACATAAGACACTTGAAAGTAACAGAAGCGGTTATCACTGAAGTTGAACAACAACGTGACATTTGAAAGAAAATCAATTTTAAAAATGTATAATTTTGAGTCATTTCTGTCCTGCGAAACAGATGACCAAAAGCTGGAGAATGAGTCAGTGAACCAAGCCATCGTCGAGAATCCAGTGACTTTCCATTGTGGACAATGCAACACCGTGTGGGCTGATTCCCGAGGGGTCTGTGGAGAGGCGACATCCGTCAACTCTCTCATTTGTCTTGGTGAGTTACTTCATTGCATCTAGATAGCTAATTAGGTGTTCAATGTTTTTGCTAACAAGAAATCGTGACCAATGATTTATATACACACTAGATGACTGTTGGGGGCGCTATGTTGAAGCCACTGTGCCGCCATCTTGGCACTACCTCACCGGTGTAACAAAATATTTTGTAAGTTATCCACCTCATTTTCATTTTCTGCTAGCTGATACATCCTGAAGAAAATACACGATATTACTGGCCTGCTAATATGCCTGGACCTTGTAGGCTAAACTGCCGTGTGAAAAAGCCCATAACTGATCCAAATGGTTGCCCAATCAGGCAGGCTGCATGCAGTTATTTCGAAATGAATATACATTCAAAACGCCAAAATCACTTAGGCTATTCACTGCAGTTTACAGCCTAGACTAAAGTTTTGTACCCACTTGATAACAATAATAACATTCATCATTACATTGTGTGGTTGTAGCCTAGGTAGGATACATTTCTTGTCCCTAAATAAATAACTGAAACAATAGGGTAGCTTTTCGAGCTGCTACCCAGGGACAATATCACATTGAGCTTGTGAATTATGGCCTAATATGCATACTCTTCTCACTTAGGCTATAGTCTACACGTCGAGCCTGTCTGTCTTTGTTCTGTTGCGCAATTACGCACCTGGCCTCTCCACTGCAACGGCTATTCCAATTAAATCTTGTAGAGGCCCAGGAAAAGCCAGACTACAAAAGCTTGTTGGACACTTATTTCGACTTTCTTTAGCCTATTAGACGAGAGATGCACGCTTGCTGGATGTAAAATAGGCTACAGCATTAAGAACGGGCAGGGTAGTTGGAAAGGAGAAGCCCATCTTTTCCAATAGTCCAATCTTAACACTGGGCTACATCCTGACAAAATACATAATATGAGTGGCCTGCTAATGTACCTTTCTTTACCAGCGATTACAGCCTCAAGTTTTCTTGGGTATGATGCTACAAGCTTGGCACACCTGTATTTGGGGAGTTTCTCCCATTCTTCTCTGCAGATCCTCTCAAGCTCTGTCAGGTTGGATGAGGAGCGTCGCTGCACAGCTATTTTCAGGTCTCTACAGAGATGTTAGATCGGGTTCAAGTCCGGGCTCTGGCTGGGCCACTCAAGGACATTCAGAAACTTGTCTCAAAGCCACTCCTGCGTTGTCTTGACTGTGTGCTTAGGGTTGTTCTCCTGTTGGAAGGTGAACCTTCGCCAAGGTCCTGAGCGCTCTGGAGCAGGTTTTCATCAAGGATATCTCTGTACTTTGCTCCGTTCATCTTTCCCTCGGTCCTGACTAGTCTCCCAGTCCCTGCAGCTGAAAAACATCCCCACAGCATGATACTGCCACCAACATGCTTCACCGTAGGGATGGTGCCAGGTTTTCTCCAGATGTGACACTTGGCATTCAGGCCAAAGAGTTCAATCTTGGTTTCATCAGACCAGAGAATCTTGTTTCTCATGGTCTGAGAGTCCTTTAGGTGCCTTTTGGCAAACTCCAAGCGGGCTGTCATGTGCTTTTTACTGAGGAGTGGCTTCCGTCTGGCCACTCTAACATACAGGCCTGATTTGGTGGAGTGCTGCAGAGATGGTTGTCCTTCTGGAAGGTTCTCCCATCTCCACAGAGGAACTCTTGAGCTCTGTCAGTGTGACCATCGGGTTCTTGGTCACCTCCCTGACCAAGGCCCTTCTCCCCGATTGCTCAGTTTGGCCGGGTGGCCAGCTCTAGGAAGAGTCTTGGTGGTTCCAAACTTCTTCCATTTAAGAATGATGGAGGCCACTATGTTCTTGGCCTTTCAATGCTGCAGACATTTTTTGGTACCCTTCCCCAGATCTGTGCCTTGACACAATCCTGTTTCGGAGCTCTACGGGCAATTCCTTCGACCTCATGGCTTGGTTTTTTTCTCTGACATTACATTTTAGTCATTTAGCAGGCACTCTTATCCAGAGCGACTTTACAGTTAGTGAGTGCATAATTTTTTTTTTCATGCACTGTCAACTGTGGGACATTTCTTTTTACATATAACAAAAACATTTTAGTCATTTAGCAGACGCGCTTGTCCAGAGCGACTTACAGTTAGTGAGTGCATACATTTTCATACTGGCCCCCCGTGGGAAACGAACCCACAACCCTGGCATTGCAAGCGCCATGCTCTACCAATTGAGCTACAGGGGACTACAGGGGACCTTTTATATAGACCGGTGTGAGCCTTTCCAAATCATGTCCAATCAATTGAATTTACCATAGGTGGACTCCAATCAAGTTGTACAAACATCTCAAGGATGATCAATGGAAACGAGTCTCATAGCAAAGGGTCTGAATACTTATGTGGTATTACTGTTTTTTATTTTTTATAAATTTGCAAACATTTCTAAAAACCAGTTTTCGCTTTGTCATTATGGGGTATTGTGTAGATTGATGAGGAAAAAACATAATTTAATCAATTTTAGAGTAACGCCGTAACCAAATGCGGAAAAAGTGAAGGGGTCTGAATACTTTTCGAATGCACTGTCGTCTCAAACTGATCCAAATGGTTGCATAAATCAGGCCTAGGGTGTAGGCCTATTCAGTTATTTCGGCATGAAACGAAGCAGGATGTTTGAGCGGTTATTCAAATTAGCCTGCATCACCGCATTTTAACATTTTACATTTTACATTTTAGTCATTTAGCAGACGCTCTTATCCAGAGCGACTTACAGGAGCAATTAGGGTTAAGTGCCTTGCTCAAGGGCACATTTACGTCATTTAGCAGACGCTCTTATCCAGAGCGACTCACCAATTGGTGCGTTCACCCTATAGCCAGTGGGATAACCACTTTACAATTTTGGGGGGGGGTAGAAGGATTACTTTATCCTATCCCAGGTATTCCTTAAAGAGGTGGGGTTTCAAATGCCTCCGGAAGGTGGTGAGTGACTCCGCTGTCCTGGCGTCGTGAGGGAGCTTGTTCCACCATTGGGGTGCCAGAGCAGCGAACAGTTTTGACTGGGCTGAGCGGGAACTGTGCTTCCGCAGAGGAAGGGAGCCAGCAGGCCAGAGGTGGATGAACGCAATGCCCTCGTTTGGGTGTAGGGACTGATCAGAGCCCGAAGGTACAGAGGTGCCGTTCCCCTCACTGCTCCATAGGCAAGCACCATGGTCTTGTAGCGGATGCGAGCTTCAACTGGAAGCCAGTGGAGTGTGCGGAGGAGGGGTGACGTGAGAGAACTTGGGAAGGTTGAACACCAGACGGGCTGCGGCATTCTGGATGAGTTGTAGGGGTTTAATGGCACAGGCAGGGAGGCCAGCCAACAGCGAGTTGCAGTAGTCCAGACGGGAGATGACAAGTGCCTGGATTAGGACCTGTGCCGCTTCCTGTGTAAGGCAGGGTCGTACTCTCCGAATGTTGTAGAGCATGAACCTGCAGGAGCGGGTCACCGCCTTGATGTTGGCGGAGAACGACAGGGTGTTGTCCAGGGTCACGCCTAGGCTCTTCGCACTCTGGGAGGAGGACACAGCGGAGTTGTCAACCGTGATGGCGAGATCATGGAACGGGCAGTCCTTCCCCGGGAGGAAGAGCAGCTCCGTCTTGCCAGGGTTCAGCTTGAGGTGGTGATCCGTCATCCATACTGATATGTCTGCCAGACATGCAGAGATGCGATTCGCCACCTGGTTATCAGAAGGGGGAAAGGAGAAGATTAGTTGTGTATCGTCAGCGTAGCAATGATAGGAGAGGCCATGTGAGGATATGACAGAGCCAAGTGACTTGGTGTATAGGGAGAAAAGGAGAGGGCCTTTAAAGCTTATGGACAATAATTGTGTACTCACTTGATATTGTGTACTCACTTGATATTGTGTACTCACTTGATATTGTGTACTCGCTGTGTTGTAGATATAATTATTTTTCTTGTCTGCAAAGCTAGGCCTGTTAACTCTTGACACAACCAGTAGTGTGTCAACTGCTAAATTATGTAAATGTACTACGGGTAAAATTACTGGGGAAGCCAGATAAAATTTAAAAAAAAACATATGTGGACACCCTTTCAAATTAGTGGATTCGGCTATTTCAGCCACACCCGTTGCTGACAGGTGTACAAAAATCGAGCACACCGCCATGCAATCTCCATAGACAAACATTGGCAGTAGAATGGCTTTAATGAAGAGCTCATTGACTTTCAACGTGGCACCGTCATAGGATGCCACCTTTCCAACAAGTCAGTTCGTCAAATTTCTGCCCTGCTAGATCTGCCCCGGTCAACTGTAAGGGTTGTTATTGTGAAGTGGAAACGTCTAGGAGCAACAACGGCTCAGCATCGAAGTGGTAGGCCACACAAGCTCACAGAACGGGACCGCCGAGTGCTGAAGCATGTAGTGCATAAAAAATCGTCTGTCCTCGGTTGCAACAATCACTACCGAGTTCCAAACTGCCTCTGGAAGTAACGTCAGTACAAGAACTGTTCGTCGGCAGCTTCATGAAATGGGTTTCCATGGCCGAGCAGCCACACACAAGCCTAGGATCACCCTGCGCAGTGCCAAGTGTCGGCTGGAGTGGTGTAAAGCTTGCCGCCATTGGACTCTGGAGCAGTGAAAACGCGTTCTCTGGAGTGATGAATCACGCTTCACCATCTGGCAGTCCGACGGACCAATCTGGGTTTGGCGGATGCCAGGAGAACGCTACCTGCCCCAATGCATAGTGACAACTGTAAAGTTTGGTGGAGGAGGAATAATGGTCTGGGGCTGTTTTTCATGGTTCGGGCTTGGCCCCTTAGTTTCAGTGAAGGGAAATCTTAACACTACAGCATACATTCTAGATGATTCTGTGCTTCCCACTTTGTGGCAACAGTTTGGGGAAGGCCTTTTCCTGTTTCAGCATGACAATACCCCCGTGCACAAAGCGAGGTTCATACAGAAATGGTTTGTCGAGATAGGTATGGAAGAACTTGACTGGCCTGCACAGAGCCCTGACCTCAACCCCATCGAACACCTTTGGGATGAATTGGGACGCCGACTGCGAGCCAGGCCTAATCGCCCAACATCAGTGTCCGACCTCACTAATGCTCTTGTGGCTGAATGGAAGCAAGTCCCCGCAGCAATGTTCCAACATCTAGTGGAAAGCCTTCCCAGAAGAGTGGAGGCTGTTATAGCAGCAAAGGGGGGGACATTTACATTTTACATTTTAGTCATTTTAGCAGATGCTCTTATCCAGAGCGACATACAGTTAGGGAGTGCATACATTTTCATACGACCAACTCCATATTAATGCCCATGATTTTGGAATGAGATGTTCGACGACCAGGTGTCCACATACTTATGGTCATGTAGTTTATGTGTCGTGATAATTGCGTTGTTTGCTCTATAACCTGTTAGTTCATGTGCCTTGCGACTGTGATATATAGGCCTAAAGGCCGAGACAATAAGAAGACACACCTTTTTGTTTCATCACAAAACCGGAGAGCAACCGCTATCTGGTGAGGTACATGAAGCGTAGGCCTTATTGCATGTAACAAACAGTTACGTGACCTACAGCATGGTCAAGCAAGTTCATGTTTTCAGACCACTGGACAACTATTGATTTTAGAACCACGGAGAGTTACCGCAGGTCGCAGAGAAAACAGGAGCTGCCGCCACTATTCCTGCCCCATTACAACTTCAAATAAGATGTACAGTGACAACTAAAAGATAACAAAAACTATTTAGTCCAATCAACGTAAGCTAAATATGATGTGGCTGTCCATGGTTTTGATTTGTGTGTGTGCGCGTGCGTTCATTCAAGTAGAAAAACATGTCGACTCACCCTACTTGTAGAGAAACGCCATCCTCCTCTCGTTCATGTTGACGAAACGGTCTACAACTCTGTCATACAGTACACGCTTTTATTTTTTGTTGTCCTAGGCAACCTGGCTAAAATTCTTGCTCGCTAGCCTAACTTCCTTTCATGGGCAATGTTAGCTAGCAAGCATTAGCCTTGTACATCTAGTTATACCGTATATTGAACTACCATCCTCTCAGTCCATGGGGCACAATGTATTCATTAATGGTTGGATCAGGAGCGCCATTATAATCATTGGCCAGTACAGAGAATTAAGTAAAACCACAAGTCCAAATCCCTATCTCCATCCATGGCTAATTTAGGAAAGGGCCAATAAAAAAAATCTGTCAATGAGGTATGCTCTTGACGCGATTTGATAGGAGTGACGCTAAATCCAAAATGGCTTCCCTTGACACTTTTTTAGTGCATCAGGACCATTCACAGTTTAGCTCAAAGCTGATTGGCTATTATTTTATACTTTTCTTTTTATCAAGCGAGGCCAAATGCTCGCTGGCTTCCCTTGCATTCAACGCTACGGGCGCAAACAATGTCAAACTCCTTTGGACCAGACAGCATCAGATAGATGGCCTACAAATACAGAGACAGAGAGGGGGCGCTGTTTCGCTCGCTCGGATGCTTTCTGCAGTGAGATACGTTCAGCCTCTTGCGAAATGAATGACAATTATGAAATACATAAGACACTAAATATTTGGCATCCATGAATACACGCCACTGGACACGAACACAACTAACGTTATTATCACAACGGAACTAGCCTACTAGTAGGTCTAGCTAACGTTAGCGAACTTGAATTTATATTAATATAAAATTACACTTCCTACTTGTTTACTTGACTTTGACTCCTTCAAATAATTTACTGTGGCAAGTTTGCCACGGGAAGTAAAAGCAGAAGTCGAATCCATGACTTCCATTGTTTGGCTGTGCCCGTAGCAAAGTTAGAAAATGAGGTGAGGAAGTACGGGTGCTGACCGTGCTGCAGCGCTCCCAGAAAAATCGGATAGAAAATCCAAATAAAAGCACGAAAGTAATGAATGGGACTTTACTAGTCCTGTATTAGCGGACCGATACGGCCATCTGTAGCGCGGTCACAATTATTATTTTTTTATCAGCAAAAATACTTAAATACATGTCATTTTGTCCTTCAAACATTTTAATTGAAATACTGTAGAATTCCATTCATACCTATGGAGGACTGCTCCTACTGGGGAGTGCCAATATGGCCGACCGGTGGCTTCAAAGCCTCTCAATGGCCAATAAATAGCATCAGCAATCCAGGGTTTATATACATCATTGGTCGTGAAGAGGAGCACACAAACCCCATCAATTTGAACATAAACACATTTCATCAACAGCCTGAGACCTCATGGATAATCCTACCTTTGCCACCAATGTAGCGATTTTAGATGAAATGGCTTGAGTGGGCACTGGGGCTTGAACCAGCCACCCTGTGGTTACATCCTGACCTGTGCCATTAAAGTCCCGACCTCTTGGCAGAGGCAGTATGGATAGAGGATGGGATGCACTTGGGATAAAGCTTTTGTAATGATGTCATCTCTTTTCAGAGGTAACCCAAGATGTGACCATCAATGGTGAACGGGAGTGGAGCTTGGATGGTCGGTTCGGTGCATGGTATGATCAATGTGCAATGTTTTACTACAAATACACACCGAGTATACCAAACATTAGGAACACCTTCCTAATATTGAGTTGCACCCCCCCCACCACCCTTTTGGCCCTCAGAACAGCCTCAATTCGTCAGGGGATGGAGTCTACAAGGTGTCAAAACCATTCCACAGGGATGCTGGCACCATGTCGACTCCAATGCATTCCCACAGTTGTGTCAAGTTGGCTGGATGTCCTTTGGGTGGTGGACCATTCTTGAGACACCCGGGAAACTGTTGAGTGTGGAAAAACCCAGCAGCGTTGCAGTTCTTGACACAAACCGGTGCGCCTGGCTCCTACTACCATACCCCCGTTCAATAAGGGATCATATCTTTCACCTGGTCAGCCTGTCATGGAAAGAGCAGGAGTTCTTAATGTTTTGTAAACTGTGTGTGTGTGTGTGGCCCCGTCTAGAAGATATTTCAGATGTCATCAAACCCTTCCCCCCATGTTAGTGTGTACAACACTCTCCGTTGCTCCGGCTGTGTCTGTCGCATGGGGGTTGTCCTCCACTCAACACCACAGCACCTGTCTGCTCTGCGCAACCTCTTTCTCCTCAAGAAAGACAAAATGTACTGGTAAGTAGGAAGCACGGTTACCTTTTTTTTTTTTTTTTTTGTGTTACCAACGCTAGTCATCGTTGGTTTACCTGCCATATGACAGGGATAGCTGTCAGAATATATTTGTTTATTTCTTCCCCCACCATGTTTAGTTACATTTTCAGCAGTGGCCAAATGGTGAAAGCCTCTACACTCAACTTTGGTGTAACACCACTAGGAGAAGGTATAAGTGAGGTAAGAAGACAACTTGCGTTCTTCTTTACTCTGCACGTTGACACCCATCATATTTCCACGATAGTAGTCAAATCATGTTTAGCCTCTAGCCATGAATGCTATTTTGAACTAATGCTAATTCCAGTGAAAGATTTCCTTCAGGGTTGGGTTCAATTCAGGAAATAAAACTGCAATTTCAATTCTGTAATTGGGTAGAGAAAAAAAAAAAGATAATCTCAATAAACTGAAAATTCTAATAACTTCCTGAATTAACTGCCTGCGATTCAAATTGACCCCAACCCTGGCCCTGTCTCGTCCGTTCTTCCTGCCAGCTGACGCAACTGATCCAGGAAGTGGAAAGTAACCTTGACAATGTGTCAGCCGTGATGGACGACACCCGCACGAATGACGCCACCTCGTCTGTCCAGTAGTCAAGCTGATCCCACACGACAACCCTCCATCAACTGGACTTTATTCTCTTGTTCCGTGTTCTCTGTTTTTGAAGTGCCTTTTTGTAGCCTGGTTACCAGTCTGGTTGTGCCATCATGCCAAAAAACAACCTCAGAATAATTTGACTAAATAAGAGGACGTTCCTATGTGTGGGTGTGCTGTTCCACCAAAATTGACAATTTTAGAGTGAAAATGGGAGTTCCCTCCTTGAGATAATGTTCAAAAGTAGCTACCTCGTATTCTACTGTTCGATGTGTTTGCCTCAGTTTATGCTAAACTATACTTTATAAATGTTTACTAATGTGACATGGCACCTTGTGTGTGTGTGTGTGTTCAGATATTAAAACTTATGTAAACCAATAAACGTCTCAATTGCATACTTCTATGACCATGTTGCATCTTTGTAAAGCCCTGCGCTATAATAAATGTTTGCTATCCTGGAGTGTCGGTTGACATCTCTTGCCCAGGGACTAAGGACAGACACACTTTTCCCTTTATCTGTGCACTGAAGAGTTCAGACTTCACCTTTTACGAGATTTGGACGAAGAGGAAGTTGCAATCACGCACTGAAACCAGTCCGGTCGTTCGTGCTATTGGCACCATGCTGCTTTTTTTTTTTTTATTGCAGATTCTTCAGTTAAATACCAAACCAGAAAAAGAGGCTTGTTCTAGCATGCCCAGGGCGTCCTCTCTCTGGAGTGCATAGTTAAACCACAAAGCACAGTACACTCATTCGGTTGTTTACGAGTTGATCAATACAGTCTTTCTGCCATAACGGTGTGAAATAAATAATAGCCTGAAATCCAGTCTAGTTGTACTATAATTAACATTGTACATCAAAAGTAATTTGGATCAGAACAGGAGAACAGGTGGTTACAATGTGCTCACTGTAATGTCAACAACCATCCCTGTTATTCAAGACATGTCAAGACAACTTATATCATAGGAGGTACAATATCAACCTTTCAGTACATTTTACATTTACGTCATTTAGCAGACGCTCTTATCCAGAAGCATAGCTCTATTGAGCAACACAAATTAAAGTCGATTATTGCATGCAATACAAAATGTATTACTTTTACTTTAATCATGCATAATCTTTTCACACATTCATGCCGTTTAAAATGACAGATTCTAAAAAATCTTCTGATCCTGACCATCGCCACATTATGTAGCATTAAAATGAGTTTTAGAACACAGTATTCAAGACAGGTAGTGATAAATGCTTTACAGTGTTCTCCTTGAGGCATCTATTGCTTTCAGTTATCAGGACAGGAGGTATAATCCCCATGTATACATAAATACATGATAGTTTGATCTGGACAATGGTGGAACAAGGAAACAGAATGTAAAACAAGGCATTACAATAGGCCAACTAAAATCAGTGGTTCTTACAGAACGCTATTGTATGAATCTGACAAATGGCACCCTATTCCGTATAAAAAGTGCACTACTTTTTTCTTTCTTTCTCCCAGAGCCCAAAAGTAGAGCACTGGTCCCGTTTAGGATGCAAGCCGGAACAGAGTTTCCCCAGAATACAGGCTGTTTTGCCAATCCAAAAATTCAGCCTTTTGTTTTCAATGTGGTACCTTTATGTCCGGTTGGGTGGTTCTTACTTGGAACATACTGTATTCTAAAGTAGAGTCCCAAAACGTTCTTACTTGGAACATACTGTATTCTAAAGCAGAGTCCCAAAACGTTCTTACTTGGAACATACTGTATTCTAAAGCAGAGTCCCAAAACATTCTTACTTGGAACATACTGTATTCTAAAGCAGAGTCCCAAAACGTTCTTACTTGGAACATACTGTATTCTAAAGCAGAGTCCCAAAACGTTCTTACTTGGAACATACTGTATTCTAAAGCAGAGTCCCAAAACATTCTTACTTGGAACATTCTGTATTCTAAAGCAGAGTATATTCAATACTCTTCCCAAAACGTTGATTATAGCTACTAATATCCTAAAAATTCCTTTAAAAAACAGATTACAATAGATAAAATACCCTCAAAATACACAAATCATGCAGAATTGTTATTGCTTTTAAAAAATGTCTAATCAAATACTTGCTTTTTACTATATTCTGAACAAAAAAAAAAACGGTTTGCATTCCAGACTGAGGTATCACTCTACCGATACATTACAGTATTCTGCTATTACAGACTATTTTATTGGTCAATGACTACTGACAATGATGTCGATTCTTAAGTGTTAATTATATAGAACGCATATAGTTTAGAATAGATACTATATATAATTATACATCATCTCGGTCTGAATAGATATTAACAATTCAATCGATCTCTCAATTCAAATCTCCCAGTTAGTAGCCAAACACGTTCTGTCTGTTTATAGAAATCAATTTCTCTAGAATTCTCATTAGTACATTTTACATTTTAGCAGACGCTCTTATCCAGAGTGACTTACATTATTATTTTATTTTTTTCATACTGGCCCCCCGTGGGAATCGAACCCACAACCCTCTCTACATCCCATAGTAAGCAAGCATCACTAGCTACCTTTCATGCACAGCTAGTTATAACCTTGGCACCACAATCCCTCTATATAAAAGCTAATGCATATGAAGACCTTAAATGGAAGACGTTGGTGATTTTGTTGTTTTCAAAACAACTTGTCACTTGTTCATACAATATACATATTAGATAAACATGACAGGTAATGAGATACCATATTGCACATTATCCCGGAAGGAAGGGTGGCGGAACACAAATGTTGCAACCAAAACAGGTCATAATCAAATCAAAACGTTAACTGGGGCACAACACACACTGACTGGACCTAACTCGGTGAGGAGAGAGGAGACAGACAAGGTTTGTACCATTCACACACCCTCTGATAAGGTTATCGAAATAATTCTGGAAAGGGGGGGGTATAAATCGTGTCCTGTGAATTTTGGTACAGTATGTTTTATGGTACGTACTTCATATTTATTTTATTTCTTATTTAACCAGGCAAGTCAGTTAAGAACAAATTCTTATTTACAATTAAGGCCTACACCGGCCAAACCCGGACGACGCTGGGCCAATTGTGCGCCGCCCTATGGGACTCCCAATCACGGCCGGTTGTGATACAGCCTGGAATCGAACCAGGGGGGGGGGTCTGTAGTGACGCCTCAAGCACTGAGATGCAGTGCCTTAGACCGCTGCGCCACTCGGGAGCCCAATGGCGTGAAGTCTAAGGGAACGCATGTTAATCATGTCCCAGGATTAGAGTTCTGCTGTTGGTCTCGACCCTGTTCTATCATGTAGAAAAGCACCAACTGTCACGGTGCGAAACATATCAATGAGGTAGAGCGATATTTCCATCTTTCAACCATAGACCAACTGTCACGAGGGGGGCTATTAATCTAAAATCTCACACAGCCAGACAAGTGTCTCAGAATATTGCATAATATTTAGACAAACTTTACTCTGTAATGTCTGGCATGCGAGATTAGGCAGCTACACAAGATCTTTGCTACAGTTTGCAATGTCTTCTAAGTTCTACTCCATTTGTGAAGGTTGGGGATAGGGCATTCAGAAAAACAACAAACCACTGATCCCAGTACATCTAGGTCTATACCTAGATAAATTCATTATAAATGGCAAATTGCCTTTGTTCAGACAGCAGTAGAGCAGGGGTCAAACTGGGCAGTAAAACTACACAATTCCTGTTTGACCCCTAGTTATGAAAGGAATAGGATCAAACTTTACAGATATCATCATTATTGGCCACAAGGAGTGGTGATCTAGGATCTGTCTAGGATCTGTCTAGGATCTGTCTAGGATCTGTCTAGGATCTGTCTAGGATCTGTCTAGGATCTGTCTAGGATCTGTCTAGGATCTGTCTATACAATCTTATTCATTATGATCCAAAAGTCTAAACTGATGCTAGATCAGCACTCCTACTTTGAGACGCTTTGTGGATACGACCCCTGACCTTTGTGGATACGGGCCCTGACCTTTGTGGATACGGGCCCTGACCTTTGTGGATACGGGCCCTGACCTTTGTGGATACGGGCCCTGACCTTTGTGGATACGGGCCCTGACCTTTGTGGATACGGGCCCTGACCTTTGTGGATACGGGCCCTGACCTTTGTGGATACGGGCCCTGACCTTTGTGGATACGGGCCCTGACCTTTGTGGATACGGGCCCTGACCTTTGTGGATACGGGCCCTGACCTTTGTGGATACGGGCCCTGACCTTTGTGGATACGGGCCCTGACCTTTGTGGATACGGGCCCTGACCTTACAGTTATCATCATTGTTGGCTATAAGGAGTGGTGGAGAGGAGACAGACAGCTCGGTGAGGAGAGAGGAGACAGACAGCTCGGTGAGGAGAGAGGAGACAGACAGCTCGGTGAGGAGACAGACAGCTCGGTGAGGAGACAGACAGCTCGGTGAGGAGAGAGGAGACAGACAGCTCGGTGAGGAGAGAGGAGACAGACAGCTCGGTGAGGAGAGGAGAGAGGAGAAAGACAGCTCGGTGAGGAGACAGACAGCTCGGTGAGGAGAGAGGAGACAGACAGCTCGGTGAGGAGAGGAGAGAGGAGAAAGACAGCTCGGTGAGGAGAGGAGAGAGGAGACAGACAGCTCGGTGAGGAGAGGAGACAGACAGCTAGGTGAGGAGACAGACAGCTAGGTTAGGAGACAGACAGCTAGGTGAGGAGACAGACAGCTCGGTGAGGAGACAGACAGCTAGGTGAGGAGACAGACAGCTAGCTCGGTGAGGAGACAGACAGCTAGCTCGGTGAGGAGACAGACAGCTAGCTCAGGGAGGAGACAGACAGCTAGGTGAGGAGACAGACAGCTAGGTGAGGAGACAGACAGCTCGGTGAGGAGACAGACAGACAGCTCGGTGAGGAAAGAGGAGACAGACAGATCTGGGTTGTGGTACCCAGTCTCTCCTGTAACCCACACATCCCCGGAGCGGTCCACTCTTTACTGAAGAATGGCGGAGGTTGATATCTCGATCCATTGATGTTGACACAGACCTTGATCCATCTCTGGTTTCAACAGCTGAGCTTGACAGTTGGTCGGTGTTATCCTAACTCCTGTGGTCCGCAGGACAGTTTCCCCACACCTGGCAGTCATTTAGTTTGCATCTGTTTTGGGATTTGAGAACCGTGAGAATAGTAACTGAAAAGCACATAGCTAGCTACATGCCATTATGGTTTATGATGGCTTAAAAAGGACTGACCTTTGTCAAATGATGGACATGTTCGGATGTTGCACAGTCAGAGATGATCTTGTCTAGAAGCTGGAGAGGCAGACTGTGGATGGACAAACATAATACCCAATTTAAAAAAACGTAGCGAGGAAATGAGCTTGCTATTTAATTATGTCATCCAAATGATCTATTATGGAAAACAGATGTAGAAACCCGTGACATGCCCATAGTAAAGCAGTAATACAACGGCAACCAATCATTATTGCTACAGATGTTGAGTTGCTAGCTATTAGCGGACTAAACTCCACCAATGGAGTGGCACCGAGACCAGGCTTTGTGGAACCTAGCGCTGACTAAATCGATTCGCCCAAGATCAATACCTTATGAAAATTATGAAACGCCCACCTTGTACCTTTGTCTGTCCTCCGTATTTTACATACACATTTGTTTACATCCCTGTTAGTGAACATTTCTCCTTTGCCAAGATAATCCATCCACCTGACAGGTGTGGCATATCAAGAAGCTGATTAAACAGCATGATCATTACACAGGTGCACCTTGTGCTGGGGACAATAAAAGGCCACTAGAATGTGCAGTTTTGTCACACAACACAACGCCACAGATGTCTCAAGTTGAGGGAGTGTGCAATTGGCATGCTGACTGCAGGAATGTCCACCAGAGCTGTTGCCAGAGAATCTAATGTTAATTTCTCTATCATAAGCCGCCTCCAACGTTATTTTAGAGAATTTGGTAGTACGTCCAACCGGCTTCACAACCGCACACCATGTGTAACCACGCTAGCCCAGGACCTCCACATCCGGCTTCTTCACTTGCGGGTTCGTCTGAGACCAGCCACCTGGACAGCTGATGAAACTGTGGGTTTGCACAACCGAAGAATTTCTGCACAAACTGTCAGAAACCGTCTCAGGGAAGCTCATCTGCGTGCTCGTAGTCCTCACCAGGGTCTTGACCTGACTGCAGTTCGGCGTCGTAACCGACTTCAGTGGGCAAATGCTCACCTTCGATGGCCAATTGCACGCTGGAGAAGTGTGCTCTTCATGGATGAATCCCGGTTTCAACTGTACCGGGCAGATGGCTGACAGCGTGTATGGAGTCGTGTGGGCGAGCGGTTTGCTGATGTCAACGTTGTGAACAGAGTGCTCGATGGTGGCGGTAGGTTTATGGTATGGGCAGGCATAAGCTACGGACAACGAACACAATTGCATTTTATCAATGGCAATTTGAATGCACAGAGATACTGTGACGAGGTCCTGAGGCCCATTGTCGTGCCATTCATCCGCCGCCATCACCTCATGTTTCAGCATGATAATGCACGGCCCCATGTCACAAGGATCTGTACACAATTCCTGGAAGCTGAAAATGTCCCAGTTCTTCCATGGCCTGCATAACCACCAGACATGTCACCCACTGAGCATGTTTATGATGCTCTGGATGGACGTGTATTGACTGAGTGTTCCAGTTCCCGCCAATATCCAGAAACTTTGCACAGCCATTGAAGAGGAGTGGGACAACATTCCACAGGCCACAATCAACAGCCTGATCAACTCAATGCGAAGGAGATGTTTCGCGCTGCATGAGGCAAATGGTGGTCACACCAGATACTGACTGGTTTTCTGATCCAGGCCCCTACTTAAAAAAAAAAAAAAAGGTATCTGTGACCAACAAGATGCATATCTGTATTCCCAGTCATGTGAAATCCATAGATTAGGGCCAAATGAATTCATTTCGGTTTACTTATTTCCTTATATATATGAACTGTAACTCAGTAAAATCTTTTAAATGGTTGCGTTTAGATTTTTGTTCAGTGTAGATTGTGAAAAGTGTCACGCACCATTGTTTTAACACTATCCACTGACTTTAAACAATGACGTCATATGAATTCTGCCATCTTTATGCACATTCGCCAGTGGTATGGTATTTAATTAACGTTTATTATAAATAAAAATAAAAAAGAATGGATTTCAGCAAACAAAGTAAGGCACGCAGGTGGCTTAGTGGTTAAGAACGTTGTGCCAGTAACCGAAAGGTCGCTGCTTCCAATTCCCGAGCCGACTAGGTGAAAAATCTGTCGATGTGCCCTTGAGCAAGGCACTTAACCCTAATTGTTCATGTAAGTCGCTCTGGATAAGAGCGTCTGCTAAATGACTAAAATGTAAACTACAGAGGACAAACATAGGTACAAGGTGGGCGGTTCATACGGTCATTTACATTTGTTAAAGTATTGACCTTGGGCGAATCGATGTAGTCGGAGCTAGATTCCACAAAGACTGGTCTTGGCGTCACTCCGTTGGTGAAGTTAATCATAAACTTCCTTCACTATGGAGTAGAGTTTAGTTCGCTGCTAGCTTTGTCGCGGCTACACAAGTAAACAAAGGGCTAAGTGCTCATCTCGCAAAAACTGCTCATCCAACCACCCATAGCTACGTCTAAATATTATATTCCTCATTAAAGTACTCACTGAAAGCATTCCAAGCCACCAAAATCATCAGTAACCGCTAATGTCCCGGGTGTTGTCCGTCGGTCGTTGAACGGGTCTCCACCGTTCTACGCCATTTTTACTCTTGCATGGGCAGATATACTTTTGAGATGGGAAACTCCATTGGAATCGTATTAACGCTATTGTGTACGTTGCTCAATGCTACCGCAATGGGCCACGCGGTGCATTCTGGGCGATTCTGGGACAAGGAGTCAATTGGGCGCTAGCTCAAAAACCTAACATTAGCATGAATTTTGTCAACAAGAAGTACAACATTACAAATATTTTAAAACATGTGAGATATTTAACTTGCTGTCTGTGATACTGTATAGCTCCGGGATGGTGACATTACGTACTTTCGAGGGAAATAGGCACGTTTCTCGACTGACCCTGACTTTGAAAAGGGATTGCGTGACGCAGCATGATAACGGGAACGCGATTGGTCGACAAGTCTGCTGCGTGGGGCGTTTTACGTTCAACCATTCATTGCCTAATGAATTCCTATCAATTCAATTCAAAGGGCTTTATTGGCATGGGACACATATGTTTACATTGCCAAAGAAAGTGAAATAAACAATCTCCTCCAATCTCCTAATATCTCTGGCATAGGTGACTGCCAGCTTTCTACTGAGATGCGCAGAAAACATGTCACTCAAATCCTAAAGCCCGCCCCTCAGTTTTCCTCCCATGAAAAATACATATAAAAAGAAGAGAGAAATACACTGAACAAAAATCTAAACACAACATGCAACAATCTCAAAGATTTTACTGAGTTACAGTTCATAAGGAAGTCAGTCAATTGAAATTAATTCATTAGGCCCAAATCTGTGGATTTTACATGACTGGGAATACAGAGATGCATCTGTTGGTCACAGATACCTTAAAACAAAAGTTAGGGGTGTGGATCAGAAAACCAGTCAGTATCTGGTGTGACCACCATTTGCCTCATGCAGCCCTAAATCTCTTTCGCATAGAGTTGATCAGGCTGTTGATTGTGGCTTGTGGAATGTTGTCCCACTCCTCTTCAATGGCTGCGCGAAGTTGCTGAATATTGGTGGGAACTGGAAAACGCTGTCATACACGTCGATCCAGAGCATCCAAAACATGCTCAATGAGTGACATGTCTGGTGAGTATGCAGGCCATGGAAGAACTGGGACATTTTCAGCTTCCAGGAATTGTGTACAGATCCTTGTGACATGGGGCCGTGCATTATCATGCTGAAACATGAGGTGATGGTGGCGGATGAATGGCACGACAATGGGCCTCAGGATCTCGTCACAGTATCTCTGTGCATTCAAATTGCCATCGATAAATTGCAATTGTGTTCGTTGTCCGTAGCTTATGCCTGCCCCCATACCATAACCCCACCACCACCATGGCATACTCTGTTCACAACGTTGACATCAGCAAACGGCTCGCCCACACGACTCCATACTGTGGGGTTCTATTTTCTAATAATTGGATCTGTATGTGATGAATAGCTTAGAAGGAATGCATTAATGATAAGCATAGGTTTGTACTATACTGATATAAATTGTTTCACATAACAGGCCGTGATTCATGTAAGGAACGTTAGGGGGAAGGACAGATAAGACTTGTATTTCTTACAGATACGAACACTGCCTCTTTGTTGTCTGTGAACCGTTGTCTGTGAACCGTCCTTGAACTAGGTACTCACAGTACAGTGGAATGGTGTCTTTTGGGTGCTAACTCCACAGGTTGTTATGATAAAAACGTATGCCTGGCAACAGTGTGCAACAGGGATGCGCCAAGGGGTTGGGACTAGCCGGTGCGCCAACGGAATGGCTGAGTAAGTCTAAACCACGCTCAGTCTCTACTCTGATTGGCCAGCAGGGAGTGGGAAATATCTCTGTCAGAGTATTTGAAGAAGAACCTGTAACAATGGATCAGTTCTCTGTCTGCCCTGCGTGGTATTTCAGTGAGCCCGTATACGAACCATCATACTTATCATACATACATTTTGCATATAATACATTTAGCTTGGATTGAAGATCTCTTGATTCTTATTCCAATACCAGATTTGAATTACGCAATTTCTAACAATACACGCTGTCAGCCATCTGCCCGGTACAGTTGAAACCGGGATTTATCCGTGAAGAACACACGTCTCCAGTGTGCCAGCGGCCAATCGAAGGTGAGCATTTGCCCACTGTAGCCGGTTATGACGCCGAACTGCAGTCAGGTCAAGACCCTGGTGAGGACGACGAGCACGCAGATGAGCTTCCCCTGAGACGGTTTCTGCGGAAATTCTTCGGTTGTGCAAACCAACAGTTTCATCAGCTGTCCGGCTGGCTGATCTCAGACGATCCCGCAAGTGAAGACAACGGATGTGGAGGTCCTGGGCTGGCGTGGTTACACGTGGTCTGCGGTTGTGAGGCCAGTTGGACATACTGCCAAATTCTCTAAAACGACATTGGAGGCAGCTTATGGTAGAGACATTTAACATTTAATTATCTGAAAACAGCTCTGGTGGACATTCCTGCAGCCAGCATGCCAATTGCACGCTCCCTCAAAACTGGTGATATATGTGGCATTGTGTTGTGACAAAACTGCACATTTTAAAGTGTCCCTTTATGGCCCCCAGCACAAGGTGCACCTGTGTAATGATCATGCTATTGTCAAAGTTGCGTCAATTCAAATCTGGTATTAGGAACAAAAGAGGTCAACACGACTTCTAAGATATACTAGTTATTTTAATTAATGCAAAAACCTTCAATGGTAAATGATGAAAAATGATGTTTCGTATATACGGGCTCTTTGAAATACCTCGCAGGGCACTTCAGAGAACTAATCCATTGTTCTAGGTTCTTGCTCAAATACTCTGACGGAGAGAGTTTCCCACCTCTCTGCTGGCCAATCAGAGTAGAGACTTGAGCGTGGTTTAGACTTACTCAGCCTATCCGTTGGCGCACCAGCTGTTCCCCGCCTCTTCTGTTACCAGGCATACGTTTATCATAACAACCTGTCATAGTGAGAAGAGCCAGCTCCCTTAGACACCATTCCTACGTCCAAGGAAGGTTCACAGATCACAAAGAACCAGTATATTCTAGTATTTGGAGACACAAATCCTTATCTAATTTTACCCCCTAAAACAGCTCTTCACATCAATCACAGCCTGCCAGGTGACACAACCTACACTAGCCCAGTCAAGAATGCATTCTTTCTAAGTTAGTCATCCCATCAATTATAAAAATAATAAATCTCTCACACTATTTAATCAGCTTCTTGATATGCCACACCTGTCAGGTGGATGGATTATCTTGGCAAAGGAGAAATGCTCACTAACAGGGATGTAAACAAATGTGTGCACAAAATGAGAGAAATACGCTTTTTGTGTGTTTGGAACATTTCTGGGTTCTTTTATTTCAGCTCATGAAACATGGGACCAACACTTTACATGTTGCGTTTATATTTTTGTTGTGTAGTAATGGTGTCTTTTTGTAGGCACCAACTCCACCATGGTTTGTTGGACAA
This sequence comes from Coregonus clupeaformis, assembly GCF_020615455.1. NCBI lineage: Eukaryota > Metazoa > Chordata > Actinopteri > Salmoniformes > Salmonidae > Coregonus > Coregonus clupeaformis. The sequence continues at coordinate 2,241,697 of NC_059220.1, forward strand.
AAGCCTATAAGGAAAATGAATGGCGTTTTTGGATAAACACCGAAAATAAGGTCTGTGGTAAACACAGGCTTAGGAGATCTGATGCGTTTTCTTCTATGAGAATTTTTAATCAGCTAACGTCACTTTTGTGAGAATTCATGTAATAAAACACAAAGCACATAAAGGCTTCATAATTCATAAAGGTCATGTTAACTGACTGCTATCATCTCATAGAACACAACATAAAGGCTTCATAATTCATGAAGGTAATGTCAACTGACTGCTATCATCTCATAGAACACAACTTGAAGGATTCATAATTCATGAAGGTAATGTCAACTGACTGCTATCATCTCATAGAACACAACATAAAGGCTTCATAATTCATAAAGGTCATGTTAACTGACTGCTATCATATAGATCACAACATAAAGGCTTCATAATTCATAAAGGTCATGTTAACTGACTGCTATCATATAGATCACAACATAAAGGCTTCATAATTCATAAAGGTCATGTTAACTGACTGCTATCATATAGAACACAACATAAAGGCTTCATATAACACAACATGGCAGCAGCACAACGTGGTATTAGCTTAACATGGTACAAACATGATTGGGCACCGACTACAGCACAAAGGGCAAGGTAGAGACAACAATACATCACGCGAAGCAGCCACAACTGTCAGTAAAAGTGTCCATGATTGAGTCTTTGAATGAAGAGATGGAGATAAAACTGTCCAGTTTGAATATTTTTTTGCAGCTCGTTCCAGTCGCTAGCTGCAGCGAACTGAAAAGAGGAGCGACCCAGGGATGTGTGTGCTTTGGGGACCTTTAACAGAATGTGACTGGCAGAACGGGTGTTGTATGTGGAGGATGAGGGCTGCAGTAGGTATCTCAGATAGGGGGGAGTGAGGCCTAAGAGGGTTTTATAAATAAGCATCAACCAGTGGGTCTTGCGACGGGTATACAGAGATGACCAGTTTACAGAGGAGTATAGAGTGCAGTGATGTGTCCTATAAGGAGCATTGGTGGCAAATCTGATGGCCGAATGGTAAAGAACATCTAGCCGCTCGAGAGCACCCTTACCTGCCGATCTATAAATTACGTCTCCGTAATCTAGCATGGGGTAGGATGGTCATCTGAATCAGGGTTAGTTTGGCAGCTGGGGTGAAAGAGGAGCGATTACGACAGAGGAAACCAAGTCTAGATTTAACCTTAGCCTGCAGCTTTGATATGTGCTGAGAGAAGGACAGTGGACCGTCTAGCCGTACTCCCAAGGACTTGTATGAGGTGACTACCTCAAGCTCTAAACCCTCAGAGGTAGTAATCACACCGGTGGGGAGAGGGGCATTCTTCTTACCAAACCACATGACCTTTGTTTAGGAGGTGTTCAGAACAAGGTTAAGGGCAGAGAAAGCTTGTTGGACACTAAGAAAGCTTTGTTGTAGAGCGTTTAACACAAAATCCGGGGAGGGGCCAGTTGAGTATAAGACTGTGTCATCTGCATATAACTGGATGAGAGAGCTTCCTACTGCCTGAGCTATGTTGTTGATGTAAAGTGAGAAGAGCGCGGGGCCTAGGATCGAGCCTTGGGGTACTCCCTTGGTGACAGGCAGTTACTTGGGGTACTCCCTTGGTAACAGGCAGTTACTTGGGGTACTCCCTTGGTGACAGGCAGTTACTTGGGGTACTCCCTTGGTGACAGGCAGTTACTTGGGGTACTCCCTTGGTAACAGGCAGTTACTTGGGATATTCCCTTGGTGACAGGCAGTTCCTTGGGGTACTCCCTTGGTGACAGGCAGTTACTTGGGGTACTCCCTTGGTGACAGGCAGTTACTTGGGGTACTCCCTTGGTGACAGGCAGTTACTTGGGGTACTCCCTTGGTGACAGGCAGTTACTTGGGGTACTCCCTTGGTAACAGGCAGTTACTTGGGGTACTCCCTTGGTAACAGGCAGTTACTTGGGGTACTCCCTTGGTGACAGGCAGTTCCTTGGGGTACTCCCTTGGTGACAGGCAGTTACTTGGGGTACTCCCTTGGTGACAGGCAGTTACTTGGGGTACTCCCTTGGTGACAGGCAGTTACTTGGGGTACTCCCTTGGTAACAGGCAGTTACTTGGGGTACTCCCTTGGTAACAGGCAGTTACTTGGGGTACTCCCTTGGTAACAGGCAGTTACTTGGGGTACTCCCTTGGTGACAGGCAGTTACTTGGGGTACTCCCTTGGTAACAGGCAGTTACTTGGGGTACTCCCTTGGTAACAGGCAGTTACTTGGGGTACTCTCTTGGTGACAGGCAGTTACTTGGGGTACTCCCTTGGTAACAGGCAGTTACTTGGGGTACTCCCTTGGTAACAGGCAGTTACTTGGGGTACTCCCTTGGTGACAGGCAGTGGCTGAGACAGCAGATGTTCTGACTTTACACACTGCACTCTTTGAGAGAGGTAGTTAGCGAACCGGGCCAAAGACCCCTCAGAGACACCAATACTCCTTAGCTGGCCCACAAGAATGGAATGGTCTACCGTATCAAAAGCTTTGGCCAAGTCAATAAAAATAGCAGCACAACATTGCTTAGAATCAAGGGCAATGGTGACATCATTTAGGACCTTCAAGGTTGCAGTGACACATCCATAACCTGAGCGGAAACCAGATTGCATACCAGAGAGAATACTATAGACATCAAGAAAGCCAGTCAGTTGATTATTGACAAGTTTTTCCCAACACTTTTGATAAACAGGGCAAAATAGAAATTGGCCTATAACAGTTGGATCAGCTTGATCTCCCCCTTTAAATGAAGGACACACCGTGGCTGCCTTCCAAGTAATGGGAACCTCCCCAGAGAGGAGAGACAGGTTAAAAAGGTCAGAGACAGGCTTGTCGATGATAGGGGCAGCAACCTTAAACATTTTTTAAAAACATTTTAGTCATTTAGCAGACGCTCTTATCCAGAGCGACTTACAGTTAGTGAGTGCATACATTATTTTTTTATTTTTCATACTGGCCCCCCGTGGGAATCGAACCCATAACCCTGGCGTTGCAAACGCCATGCTCTACCAACTGAGCTACATCCCTGCCGGCCATTCCCTCCCCTACCCTGGACGCCGCCCCATGGGTCTCCCGGTCGCGGCCGGCTACGACAGAGCCTGGATTCGAACCTTAGACCACTGCGCCACTCGCAGTCATCTGACCCAGATGTTTTTTTGGGGTCAAGTTTTAAGGAGCTCCTTTAGCACCAGACTCAGTGACCGCCTGCAGGGAGAAACTTTGTAGCGGGGGAAAAGAGGGAGGTGCATCTGGGCTAGTCGCATTAGAAGGGCTGGGAGATTAGGAAATGTTGGACGGGCTAGGAGACATGGCTGAGTCAAATAGGAATCCTGACTTAATGAAGTGGTGATTTAAAGAGTTCAGCCATGTGCTCCTTGTCAGTAACAACCACATCATCAACATTAAGGGACATGGGCAGCTGTGAGGAGGAGGGTTTATTCTCCAGGTCTTTAACTGTTTTCCAGAACTTCTTGGGGTTAGACCCACAGAGAGAGAACTGCTCCTTAAAGTAACTAACTTTGGCCTTCCGGAAGCCAGAGTGCACTTATTTCTCATTTGCCTGAACGAGAGCCAGTCAGCCTGAGTAAGCGTGTGCCGAGCCTTTCGCCAAATGGAATTCTTGAGGTGGAGTAACTCTGCCAGATCACGGTCGAACCAGGGGCTGAACCTGTTTTTAATTCTCATTTTCTTTATGGGGCGTGTTTGTTAACAATACCACTGAAAATATAAAAAAAGAAGTTCCAAGCTTCTTCGACAGAGGGGATCAAGCTGATTCTATACCAATTTACAGAGGCCAGGTCATGAAGGAAGGCTTGCTCATTAAAGTTTTTTATCAAGCGTCTATGACAAATCAGGACAGGTCATTTCACTGAGCAGCCATTATGAACACAGGCTGTAAAACAGTGATCACTAAGGTCATTACAGAGAACACCAGACTGATACCTATCAGGATTATTGGTGAGGATAACATCAAGGAGAGTAGCCTTTTCTGGGTGTTTGGAGTCATACCTTGTGGGATTGGTAATAATCTGAGAAAGATTTAGGGAGTCCCATTGCTTTAGGACTTGGTCAGGTGGTTTAAGCATGTCCCAGTTTAGGTCACCTAGCAGGACAGATTCAGACTTAGTGTAAGGGGCCAGGAGAGAGCTTAGGGTAGGTAGGGTACAGGCCGGTGCTGTGTAAGGGGCCAGGAGAGAGCTTAGGGCAGGTAGGGTACAGGCCGGTGCTGTGTAAGGGGCCAGGAGAGAGCTTAGGGCAGGTAGGGTACAGGCCGGTGCTGATGGAGGACGATAACGCCCAGCAACAGTCAACAAAGAGCTATTTGATAGTTTCATGCTTAGAAATCAGCAAATCAAATTGTTTGGGGACAAACTTGGTGGAGACAACCGAGCCCTGAAGGTGTTCCTTGGTAAAGATTGCCACTCCACCACCTTTGGAAGATCTGTCTTGCCGAAAAAGGTTATAACTACAAAGGTTAACATCAGTGTTCAAAACACTCTTTCTTAACCACGTCTCAGTAATGACCAACACATCAGGATTGGAGCTGTGAACCCACACTTTCAATTGATCCATTTTAGGTAAGAAGCTTCTTGTATTAATGTGCAGAAAGCCCAGGCTTTTACGAGAGCAGGAATCAGTGAAGCAGATATCAGAGCACAAGTCAGAATTGGGGCTAGCAGCAGTAGATGGGCCAGGGTGTACATGCACGTTTCCAGATATCATCAGCAGTAATACAATCCGGGCACGGCAGAGGACAGGGAGAGCTCTGCAGGGTTGATTTATGACATTTTAAAATGTGCATCAGATGGCAACAAGATCATATTGTACAACCATTTCATCAGGTAACATGAATACAAAGCCGGCGAGAGGTGGTTAGAATACGATGGGAGTCCAAGAACAAACAGTCTGTCCCACGGTTGTGTAAACAAGCAAGTTCATTGTCAAACTTGGTCATGTTAACTGACTGCGATCATCTCATAGAACAAAAACCTATAAGATCTCCTGAGCTTATTCTTTCCACATAGGAATGGCTGAACCAATCAGAGGTAACTAACTCTGGGTTTTAGGAAGACAAGCTGGTGACCGATATAGCTAGTCCCGGACATCCCAGACCTTGCTTGGATGAACGTAAACTAAAAAGAGTAACAAGGATAAATACTATATTAGGCCGTCCAAATGAAACAAGACAAAGCCAAAAAAGGTAACTTTTGAGCAAGTTTTATTGCAATCAAATAATTTTTACAATTGTCCTAACATTTCACAGGATAAACATGTCTATATAGCGTACATTTGAGTTATGCATGATTGATTATCACATTTCGATTAATAAAAATAATTGATGAAAAATAAATCTCTACTTCCAGCATTAAGGAGGATCTGTTGGTATCTATCATTTAAAAAAAAGGTGCTACTCAGGATTTTGGTAGAATTTTTGCATTGTAATTTCAGGAAATGTCCCCTAACATAGCTGGCGCTAATAGTGGAAGGAGTGTTTCACCAGGTGTTACTTACTCACCATTGTTGTGATTGGCTGTGATATAATCGCCTATTGATTTCTCCCACCCGGAGAGGCATCTGTTGTCAAAATGGGGAAAGCTGTTCTGACTTTGTGGCTGTGTTATCTAGTGGAAATCACTCATTTCCTGGTTGCTAAAATTCTACGCCGTTCGCTCAACTTTAGTTTGCGTGAAAACAAGCACTGAATATTGTAGGTAATCATTATACCATCTAAAAATCGCTGTGAAATATCATTTCAATAACTAAAACAAAAACAGCTGTTTGAAGCAACATGATCATTCCACTATAACTGCAGTTGTATTATTGACATTCTGAAATTACAATGCAAAAAAAATCTGACAAATCATCCTGTGTAGCACCTTAAAAGACAGACCCACAATCACATATAGCTTAATGAGCGCTGGTACTATCATACATTTGGCATTTCTGGTTCAAATACATTAACAAAAACAAAATTAGAATGTTTTTCGCCTCTCCATCAAAAGTACCTGGCTAACCTGATGATAATCAAGAATAAAAGCATGGAACAGTGGTATGGATGTTTATACGTTAGACTACAATGCCTCTTGGTTGATTCACAATGACTCTTTAAATCTTCTATTGATCGTGGAAAGGTTTGTTACACTCCTAGACTTGAGGATATTGATCTAAGCCTCTGACCAGCTAGGGTCAGGGTTATGTCTGACGCAGTCATTAGACCAGCGAGGGTCAAGACCGAGTTGGGAAACCCTGCCCTTGAGAACAAGTCGTTGCTCAGTGATGAAGGAATATGCGTCATTCCTCGTTAGCATAACAACGCAATACACGTTACTGGAGGGACACGTACATATCACCTTTACATCTGTGTATTCATACTGACAAAGAAAGCAGCAACACATTTTTTGATAAAAAGTTAGCTTAAATAAAAGGAGGATAGATTTGGCCTTTTCTGCCCTGGCTAACATCACAATAACAACGCCATAACTTACATGGAACGACACCAAACATGTTTTAAACGTTTAAAATGTCTAAAGGTTTAAGTCAAAAAGGTGATAAACGCAGAGCCTTGCTAATAAACATTGAGATCTATTTCAACCTTGAATGGTCTAAACAATAAATATTAAAGGTTTCATCTGTAAGAGAAGCCAGACTTAACATAAAACAACCCAAGGCACGCAACTATTCCCTTTAGTTTACAGAGCAGTGCAAGGCAGAACAGTCAGACAAAATATTAAAAACTACAACATTATCTTATATACCATATCCTTGGTCAGAGAGAGCATAGTACTGTACGGTGGAGGGGGGGTCAGAGAGAGAGAGAGAGAGAGCATAGTACTGTACGGAGGAGGAGGGTCAGAGAGAGAGAGAGAGAGAGAGAGAGAGAGCGCGCATAGTACTGTATGGAGGAGGAGGGGTCAGAGAGAGAGAGCATAGTACTGTACGGTGGAGGAGGGGTCAGAGAGAGAGAGAGAGCATAGTACTGTATGGAGGAGGAGCGAGAGTCAGAGAGAGAGAGAGAGAGAGAGAGAGAGAGAGAGAGAGAGAGAGAGAGAGCATAGTACTGTACGGAGGAGGAGGGGTCAGAGAGAGAGAGAGAAAGAGAGAGAGAGAAAGAGAGAGAGAGAGCATAGTACTGTACGGAGGAGGGGTCAGAGAGAGAGAGAGAGCATAGTACTGTACGGTGGAGGAGGGGTCAGAGAGAGAGAGCATAGTACTGTACGGTGGAGGAGGGGTCAGAGAGAGAGAGCATAGTACTGTACGGTGGAGGAGGGGTCAGAGAGAGAGAGCATAGTACTGTACGGTGGAGGAGGGGTCAGAGAGAGAGAGCATAGTACTGTACGGTGGAGGAGGGGTCAGAGAGAGAGCATAGTACTGTACGGTGGAGGAGGGGTCAGAGAGAGAGAGCATAGTACTGTACGGTGGAGGAGGGGTCAGAGAGAGAGCATAGTACTGTACGGTGGAGGAGGGGTCAGAGAGAGAGAGAGAGAGAGCATAGTACTGTATGGAGGAGGAGGGGTCAGAGAGAGAGAGCATAGTACTGTACGGTGGAGGAGGGGTCAGAGAGAGAGAGCATAGTACTGTACGGTGGAGGAGGGTCAGAGAGAGAGAGCATAGTACTGTACGGTGGAGGAGGGGTCAGAGAGAGAGAGCATAGTACTGTACGGTGGAGGAGGGGTCAGAGAGAGACAGCATAGTACTGTACGGTGGAGGAGGGGTCAGAGAGAGAGAGCATAGTACTGTACGGTGGAGGAGGGGTCAGAGAGAGAGAGAGAGCATAGTACTGTACGGTGGAGGAGGGGTCAGAGAGAGAGAGCATAGTACTGTACGGTGGAGGAGGGGTCAGAGAGAGAGAGCATAGTACTGTACGGTGGAGGAGGGGTCAGAGAGAGAGAGGCATAGTACTGTACGGTGGAGGAGGGGTCAGAGAGAGAGAGAGCATAGTACTGTACGGTGGAGGAGGGGTCAGAGAGAGAGAGAGCATAGTACTGTACGGTAGTGGAGGGGTCAGAGAGAGAGAGAGCATAGTACTGTATGGTGGTAGAGGGCCACAGCTGCTGCCCATAGTGTATTGAGATGGGAGTGAGTCTGCGTCCGAAAGAGCACCCTATTTCCTATGTAGTGCACTACTTTTGACTTGGGACCTATGGGCCCTGGGCAAAAGTAGTGTACTACATAGGGAATAGGGTGCCAGTTGGGACTCAGCTTGGGTCTTGTTCCAACGGACATGGTGAAGGTGGAGGGTCCAGTCAATCAGAGACAGTCCTGTCAGGATGGGGTCCAATCAGAGACAGTCCTGTCAGGATGGGATCCAATCAGACAGTCCTGTCAGGATGGGGTCCAATCAGAGACAGTCCTGTCAGGATGGGATCCAATCAGTGTCTCAGTGTAGGAAGCGGATGCTCATCTTCTGTTCCACGTCCACTTTCTCCAGCACCTGAGGAGGACATCAACAACACCGGTCACTAACCACAACCTGATACATTACCTCGGTCTAACAAGGCCATCAACACCTGCAGTGATTACCTCAACATTACCATACCACAACCTGATACATTACCTCGGTCTAACAAGGCCATCAACACCTGCAGTGATTACCTCAACATTACCATCAATATTGTCTCATTCAGGGGAGATGCCGCCGCCCCCCCCCCAGTATGTAGCCAGGACACTTCAATTGTAAATTACATTAATAAGAAACAATATTTTTGCTTTGATAACATCAGAAAAGATCCTCCTCGCAATCTCCAAAACACAACAGCCACAGGACAACTTTTGTTTGGACGTCACTCGCTGGCATCTCCTACAAGGAATCTGCCTCCCGAAAAAGTTTATCCCAAGTGGGTGTGACACCTACTCCTGTTGCCCCTGCTGCTTGGATTCCACCTGGCGATCTGTTCACCGCCTGCCCTGGCTCTTTGTTGACTGTTGCTGGGCGTTATCGTCCTCCATCAGCACCGGCCTGTACCCTACCTGCCCTAAGCTCTCTCCTGGCCCCTTACACAGCACCGGCCTGTACCCTACCTACCCTAAGCTCTCTCCTGGCCCCTTACACAGCACCGACCTGTACCCTACCTGCCCTAAGCTCTCTCCTGGCCCCTTACACAGCACCGGCCTGTCCCCTACCTGCCCTAAGCTCTCTCCTGGCCCCTTACACTAAGTCTGAATCTGTCCTGCTAGGTGACCTAAACTGGGACATGCTTAAACCACCTGACCAAGTCCTAAAGCAATGGGACTCCCTAAATCTTTCTCAGATTATTACCAATCCCACAAGGTATGACTCCAAACACCCAGAAAAGGCTACTCTCCTTGATGTTATCCTCACCAATAATCCTGATAGGTATCAGTCTGGTGTTCTCTGTAATGACCTTAGTGATCACTGTTTTACAGCCTGTGTTCATAATGGCTGCTCAGTGAAAGGACCTGTCCTGATTTGTCATAGACGCTTGCTAAAAACCTTTAATGAGCAAGCCTTCCTTCATGACCTGGCCTCTGTAAATTGGTATAGAATCAGCTTGATCCCCTCTGTCGAAGACGCTTAGAGCTTCTTTTTTTATATTTTCAGTGGTATTGTTAACAAACACGCCCCATAAAGAAAATGAGAATTAAAAACAGGTTCAGCCCCTGGTTCGACCGTGATCTGGCAGAGTTACTCCACCTCAAGAATTCCATTTGGCGAAAGGCTCGGCACACGCTTACTCAGGCTGACTGGCTCTCGTTCAGGCAAATGAGAAATAAGTGCACTCTGGCTTCCAGAAGGCCAAAGTTAGTTACTTTAAGGAGCAGTTCTCTCTCTGTGGGTCTAACCCCAAGAAGTTCTGGAAAACGGTTAAAGACCTGGAGAATAAACCCTCCTCCTCACAGCTGCCCATGTCCCTTAATGTTGATGATGTGGTTGTTACTGACAAGGAGCACATGGCTGAACAACTTTAAATCACCACTTCATTAAGTCAGGATTCCTATTTGACTCAGCCATGCCTCCTAGCCCGTCCAACATTTCCTAATCTCCCAGCCCTTCTAATGCGACTAGCCCCAATGCTCCTCCCTCTTTTCCCCCGCTACAAAGTTTCCCCCTGCAGGCGGTCACTGAGTCCGAGGTGCTAAAGGAGCTCCTTAAAACTTGACCCCAAAAAACCATCTGGGTCAGATGACTGCGAGTGGTCTAAGGTTCGAATCCAGGCTCTGTCGTAGCCGGCCGCGACCGGGAGACCCATGGGGCGGCGTCCAGGGTAGGGGAGGGAATGGCCGGCAGGGATGTAGCTCAGTTGGTAGAGCATGGCGTTTGCAATGCCAGGATTGTGGGTTCGATTCCCACGGGGGGCCAGTATGAAAAATTAAAAAAATAATGTATGCACTGGATAAGAGCGTCTGCTAAATGACTAAACATTTTTTTTTTTATGTTTAAGGTTGCTGCCCCTATCATCGCCAAGCCTGTCTCTGACCTTTTTAACCTGTCTCCTCTCTGGGGAGGTTCCCATTACTTGGAAGGCAGCCACGGTGCGTCCTTTATTTAAAGGGGGAGATCAAGCTGATCCTAACTGTTATAGGCCTATTTCTATTTTGCCCTGTTTATCAAAAGTGTTGGAAAAACTTGTCAATAATCAACTGATTGGCTTTCTTGATGTCTATAGTATTCTCTCTGGTATGCAATCTGGTTTCCGCTCAGGTTATGGATGTGTCACTGCAACCTTGAAGGTCCTAAATGATGTCACCATTGCCCTTGATTCTAAGCAATGTTGTGCTGCTATTTTTATTGACTTGGCCAAAGCTTTTGATACGGTAGACCATTCCATTCTTGTGGGCCGGCTAAGGAGTATTGGTGTCCCCTGTAGCTCAGTTGGTAGAGCATGGCGCTTGCAACGGCAGGGTTGTGGGTTCGTTTCCCACGGGGGGCCAGTATGAAAATGTATGCACTCACTAACTGTAAGTCGCTCTGGATAAGAGCGTCTGCTAAAATGACTAAAATGTAAATGTGTCTCTGAGGGGTCTTTGGTCCGGTTCGCTAACTACCTCTCTCAAAGAGTGCAGTGTGTAAAGTCAGAACATCTGCTGTCTCAGCCACTGCCTGTCACCAAGGGAGTACCCCAAGTAACTGCCTGTCACCAAGGGAGGACCCCAAGTAACTGCCTGTCACCACTGATTCTAGGTCAGGTATTAGTGAACGTTCCCAAATATACAAATGTAAGTTTCCAACCTTGATGAACTCATTAAAGGAAATGGAGTTGTCTCCGTTCTGGTCAGCCTCCTGGATGGTCCTATCAGCGATGCTGCCCAGCTGCTCGTCAGAGATGTTCACGCCAACCATCATTCTTAGAACCTGGAATAAACATGTTCACACCAACCATCATTCTTAGAACCTGGAATAAACATGTTCACACCAACCATCATTCTTAGAACCTGGAATAAACATGTTCACGCCAACCATCATTCTTAGAACCTGGAATAAACATGGTCACGTCAACCATCATTCTAAAAAAAACCTGGAATATGTTGACAAAGTTCCTTAGGGTCTAAAATGTACAGTTCTAAGTCTTAACACCAGAGCTGTAAAGTACAGGATGACCTAAATGTAGTATACATAAATAATGAGTATAAGTGGGAAAAAAAAGACTTCCAATTTGCTGGTAACAAAGGGTGCAAAAATAATTCAGCCTTGAAATTCCAGTGTTAATGTGGGAATAAGCGCTCAAGGCATGTGCATGATATAAAGAATATTAGGCAGCCATTTTGTTTTCAAAACAAGAGATTAGCTTCTCCTGAGTCATCGAATCCAGAGATAACAGTGATTGTAGGGCACGTCCCAGTCCGATAAACAGGTTTCATACGGCACCGCCCACCTAGACACACAGGTCATATTTCATAGGGCACTGCCCACCTGGACACACAGGTCATATTTCATAGGGCACTGCCCACACAGGTAATATTTCATAGGGCACTGCCCAGCCGATACAATGAGAGAATACAGAAGAAAGAGGAAGGAGGTTGAACAAGTTACACAATTGGGGGGGGGGGGGCAGTATGAAAATGGATGCACTCACTAACTGTAAGTGGCTCTGGATAAGAGCGTCTGATAAAAAAAATAAAAAAAAAGACTAAAATGAAAAATTACTTGAGTGACAAACCTAAGACAAAAAGTCTCTCTGTTTTCAACAAAAGCAGAGAAAATGAGTGTCTGCCTTGGAGTCCGTTATTCAGCTCTAGTGTAGGTCCAATGTATTTCTCCTTCTGATACATACTCCACAACAGTAAAGCCCTCATTCTCCAATGACAAAAACATTTTTAAAAAGACTTAAATGTGTCATTTGAACCCTCACCTGTAGCAGTTCGTCCCGGGAGATCTTGTCATCTCTGTCCAGGTCATATAGCTGGAAAGCAACTGGAGCAGAGATGGAGGAATTTAACGTTAAGTCATCGTTTCAAAATGCATTTTCAAATTTCCATCATAAAAATTAAAAGTCTTAACCGACTAGCTTTTTAAAACAATGGAGGGATAGAGAAACAGTCAACTCAGTTCTGGGACCCAGGCTAGATGTGCCTAGCCTGTTTGTGCCATCTCGACAAGGAGTTGGCAAGACAGTACAAAAACGCACCTGTGACCAGGCTAGGGCCTAGTCTCTGACTTACAGAGCAGCTTGTTGGTCCTGCTGTTGAGAGGTTCAGAGGCGGTGGGATCCTTGTTCTTCTCATTGTCCTCTATGGGACGGAAGTGAGCCAGCGTCCTCATGAAGCCCCGGAAGTTAACCTGGTCCTCCCTGTCCGACCAACCGCGGGGAAAACAACAATTACTTACCCCCCCCATCAACAATCCAGCATCACAGTCAAATAACAATTACTTCAGTCAACCATCCCTCAGAATGGTAGGCTATAACAGAGGCCTACATATAGAATGGTAGGCTATAACAGAGGCCTACATATAGAATGGTAGGCTATAACAGAGGCCTACATATAGAATGGTAGGCTATAACAGAGGCCTACATATAGAATGGTAGGCTATAACAGAGGCCTACATATAGAATGGTAGGCTATAACAGAGGCCTACATATAGAATGGTAGGCTATAACAGAGGCCTACATATAGAATGGTAGGCTATAACAGAGGCCTACATATAGAATGGTAGGCTATAACAGAGGCCTACATATAGAATGGTAGGCTATAACAGAGGCCTACATATAGAATGGTAGGCTATAACAGAGGCCTACATATAGAATGGTAGGCTATAACAGAGGCCTACATATAGAATGGTAGGCTATAACAGAGGCCTACATATAGAATGGTAGGCTATAACAGAGGCCTACATATAGAATGGTAGGCTATAACAGAGGCCTACATATAGAATGGTAGGCTATAACAGAGGCCTACATATAGAATGGTAGGCTATAACAGAGGCCTACATATAGAATGGTAGGCTATAACAGAGGCCTACATATAGAATGGTAGGCTATAACAGAGGCCTACATATAGAATGGTAGGCTATAACAGAGGCCTACATATAGAATGGTAGGCTATAACAGAGGCCTACATATAGAATGGTAGGCTATAACAGAGGCCTACATATAGAATGGTAGGCTATAACAGAGGCCTACATATAGAATGGCAGGCTATAACAGAGGCCTACATATAGAATGGTAGGCTATAACAGAGGCCTACATATAGAATGGCAGGCTATAACAGAGGCCTACATATAGAATGAGGGTCATTTCTAAGGTACGGTAGTGAAAGATTCAACTGTATCATTTGCTTCATAGCCATCCAGTAAAAACAGTCATTCACGTCACTAGTTAAAGACTCGAGGTCAGTACACCTCAGACCAATGTGAACCTGTTCTACCAGGCCATTCATTCTGGCTCGCATGACTCAGCCTAACCTGAGACACAGACGTGGGTCACACAAAATCGCGTCGGTCTTAGCTAGTCAATTACTGCAGACAACAAGACTCGTGTCCTGATTGAACAGCTCCCCGTCTGTCCTCCAGTCATGCTCTAGCCTAGTTGAAGGTCTGTTTGTGCCTTCTTACTCAATTCTATGCTGGAAATAACCACACAAGTGGTCAAGACAGCACAAATAGATCTAGGACCAGGCTATAATGCTACAATCTGCGGTGGAACTCAACAACTCTCTTCACAAACTGCTCCAAACCAGACCAGCGCCAGACTCCAGAGGACCAGTAACCATTATAAGCCACAGCTAAAATCAAGTCGCCTACACACTGGTCGTGTTGGGGATGTAATGATACAGGCCGATCCATAAATCATGGAACTTTCATGTCAATTTCAAAGATCCAGAACCACCATGTCTACAAAAACTAGCTAAAAAAATGTGCAGTTTGTCTTAAACGTTTGAATATTTATTGTCAAATACACACAAACCATTCATTTGTAACCCTGTTCCAACAAAATAATATTTAACGTATGTTTAATGTATTACTAAACGGTTCTTGTAGTAAGAGTGACTTATGGCTATGTGCATTGTGTACCCTTGAGGAAAAACAGTAAAAGGACACAGAGACGACCGTAAAGGACACAGAGACGACCGTAAAGGACACAGAGACGACCGTAAAGGACACAGAGACGACAGTAAAAGGACACAGAGACGACCGTAAAAGGACACAGAGACGACCGTAAAGGACACAGAGACGACCGTAAAGGACACAGAGACGACCGTAAAGGACACAGAGACGACCGTAAAGGACACAGAGACGACCGTAAAGGACACAGAGACGACCGTAAAGGACACAGAGACGACAGTAAAAGGACACAGAGACGACAGTAAAAGGACACAGAGACGACCGTAAAGGACACAGAGACGACCGTAAAGGACACAGAGACGACCGTAAAGGACACAGAGACGACCGTAAAGGACACAGAGACGACCGTAAAGGACACAGAGACGACCGTAAAGGACACAGAGACGACCGTAAAAGGACACAGAGACGACCGTAAAAGGACACAGAGACGACCGTAAAGGACACAGAGACGACCGTAAAGGACACAGAGACGACCGTAAAGGACACAGAGACGACCGTAAAGGACACAGAGACGACCGTAAAGGACACAGAGACGACCGTAAAGGACACAGAGACGACCGTAAAGGACACAGAGGCGACCGTAAAGGACACAGAGACGACCGTAAAGGACACAGACAGAGACGACCGTAAAGGACACAGACAGAGACGACCGTAAAGGACACAGACAGAGACGACCGTAAAGGACACAGAGACGACCGTAAAGGACACAGAGGCGACCGTAAAGGACACAGAGGCGACCGTAAAGGACACAGAGGCGACCGTAAAGGACACAGAGACGACCGTAAAGGACACAGAGACGACCGTAAAGGACACAGAGACGACCGTAAAGGACACAGAGACGACTCACCCCTCAGGAAAGAAGGCATTGATGATTCTGTCTCCCAGAGGATTGATGGCCAACTCTGGGATCCGCTGGAAATCTTCACGACTACAGAAACCAGACAAGGTGAAGAGAGTTAGGATTAACTCAATGACAACAGAGGGAATGTTGGACTATAGTCTCTTAGAGAGTCTAAGAATGTGTCCCCACATCACACACTATGGATCACACTACCAGATATCACTGATATGACAGTGGATATTGTGATGATATGACAATGATTCCTTTGGCCGTATGATTTGATTCAAACGGTGTGGCTCGCTGGGTCTTGAACAGTCAGCTCGACATTGAGAGTGTGCGGGGTGAGACATTCAGCCCAGGGGAGTGGACGTGGCTGTAGTGTTGTGTCAACTGATTAATTATTAAGACAAGTCACCTTGGATTCACCAGACCAGCTTTAGCCATGCCCAGCCCCACTGTATACCGTAATGCAGACCGGATGCTTCAGTGAGAGGCCACAGAACCCACACTGGTTATATGTAAACAGGAAAGTAGTCTGCCTACATTCCAGCGTTTACAGTTTTGTATCCACCTTGTTAAATATCATATAGTGATCTGAAACTGACCCCCACCCAGTTTAATAGTCAGTAGTAACACTTCAAAGACACTGGTTAAATGGAGTTAAATGTGTGGCTGGAATCTAGGAAGTTTCTTTCTTATAGAGGGTTAGAACCCACTCAGAGAGATAAAAGAGCTGTGATTAAAGGAGACCGTTTTCTCTGAAGGTCAGAGAGGGAGGGAACATTGAGAGGGAAGGAACATTGAGAGCAATCAGACTGTCTATCTAGTCTGTTTGCAATGTAATGTTTGAGGTCACACGTGCACTAAATCTGCTGTTGATATTGCAAACAGTGTTGTCAGACTAGACGGACACCCGGGTCAAAAAAATATGTTCCCCTGTAGCTCAGTTGGTAGAGCATGGCGCTTGCAACGCCAGGGTTGTGGGTTCGTTTCCCACGGGGGGCCAGTATGAAAAATGTATGCACTCACTAACTGTAAGTCGCTCTGGATAAGAGCGTCTGCTAAATGACTAAAATCTCAAATGTAAAATGTAGACATCTTACCCAGTGGCAAATACACCACTAGTGTGGGTACTGTAGGTTATGCCTGAGCCCAGAGGAAAGGCTTTTGGCCAAGGGAGTCGCGTGTGCACTGCTCACAGACCGGAGGCTACAAACGTCTAAATGTGCACTCAATTTCAAAACCACACCGGGCTCAGAATATACTTCCATTGCCACTTTTAAGTAGGGGAAATGGTCACTTGCCTCTAAGCGATATTCACTGGCATGAGGACAATTCCATTGCACATTACCCAGTTGGATCTGATGGCGTTACAGCAGAAGCAATGCAGGGAGGCAGGGTAACCATGAACCATGAACCTTCTCCCTTCTGGTTGTTTCAGTAGTTACTGAGTGTTTCACGAAGCGCACACATTGTAAATATAATATAATAATAAGCCATTTAGCAGACGCTTTTATCCAAAGCGACTTACAGTCATGCGTGCATACATTTTTTTGTGTATGGGTGGTCCCGGGGATCGAACCCACTACCCTGGCGTTACAAGCGCCGTGCTCTACCAGCTGAACTACAGAGGACCAAATAAGAATTTGTTCTTAACTGACTTAGTTAAATTAAATCAAAACATTTAATATAATCACACCAGCGGCAGTGCTGCTGTTGGGGACGGTTCTGTACCTGAGCGTGCCGTTCTCTCCTTTGTCCAAGCTGGTAAAGCGACTGTAGAGCCGTGTGATCTGGCTGTGGGAAACTGCCAAGAAACACAGTGACAAGATCGTTGGGATTATGCTTCTAAATGCCTCAGGTCTCTTTATACAAAGGAGTACGATAACGTAGCATACTAGCACTGACTTTGCTGAGAGCTACTTTGAG
The DNA here is from genome assembly GCF_020615455.1 of Coregonus clupeaformis. Classification (NCBI taxonomy): domain Eukaryota; kingdom Metazoa; phylum Chordata; class Actinopteri; order Salmoniformes; family Salmonidae; genus Coregonus; species Coregonus clupeaformis. The sequence continues at coordinate 2,259,012 of NC_059220.1, forward strand.
GAAAAATGTCCTTACTATGTGTGGTTGTCTCACCCAGATGGGTGCACTAACTAAATCGCACTGGATAAGAGCGTCAGCTAATAATACTAAAATGTAAATGAGAAGGAAATTGATAGTTTGTCTTTTTTTTCCCAACAACGTTTGTTCGTAATTTAATGTCAGTAGCTAACGTTAGTTTGTTTCTTTGCTGTGATCTACTGGAATAAAGCCTATGTAGTTATTATGTAGTGGTTAGGGACAACCCAGGCACCAGAATAAATACATGTCTTTGCTCAGGTCATTTCAAGGGACAGTAGAAAAACATAACACTTCACGACACTAACTAGTACTTGCATAATGTACAAACACAACACTAATCTAACTAGCAACAATATAGTTAGCTAGGTGGAACAACGCGCCTTTTTGTTAAACTAGAGTGAGAGTTTGTCATAGAATTGCTAGTTGGCTACAGACTACAGTACTGAGCCAATAAGGCTAACTAGCAAGTTAACTAGCACTACGTTGGCTAGCTAACAAGCTAGCTAGTTAACAGCCATTGGTAAACGTGGACAATACAACTTACAGCCGGTCTCCTTTTTGATTTCTTCAATCTCCTCCTCTCTCAGTAATGTCGACGCTCTGGATCCCATTGTAAAATCCTACAAAAGCTAAATGCCTACGCTAACAAGTTGTTTCGATTAGCCTGCTGATTCGTGCTAGTTAGCTAGCGAAAAGCTGGGTACATGAAGGTAGCAAGCTAGCAATTGTGTAACGTGCGTTGAATCGTACTGTTGATGAATTCCTTGTGATCCTTTAAATTATTCTGAGTTTGACTCTCAAACAGCTGACCGGATAGGTGTCAGCTTGGTCTTGTGTTTTCAACACTCCATGGGTCAGCAAGCTGGGACCCACTTTTGACCGCATTTTGACGGTGGGCGGTGCTATACGTCACGGTAGGCGGTGCTATACGTCACGGTAGGCGGTGCTATACGTCACGATGGGCGGTGCTATACGTCACGGTGGGCATATATTTCAGCGCACCCAGTGATGGGAAGTTCGGCTCTTTCTACTGACTCTGATCTGTTCCTCGTTCAGTCAAAATAATGAATCTTTCGACTCATTTCGTTCATTTGAGTCAGACCAAGGATATCCAAAATCCATCAGATCAACAGTTTTTTATGAAGCCAGCAATGCTGATACCAAGGTCATTTTTTAGAGAAAAAAAAAAGTTTGCACATTGGGAGAGAGAAAGAGAGAGGATCACACACAAACGGTTTATGTAGCAAGGTATAAACTCTGTAAAAGTCACACCATCTCATACACATCATATTGGCTTCAGATGGATAAGTCTGTTTTCGGTAGCTGGAGAAGTGTACATATTGTCAAGTATAGAGAGAGACAGAAATGTTCACACACATACAGCTTGCAGCTAGATCTACTACCGTACAGCTCACATACATTGATAGCATGCATTTAGGCATGATCACTGTTGATCATACTGACCTGAAGTATTTGTAGCCGGCGCGGTCTGCTCGTTGCCGACTACTGCGTTGTGTTCCGGTGCACTGAAGACAAGACACTGGCGTACTTGAAGGCACTTTATTGTGTACAACTCTCTCAATCTGTTCAACATCAAGGAGAGAAAATGTTCAAAACTCTACCCTCGACCAGAATCCGCCTCTCCCAGTCGAGTAGAATGCAGACTGAGAAAAGCATGAGATCCCTCCGCATATAACCAAACCAACCCTCTAGAGGGCGCACTTACCCAACTAACTCTCCCAATATCTGTAAACTACACGATATGCTGAACAATACAATATTTTGGTGAAATCAACTCACAAAATAAAATAAAAAATAGAAAATGAACGGTTACAAAAATCTGTAATTCTTTGACCTGTTACATTCACCCCTCTTTAATTTCATCAAAATCCTTCACACTTCGAGGGTGGAAAATAACCAAAAACATATAGAATAAAACTCTTGTCCACTTGGTCCAAGATAGCCCTGGGACTCCATTTCCCATATACAGCGTATAAAGCTACTTACAAAGTAAGTTAAAAGAAAACAGCAGTTGATCAGGCTACTGCCCCTTCTAGTGAATATGATGCCTTATACACCATATGAAATCTTGGAACACTTTCCCTCCAATATGAACATCTCATGACCCAGGTCATACTACTGGTAATAAAGAAAAATATCTTAATCTCAAAAATGTATCTAAAATAAAGAACGGAAAGACAGTGACCTTCTGACTCCTGTAAAAAACCCTTGGTGAGTGGTTTTTGCACCATGTTCTCTATCAAGCGATCGACTGCCTTAACAACCCTGCCAGTACGTGTTCTGACAACCTGACTTTCAAACCCTTGTACTTGGGAGGGTATCTGACTATCAATCAGTGTAACAGGTGAATTGACGTCCGAAGACCCTGTCTCATCTAAGTCAGGAACATCAATTGGGGCAAATCAAATCAAATCAAATCAAATTTTATTGGTCACATGCGCCGAATACAACAGGTGCAGACATTACAGTGAAATGCTTACTTACAGCCCTTAACCAACAGTGCATTTATTTTAAACAAAAAAGTAAGAATAAAACAACAACAAAAAAGTGTTGAGAAAAAAAGAGCAGAAGTAAAAATAAAGTGACAGTAGGGAGGCTATATATACAATAGAATAAAGTGACAGTAGGGAGGCTATATATACAGGGGGGTACCGTTGCATAGTCAATGTGCGGGGGCACCGGCTAGTTGAGGTAGTTGAGGTAATATGTACATGTGGGTAGAGTTAAAGTGACTATGCATAAATACTTAACAGAGTAGCAGCAGCGTAAAAAGTATGGGGTGGGGGGGCAGTGCAAATAGTCCGGGTAGCCATGATTAGCTGTTCAGGAGTCTTATGGCAACAGAGTCAGTGTCAGTCATGTGCAAATCAGGGGGGTCACTGGAATCCGACAAGCCTCTCACAGGTGAGTATTCATTTTCCCCTTGGTCTCTGACCTCTTTAGACTGGGCTCTCGTGGGTGTCAGTTGAACAGACTTCCTGGACAGGGAGTGGGGCATCTCATTCTCCATCTCAGACTCATCAGCTTCTCCAATAGACTCTGAGTCAGAGGATGCGTTTAACCACGAACATGTACGGTCCTCAGAAGCATCTACTGCTAGGCCACTCAAAGCATCAACAGAAGGAGGCTGAAACTCACTGGCCACATCCGAGGCAGCTCCATTCGTCTCTTCATCGCTTAGTTCTGGCATGGGCAAGAAGCTCACGTCCAACATCAAATTCCGATGAACAACTTTTGTTTTCCCACTTTCGTCTCTGACTTTGTAAACGTGAGTCTGAGGGTTCCGGTCTATGATGGTATACATAGTGGCTTCCCACTTATCCGCTAACTTCCTCTTCCCCCTCTCTGCTTTATTAGCTAACAAAACTCGGTCGCCAACGTTCAAGTGGGTTCCACGAACTCTCTTGTTGTAGCCATCAGCTTGATGTTGCTGTCCTTTCCTCGCATGCTGCTGAGCTATGTCGGCAGCCACATGGAGGTTCGCCATCAGTTTCTCTGCATATGTCTTATAATTCACCACGACTGGATCCCTCAAGACTTGTTTGAAGACCATGTCTACTGGGAGTCTGGGGACTCGACCATACATCAAATAGAATGGAGGATATCCAGTTGTTTCATGAGTGGTGGCATTATACGCAAAAGTCAAAGTCTGTATCTGTTGGGCCCAGTGTTGCTTAGCTGTCAGGGGTAGGGCACGCAACATACTGCCAAGTGTCCTATTGAACCTTTCGGTTTGCCCATTTCCCATGGGATGGTATGCTGTTGTGTGTGTTTTCATAATCCCTGTGAGGCTGAGGAGTTCAGCTATGAGTTTGCTTTCAAAATTGGCCCCTTGATCAGAATGTATTCGCTCTGGGAAACCGTAGATGCAGAATACGTTATCCCATAACTTCTTTGCTATTTGCTTTGCAGTTTGGTTTATGCAGGGAAAGGCATGAGCCAATTTTGTAAAGTGGTCTGTTATGACTAACACATCGACAGATCTTTGCTTACAGTCCTCAGCACTCCAAAAATCTATGCACACCAGCTCCATGGGTGCCGAAGTGCGAATGCTCTCCAAGGGAGCTCGGGCAGCTGGTTCAGGGGTCTTTGCAAGGATACAGCGTTGGCAGCATTTCACATATTCCTTGATGTCTCTTCCCATTTGCGGCCAGAAGAAACGCTTGTCGGGCGAGGTGTGCTGTTCTAGCCTGCCCTTGATGCCCAGCGAAATCATGCACACCAGCGAGAGCTTTGGCCTTCAAGCTAGCAGGCAGCACAAACTGATACCTCTTCTCTCTGCTTAATGGGTCTTTGGTTACCCTATATAGGACTCCGTCCTGGACTTTTAGATGATGCCACTGCTTGCACAGTGTCTGGGTCGTAAGAGCTAACCTCCTCCTCCCTCGCCTAGGTGGTGGCTCACCCCTCTGAATGAGTGGCAGGACTTCCCTGATAACTGGATCTATTTCCTGGCTCTGCCTCAGCTCGCCGATGGAGAGGGCTGGAAGTGTGTCTTGTTCTGAGGGCACCGCCTGGGGAAGAACATTGAGAAACTGTGTTGCTCTTATCTCTGCTCCCCTTTCCCACTCTACATGAGCTTCACAAGCAGATTTCACATGAGAGGGTTCTTGACTGCCGGCCAGCCTGTCTTGAGTGGGGTCCATAGTTACACAGCACCCTGCATCAAGTGCCTGGAGACACTGGGTCTTACTCCGGAAGAGATCTTGGACTTTCTCCTCTTTGGTTCCCTCCGCCTCGGCCAAAAGACTTTCATAGGGCTCACTGATCAACCTTTGGCTCACTGATTTAGCAAACGGATCTCTACTCAGGGCATCTGCCACAATGTTCTTTACCCCAGGAATGTGTTTGATACTGAAGGTGTAGGGGGAAAGCTTTGCCACCCACCTCTGTTCGCAAGCGTCAAGTTTTGGTTTGGTCATTATATAGGTCAAAGGATTATTGTCGGTCCACACTGTAAAAGTGTGGCCTTTCAACCAGTGGCTGAATTTTTCACAAACACTCCATTTGAGCGCCAAGAACTCCAGTCGGTGAGCAGGATACCTCTTTTGTGAGCCAGTGAGGGTCTTGCTGGCAAAGGCGATCGGGCGTGCCTTCGTTTCTCCTTCTGGTATCTGGGACAGAACTGCCCCAAGGCCATCAAGAGACGCATCAATGGACAGAACCAAGGGCTTAGAAAAGTCTGGATGGCTAAGGACCACACAATTCAGGAGCTTCCCCTTAAGGCCGGCGAAAGCGGAATCGCAGTCAAGGGTCCAATCCGCAGGTTTGAGCTTTCTGTAGACTCCCGCATTCTGACTGTACTTCCCGGCCTTTCCTCTCCGTTTCTGGCCAGCTGTGAGAGCAAACAGGGGTTTTGCGATGGAGGAGCAATTTGGTATGTAGTGTTGGTAATAAAATACCATCCCCAGGAACGACTTCACTCTGTGAACTGAAGGAGTGCAGCCATCATCTTCCATCAGGTCCCTCTTTGACATTTTGGTGATGACCTCGACCTTCTCTGGGTCAACAGCAACACCGTCACTGTCAACGATGTGTCCGAGAAACTTCACAGATCTCCGCAACAGATGGCATTTTTTTGGACTCAACTTTAGATTGTGCTCCCGTAGCCTCTGGAAAACAACCTCTAATCTGCTGAGGGCCTGCTGTTCATTGGGGGCAAATATCAAGAGATCATCTAGGTAGCACAAGAGACTGCTGAAGTTAAGATCGCCAAAGATACTCATCATCATCCTCATGAAGGACGCTGGACTGTTGCAAAGCCCCTGTGGCATTCTGTTATACTCGTGCAGGCCTAATGGTGTTGTGAAGGCGGTATACTTTTTGTCCTCCTCATGCATGGGCAAGTTATAAAATCCAGACGTGAGGTCCATGGTGCTGAAGACAGCATTACCGCCAAGGGCAGCCAAGCAGTCCGATTGATGGGGCAAAGGATGAGCATCCTTGATAGTTCTTGCATTCAGCCATCGAAAGTCTGTGCATATCCGGAGGTCGCCATTTTTCTTCCAAACCATCACGAGTGGAGAAGCATATTCACTCATTGATTTCCGTATGATTTCCTGTTCCTCCATCTCGGTGAGAACTTGGCGCAGCTTTTGATAGTGGGCTGGCGGCACTCTGCGATATGGAAGACGGAAGGGACGGTCGTCAGTGAGGCGGATCCTATGGGCAAAGCCCTTGGCTTCTCCACAGTCAAGATGATGCTTTGAAAATATATCCTGATATTTCTCCAGCAATGTCACAAGTTGGAGCTTGGTGGAGGGGCTCGCTTCACAATGATCAATGTCGACATTTCCTAGACCAGACTTCTGCAGTCTGTCTTTCAGGTCACCGTTGTCGTCCTGTTCCACATGAGTCACTCTAACAGAGCCAGCATCACTCTGACAGGAACCCTGGAACAGTGTGAGATCTTCAGCTGCAACACAAGTAGAGACGTCCGCAAGCTTGCTGTTCCTTTTCAGTGTGGGTGGTTTGTCTGAGATATTAGTGATTTTCATGGGAGTCCAGCCATCTCCCCATAGCGGTGTTACCACTCTCCCCACCATAATGCCCCGAGGCACGCACCTGGAGGTTGTAGGCTCCACCATAACTGTACTCCCAGGTGACTTGGGTATATTACTTGGCAGTCTTCCCCACAGCAGGTACTCTTGTTTGGGAAGGAGAGTCACCGCCTGAGTTAGCTTCACTGTCCCTACTTTTCCTGGGACATCTTCACCCCTCCATCTTGTGAGACTGGTCATCATTTCTAGAAACTGTTCGCCATCTGGAGACCCTTTTGTGTTGCTCGAGATAAGTGTCCAATAACTGTTCTCGTTTTTCAGCTGATGCAGCACACGTTTCAACATGTTGGTGCCTATTATTATGTCGTCTTTCTGACCAGTGATCACCAGAACTGGGACCATGCACTTTACCCCATACAGACTTAGTTCCATGTCATACATGCACTTGGGGCGCACTTGTACTCCTCCACAGCCAACAAGGATGATATGCTGTGAGAGTTCTTGATGTGGGGTCAAGACGCTATCCGATAGTAGTCTCTGCTCTGCCTCTTCACTTATCGTGCAGGCCATTGAGCCTGTATCGAGGAGCCCTTGCAACTGAGCACAGCCATTAACTGTCACCGGTGCGTGAAATAACTCACTGAACGTCTCAACTCTGTGAATATTCTGAACAATTACCGTGCAATTATCAGACATTGCTTTACAGACATTGACATACATCTCCTTCAATTCTTCACTTTCTTCAAGGGTTGAATCTTCAACGCTCACACATCCCCTTTCCGTATGTGAGCTATCTAGTTTAAACTGGCTCCACCTTGCTCAGAGTTAGGTGGTGTGTGCGCTAACTGTGGCTGAGCGTTAATTCTTGGCCGGGCGCTGTTGGCATTCTCTCTTCCAGTGGCCGGGCTTGTAACAGCCCATACAGAGGTTCGCCTGTCTACAGTGTGCAGTAGTTGAATGTTCGGCAGACTGACAGACTTTACATCTACTCTGAACAATGGCTGCTGGCCCCCTGCTTGGTGGCACGACTGCTGTTGTGTGTGCCGTCTGCTCTAGCACACGGTTCAGCAAGCCAATGAGAGACTGCATGCAGATGCTCTCTGTCTGAGGAGAGGATGGAAGCCCCATTGCCTTTGGGTAACCAGTAAGGTCTGTTGGGTTTTCAGCAGCGACTGTCTCTGTGGTTAATGCCTGAGCATGTGCACCGATGTTCTTTGGCCGATAAGATTTGGCTTGACACATTGTTCTAGCCTCTCTCTGATGTTCAACGAGGTGTTCCTGAATCTCATTTGCTGTCCACTTTTCAGCTGTTTTGCACTTTAGGACACTTGCAAGAGTGGGGTCGGGACAGTGTTTCACCAGCATCATTGTGACTTCGTGAGAGGGGTCCTCAATGTTTCGCCCCTGCCTTCTCAGACACTCATCTGCGACATCCACAGCCTTGTTCAAGCGTATCCAATAGTCCATGGGACTTTCTCCGACCAGAGGAAGTGTGTTATAGAAATCTGCTAAAGGCATAGAGGAGTAGGTTAACTCACTGAAATGTTGTTTCAGAATATCAAAGACGAGCTTGGAGTTCTCAGCTGGCTGCAGCGATGGCATACTGCGCAGGGTAACTTTAACAATGTCTCTAGCCTTTCCCATTAGTCTTGACATTATCTCCTGGGAGTGCTCTTGCGGGTGTACACCCCTCTTATTCAGGTAAACGCTCATAATCTCTTCCCACTCATGCACTGTGTGTTTGTCTGTTCCATCACCCCTGAAGTACGGCGGCTCTTTGACATCTGTCTTCATGACTAACTTTACTCCTGTCATGTTCAAATCAGACTGTCCATATCCTAAGTTCAGGCTAGGCGTAGGAGTGGTTTGGTTATCTGCACTACCAACAGATCTCTGTAATTGGCTAGCAATGTTCTCTCCTATTTCATGAGCTAACTGTGTGATGAGACTCCCTAGGTCTGCAGAACTCACATGTGAACTAGACACTGGCTGACGTGGAGAATGTTCATCTGTTTGGGTGTGAGTGTATGAAAATGCAGGACGGCCCACTGAACTAACGCTGCTTGCAATGTCTGGAGCATCTCTTAAGCTACGCATGTGTGGTGCGGGGGAATATTCATCAGTGCGTAAGCGTGTGGACGAGAGTACAGGTCTGCCTAGTATACCAGCACCCCTAACCGGCGTGCTCTCCACCCTACTCATAAACCTGCCCCTCCCCAGGCTTACCCCTGCAGCATCTCCAACACTAAATGGTGTCTGCGCATCCTTACCATCAGTCATTTTTTAAAAAAAAAATAGAAAGTTGTAATAGACTATGGTAATGATATGTGAATCACCAGAACATGTGAATCTGAATTTTTTTTTGTTAAATGATAGAAGTAGCTGAGGTAAGCAATTAAGAGCTACAATTTACACATTAATGTTTGCCCTTATACTTGTCAACGTTCCGAAGAGGTTCCTACTCGTCACAGCAACCACCGGCGATCACCCTGGCGATGATCTGAAGCGAAGATAATCCGGGTCACGGCACCAATGTAGCCGGCGCGGTCTGCTCGTTGCCGACTACTGCGTTGTGTTCCGGTGCACTGAAGACAAGACACTGGCGTACTTGAAGGCACTTTATTGTGTACAACTCTCTCAATCTGTTCAACATCAAGGAGAGAAAATGTTCAAAACTCTACCCTCGACCAGAATCCGCCTCTCCCAGTCGAGTAGAATGCAGACTGAGAAAAGCATGAGATCCCTCCGCATATAACCAAACCAACCCTCTAGAGGGCGCACTTACCCAACTAACTCTCCCAATATCTGTAAACTACACGATATGCTGAACAATACAATATTTTGGTGAAATCAACTCACAAAATAAAATAAAAAATAGAAAATGAACGGTTACAAAAATCTGTAATTCTTTGACCTGTTACATATTGATTACACATAGCATGCATATCAATGTATTTAGGCATGATCACTGTTGATCATACTGACCTGAAGTATTGGTTACACATAGCATGCATATCAATGTATTTAGGCATGATCACTGTTGATCATACTGACCTGAAGTATTGGTTAGCATTTTTTTTCACATCACAGTCACTGAAAATGGAGAGGAAAAGTGTAGGCTAGGTTCAGTTAATGTGATTTTGTTAATCTAAACGCAAATAATTAATCTAAGTGATTGACAGTATACATGTATTTTGCATGTTGACTAACCAATCGCAGTGAAATGAGATTCAATCTAGTCATGATCAGTTTCATATTTCAGGTAAAATTAGTAATTAGTAGATTGGCTTGATAGCGGCATTGAAGTTGTTGGTTGGCTAGCAAGCGAAACTTGACCTTACACATCGTTCACTTTTTGGGAAAACTGGCCCAGCCACTTGGTAGCTAGCTAGCTATCGTTAGTTCAAATAAAGCAAAATGATGTACTGATATGAAAGTGCAAACTATAAAGTATAAACCCACCGTAGTGATGCCGGTAAAGACGTTATGAATGCGGTACAATGACTTATACATAAATAATTGATGAGGTACCAGGCTGAGGGTTCTCGAACGTGGACGCGCATCAGACATTCCTTACACTTTGAAACCCACGCCCATCGTGACGTACAGCACCACCCACCGGGCGAAATGGCGTGAAAAGTGTGTCCCGTGGCTAGCTAGCTAGCTGTCATCCTGCTGTCAGAGGGGCAGCAAAGATTATTGATATACTGACAAGATACATGTCTCTCCGCCCTAACAATGGGAGTCGTTGTCCACAAAGCCGCACGGAATAGCTCCCGCCCATCCTTTCTTTGGATTGGTGGATACATCTCATTATTCTAATCTAATTTTGAATATTCGATGAGGGTTCTTGACGTCAACCGCCTGTATTCAATGGAGAGAGACGCTATGCTACTAGCCCCATGTTATGAATATGCATAGCCATCTCAAGACAACTCCAACATAAAGTGTTTTCTCAAAGTTATGGAGAAGATCACAGAAAAGGAAAATAAGCCTGAGGAAGATAGCTTAGTGGTTAAGAGCATTGTGCCAGTAACCGAAAGTTCGCTGGTTCTAATCCTAGAGCCGACTAGGTGAAAAATCTGTCAATGTGCCCTTGAGCAAGGCACTTAACCCTAATTGCTCTGGATAAGAGTATCTGCTAAATATATATATATTTTTAAATAAGAGGAGATGAAGGCTTTTAAAAAAAAGAGGTGAAACAGTTGAAGGTCCAAAACCAGGAACTGACAACCCTGAACATGTCTCTTGCTATAGGCATGTTTATATTGTCATTAAGGATGTACCTGAACATCTGTCTGTCTCTCTTGTCTGTCTCTCACTCTTTTCAAATGACTGAATTAAAAACAGGTTTATTTGTTTCTGTTTTTCAATCTCATGAATAGCCTTGCTTCTAAAACTTGAAGCTGTTGCCCCGGCCTCCAGCCTCTCAGGTCACTGCCCAACCACAAAGGTAAGTGCTTAGTTAGCCAGTGTATTGTGAAGAAGAAGTGTATTTGTCATCTTTTAACGTTGGGCAGTGCTAAGATATTAGTGTAGGATTACGTTAACATTTATACAGCCAGGACCATCGGCAGAGGGGATTACCCCTTTGGGCATCAGTAATGCCACGCTGCAGGACTGCGGTAGAGGTGGCGCCTCCACCACAGCCTTGTTTAAAGACCTGGCTGTGGCTGTGTTTGGGAGGGAGGTGATTGCTACCCACGGATTATCTGGACAAATTGGAAATGCCAATAAAGGGACTTCAGCAAAGCTGGCCCTTGATGAGGGAAAAGTCAAACTGATAATTGGTAAGGGAAACGTTTAGATCCCAATGCAGCACAAAAAAAAATTATTTCCAGTGGCAAAACCCATTTATTAACTCATAAAATGTTTTACTTTGACCCGATTTGGATTTTGTAGAAACTGTGCAAAACAAGTTTACAGATATACCCCCAAATTCAATCCGAGCAGCACTGAGGGAGAGGATGAACGATGGGCATAAACTTCACATCAGGTATAGGTTTACATACTTTCTTGTCAATGTATAGGTGTGTTGAGTGTTAATATACACATTTCTTCTGTGTTTTCAGACAAAGAAAACACTTACATGGGCAACGTTTCCTTTAACCCTAAATTACCATTTTTATTCATTTATATAACAAATAAATGACCCCTCCTCTAATTCGCTTCCTACATTTCCCAGGGGGTCAGATTTTTAACTTTTTCATCTGGAACGAAGCCTTGTGTGGAAGGCTCCACAATACCTGTGCTTTGTAGTTTTCAGATCAAAATCAAATCATATCAAATGTTATTTGTCACATGCGTCAAATACAACAAGTGTAGACCTTAACGTGAAATGCTTACTTACAAGCCCTTAACCAACAAGGCAGTTCAAGAAATAGTTAAGAAAATATTTACTAAGTAAACTAAAGTAAAAAATAAAATAAAAAGTAACACAATAAAATAACAATAACGAGGCTATATACAGGGGGTACCGGTACTGAGTCAATGTGCGGAGGTACAGGTTAGTCGAGGTAATTTGTACATGTAGGTAGGGGTAAAGTGACTATGCATAGATAATAAACAGAGAGTAGCAGAAGTGTAAATAGTCACACACACAGAGTTTCTGCTGTTACATCCTGTGAACTCTGCCCCTCTCATCTCTCTCCTGTCCTCCCCAGTTAAGACAGGGCCTGTAAACAACAGTGAGAAAACAGGGTGAAAAACCACAGTGTGCCATCACAGCAGCAAGATTAGTGACCTGTTGCCACAAGAAAAGGGCAACCAGTGAAGAACAAACACCATTGTAAATACAACCCATATTTATGTTTATTTATTTTCCCATTTGTACTTTAACTATTTGCACATTGTTACAACACTGTATATAGACATAATGACATTTGAAATTTCTTTATTCTTTTGGAACTTCTGAGTGTAATGTTTTCTGTTAATATTTGTTCATTTCACTTTTGTTGATTATCTACTTCACTTGCTTTGGCAATGTTAACATACGTTTCCCATGCCAATAAAGCCCTTAAATCGATAATTGAATTGAATTGTCTACCACAGAAGGCAAAGAAGAAGAAAAGAGGACGTGGCGCCGAACCACAAAAATATCTCCTCGAGCTAGAAGCCGCTTACTTCTCCTTTATGAAATGTTAAATGTCACAAGATGATATTGTGTAGTTTCTTTAAGAGAAGTCAAGTATTGGTCAAGCCCATGTTTTTGAAGCTATAAAATACTGACAAGGTGATTGGCGCTGTCAGGGATAGGTAGATGTATTAAGCTGTTGTTGTTAGGGGAAGTCACGCTGGGAAGGGTTGGGGAGGCTTTATAAGTTACAGGATGTCTTTAGACACCTCGCAGAACTTGGGGAGAGCTATCAATATTGTACTCTGTACTAACTTCTGCCTGCAATTGCATCAACTAAAGAATAATCTTAATACTTTGACGAAGAGTTGGTGTTTCCTTCTTACCACCACATATTGATTTGAGCATCATTACACCTGATCATCAGTTGAAGAATTTGAGCCAACAACTTCTTATTCCTACAGGATATACACTGCTCAAAAAAATAAAGGAATTTAAATTTTTGAGCAGTGTATATTCTGCAGGATTCCTGCAGGATTGTTTTCCTGAAGGACTACCTGCATGATTTCTACAGGATCCTGCAGGAATTGTCCTACAAGAAAAGTGGCCCCTTTTTTTTTGTAAGGGCTGTGTGAAAAACAAATGTACAATATATTATCATCATTTTATGGCTAAATGACAAATAGCATCTAGCGGTGCATGCCGATACTCTTCTCCCCTCCTCCTCCTCTCTACCACCATGTGGAGAGGAGCCATGTTCTATTCAGAGATTACTGGGAAATATCTTCAACTGTAACAGTTCAGAGAATAAGCTGTTCTGTGTTTTTGTGTACCGTGTACTCTTGCATATTTGAAAATGAAAAATATAATTTGTTCTGTTTTGGCTGACAAATAACATCGAATGGTGGTTATACATAATCTTCTCTCCCTCTCCTCTTCACATTAAATCAAAGTCTAATATACTGTAATGGTAAGGGACAAAAGTAGCCTAAAGTGTCTTTAAAATGTTTTTATTAGCAAAATATGCATGTTTCATTTATGTAGGTTAACAGTGGTAATTAGTCATTCAAAACAATTCAACACTGGTAAATCAGTTAAATCAGTGACAAAAGAGCTAAACAAAACTAAAAATCAGTTTGTCCATATATTTCTGCAGACCAGCAATATTATGGAGACACCAAAAAAATATTACAATATTAACTAGAAATAAAACCATGTGCCAATTTTATATTTTGGAGTCGGTTAAACCTGAAATTCATTTCAGCAATGATGGTGCACAGGAGGAAGAGCACTGTATTAACGGTTTTCACCAGATAGAAGAGTGCTCGCTCCAATCTGTAGAGTAATCTGTTGAAGAATAACATTGCTTTTTGAGGACACTTCGGCAAACAGCACTTCAACAAAATGTTTGAAGCAGATAGGGGACACACTTTCAAAATCATCCTAAATTATCAGAAAAATTGATTTGAGTAATTAATCCAATGATGTTGCTTCTAGAAGATTCTGGATACGAAGCACGAAAATGCTAATATAGGTACCATTATAGGTAGCATTTGAAACCGTGGCCAGGTAAACTAAACCAAAGCATGGGTTGCTGTCATACCTTGTCCATGGACTGCTTACAGGGGAAGGAAACCAATATGTAATTGTGTAAATTGGGTGATCTATCCCTTTAACATTGTGAGGGGTTATTCTTAAAAAATATATAATAATAATAGCAAGATCAGCACCATCTAGTGGTCAGAACCTGGTAATGCGTTGTAGGATGGGACATAAACCTAACAACTTCAATGACTAATTTCTCTGAACATGGGAAAAAATATAAATAACCAAATCCACTGAAAATACATGACATAGGATGAAGAAACCGCAGCTCCATACTACTCCATACTCCGAGCTGCAGCTCCATACTACTCCATACTCCGAGCTGCAGCTCCATACTACTCCATACTCCGAGCTGCAGCTCCATACTACTCCATACTCCTAGCTGCAGCTCCATACTACTCCATACTCCGAGCTGCAGCTCCATACTACTTGTCAAACACTGGAGGCTGCTGAGGGGGAGGAAGGCTCATAATGTCCGGAACGGCGCTAATGGAATGGCATCAAACACTTAGAAACCCTGTGTTTGATACCATTCCACCTATTCCGCTCCAGCCATTACCACGAGCCCGTCCTCCCCAGTTAAGGTGCAACCATCCTCCTGTGGTGTCAAACATAGAGAACTTATACTGTATACTCGTTGTTGGGTTGGGATTTGCATGGCATGTGGGAGGTCTGTGGGTGGCTTTTGACCATTTCTTTGAATTCTTACTTATTGTTAGAAAAAAAAGTTCGGTACAGATGTTAGGTACTATATTTATTGAATAATATATAAATCCTGTAAATTAAAATGGTCAATTTGGGTGCAATCAATTAGCTTAATTTCTCAGCGATCAAATTATATTTCATCAAAATAACGTTTTAGGAATGCTAATCTTCTCTTTTTCTAACTACAGAAACGATTGCAGAACAATCTGAAATGGTGGGTGTCATGGCTTGCTGAAATGGAACGACCCCGTTATTAATCCCATATTAAATCATGTACACAATACATTTCTGATTGCTTATGTACACTCACCTAACGACGTCTTCAGATGTATACATGCTGTACTCTGATGTTAAGTATGTTGAGTCTTCGGTGGTTGGCATTGACATTACTGTAGAGGAAACAAAATGATAGTTTTTCACAGACTGGTGTCTATGCCAGTATGAAAATGTATGCACTCACTAACTGTAAGTGGCTCTGGATAAGAGCGTCTGCTAAAATGACTAAAATGTCAATGTAAATGTATGTGAGGAAGTAAAAGCATGAAATAAAGGTCTATTATTTTCAGGGTGATACTTAGAAAAATGACTTCTGTTACAGATTTGGAGCAACTTCAGATATCAAACTGTTATTCAGAAGTGGGAAGATGGAACAATATTATTTCACAGCTAGGATGGGCAGTGCTTACTATAGAAAAGCAATAATAAAACGCAACGTCCTTTTACACCAGAGTTTAAGAAATCGAGAGCGTGGGACTATGAGGTTCTATCTGCATTTTATTTGTCGAAATTAAGTTATTTGCATAGTCTTGTTCTGTTTAATGTTCAGTACTCTAAAATAACCAAATTCATGTCGTTAAGTTAAAAAATAATACAATCTAAAAAAATTGCTGACACCATTCAAACCAATGAGGGTTCAGAACTTTAAAGAAGCCAATGATCTCAAAAAATCATCTTTTTGCAGACAGAACCTTCAAGTCCCAAGCTTTTCTAAATGTTGATGATAAGAGGTATGGGATGGTGGTGGAACTTCCTGTCTGCACAGACAAGACCCCAATGACACTTCCTGTCTGCACTGACACAAGACCCCAATGACACTTCCTGTCTGCACTGACACAAGACCCCAATGACACTTCCTGTCTGCACTGACACAAGACCCCAATGACACTTCCTGTCTGCACTGACACAAGACCCCAATGACACTTCCTGTCTGCACTGACACAAGACCCCAATGACACTTCCTGTCTGCACTGACACAAGACCCCAATGACACTTCCTGTCTGCACTGACACAAGACCCCAATGAACCAGCCTCTGCAGACACAACAGCACATTTAGGATGTTGTGTCTGCAGATGCAGCCTAAATATATGGCCCTCACAATAAGGACACCATAACATGTAAAAATAAATATATATAGATATATAATATATTTATTCAATAAGAATATTTCCTTTGAGAGACATGTTACAGACTATTCTAAAGCATAGAGCTGCTCAGTAAAATACATGCTAAAGCCCTACGCAGATCTAGCCTGAACTCCACGTCTCGGACTTCAAGGAAGCAAACTGAAAGGAACCATGAGACTTCATCACTTCATAGAAACATGTTTCCATTACCTGAGATGATGATGATGAGGAGGAGGAAGACGGAGAGATGAAGAGCCATGTGAGGGTTTGAGTCTGGGTGTGTGACGGTGTATCTATGCACAAATATTTATGTGTGTGTGTGTGTCAAGGATCAAGAAACCAAATAAAATGACTACTTCCTAATGTTCATACATCACCGTCTAAAACTCTCTTCCTGCTTCTATTTGCGTGTACATGGCCCCTCATTGGCAGATAGCAACTATTGCTTTATATGGACCTGTTTTAACCCAAGGTTGCTCTCCGTCACTACGATTGGACTTTTTCTCAGATAGACTCATTAGCCAGCGTTCTACAGTATCAGGACACGTTTATATGCACCCTTGCACTTTTCTTAAATAATTCCCTATTTATTCTACAACAAGTTGAAATGGAAAAAAATTACTTTTAGTCTCCACACATTCACATTTTCAACATTATTGAATTTATTGGATTTTTACTGCAGAACGGATTTAGTTTTTTAAATTTAATTTGTTCCCTACCCAAGGACCTATACCCTAGCCCAATAATGGTCTAAAGTAGTCTAACGTTACTCCTTAAAGCCCAAGAACCTTACATGTTCTGTTTAAAGGTGAAATGTCTCTGGAAGCAAAAACAGCCAAATACTACATCTGAACGTGAATTGATTCTCAACTTCGGTATGGTTCTAGAAACCATACCTTCAGAAAGCATTCAGACCCCTTGACATTTTCCATATTTTGTTACGTTACTGCCATATTCTAAAAATGATTAAATGGGTCCCCCCCTCATCAATCTACACACAATAGCCCATAATGACAAAGCAAAAACTGGTTTTTAGAAATTTGAGCAGCTGTTTTCAGGTCTCTCCAGAGATGTTCGATCGGGTTCAAGTCTGGTCTCTGGCTGGGCCACTCAAGGACATTCAGAGACCTGTCCCAAAGCCACTCTTGCGTTGTCCTGTTGGAAGGTGAACATTCGCCCCAGTCTGAGGTCGTTTCCCCCCCCCCCCTCATCAATCTACACACAATACCCCATAATGACAAAGCAAAAACTGTTTTTCAGACATTTGAGCAAAAATATAAAAAACGGAAATATCACATTTCCATCAGTATTCAGACCCTTTACTCAGTACTTTGTGGAAGCGCCTTTGGCAGCGATTACAGCCTCAAGTTCTTATTTTTATCTGTTTTTTTAAATCTAATTTTACTGCTTGCTGGCGTGAGTTACTTGATGTGGAATAGAGTTCCACTTTGAAACCCACGGCCATCGTGACGTACAGCACCACCCACCGGGCGAAATGGCGTGAAAAGAGTGTCACGTGGCTAGCTAGCTAGCTGTCATCCTGCTGTCAGAGGGGCAGCAAAGATTATTGATATACTGACAAGATACATGTCTCTCCGCCCTAACAATGGGAGTCGTTGTCCACAAAGCGGCACGGAATAGCTCCCGCCCATCCTTTCTTTGGATTGGTGGATACATCTCATTATTGTAATCCAATTTTGAATATTCGATGAGGGTTCTTGACGTCAACCGCCTGTATTCAATGGAGAGAGACGCTATGCTACTAGCCCCATGTTATGAATATGCATAGCCATCTCAAGACAACTCCAACATAAAGTGTTTTCTCAAAGTTATGGAGAAGATCACAGGAAAGGAAAATAAGCCTGAGGAAGATAGCTTAGTGGTTAAGAGCGTTGTGCCAGTAACCGAAAGGTCGCTGGTTCTAATCCCAGAGCCGACTAGGTGAAAAATCTGTCGATGTGCCCTTGAGCAAGGCACTTAACCCTAATTGCTCTGGATAAGAGTGTCTGCTAAATATATATATATTTTTTTTTTTAAATAAGAGGAGATGAAGGCTTTAAAAAAAAAAAGAGGTGAAACAGTTGAAGGTCCAAAACCAGGAACTGACAACCCTGAACATGTCTCTGCAGAGAGGTATGTATTGCTATGACAACCCTGAACATGTCTCTGCAGAGAGGTATGTATTGCTATAGGCATATTTGTATTGTTATTAAGGAAGTACCTGAACGTCTCTCTCTCTCTCTTCTGTCTGTCTCTCACTCTTTTCAAATGACTGAATTAAAAACAGGTTTATTTGTTTCTGTTTTTCAATCTCATGAATAGCCTTGCTTCTAAAACTTGAAGCTGTTGCCCCAGCCTCCAGCCTCTCAGGTCACTGCCCAACCACAAAGGTAAGTGCTTAGTTAGCCAGTCAAGAAGTCTATTTGTCATCTTTTAACGTTGGGCAGTGCTAAGATATTAGTGTAGGATTACGTTAACATTTATACAGCCAGGACCATCGGCAGAGGGGATTACCCCTTTGGGCATAAGTAATGCCACGCTGCAGGCCTGTGGTAGAGGTGGCGCCTCCACCACAGCCTTGTTCAAAGACCTGGCTGTGGCTGTGTTTGGGAGGGAGGTGATTGCTACCCATGGATTATCTGGACAAATTGGAAATGCCAATAAAGGGACTTCAGCAAAGCTGGCCCTTGATGAGGGAAAAGTCAAACTGATAATTGGTAAGGGAAACATTTAGATCCCAATGCAGCACAAAAAAAAGTTATTTCCAGTGGCAAAACCCATTTATTAACTCATAAAATGTTTTACCTTGACCCGATTTGGATTTGTAGAAACTGTGCAAAACAAGTTTACAGATACAGTGGGGAAAAAAAGTATTTAGTCAGCCACCAATTGTGCAAGTTCTCCCACTTAAAAAGATGAGAGAGACCTGTAATTTTCTTCATAGCTACACGTCAACTATGACAGACAAAATGAGAAGAAAAAAATCCAGAAAATCACATTGTAGGATTTTTTATGAATTTATTTGCAAATTATGGTGGAAAATAAGTATTTGGTCAATAACAAAAGTTTCTCAATAGTTTGTTATATACCCTTTGTTGGCAATGACACAGGTCAAACGTTTTCTGGAAGTCTTCACAAGGTTTTCACACACTGTTGCTGGTATTTTGGCCCATTTCTCCATGCAGATCTCCTCTAGAGCAGTGATGTTTTGGGGCTGTCGCTGGGCAACACGGACTTTCAACTCCCTCCAAAGATTTTCTATGGGGTTGAGATCTGGAGACTGGCTAGGCCACTCCAGGACCTTGAAATGCTTCTTACGAAGCCACTCCTTCGTTGCCCGGGCGGTGTGTTTGGGATCATTGTCATGCTGAAAGACCCAGCCACGTTTCATCTTCAATGCCCTTGCTGATGGAAGGAGGTTTTCACTCAAAATCTCACGATACATGGCCCCATTAATTCTTTCCTTTACACGGATCAGTCGTCCTGGTCCCTTTGCAGAAAAACAGCCCCAAAGCATGATGTTTCCACCCCCATGCTTCACAGTAGGTATGGTGTTCTTTGGATGCAACTCAGCATTCTTTGTCCTCCAAACACGACGAGTTGAGTTTTTACCAAAAAAGTTCTATTTTGGTTTCATCTGACCATATGACATTCTCCCAATCCTCTTCTGGATCATCCAAATGCACTCTAGCAAACTTCAGACGGGCCTGGACATGTACTGACTTAAGCAGGTGGACACGTCTGGCACTGCAGGATTTGAGTCCCTGGCGGCGTAGTGTGTTACTGATGGTAGGCTTTGTTACTTTGGTCCCAGCTCTCTGCAGGTCATTCACTAGGTCCCCCCGTGTGGTTCTGGGATTTTTGCTCACCGTTCTTCTGATCATTTTGACCCCACGGGTGAGATCTTGCGTGGAGCCCCAGATCGAGGGAGATTATCAGTGGTCTTGTATGTCTTCCATTTCCTAATAATTGCTCCCACAGTTGATTTCTTCAAACCAAGCTGCTTACCTATTGCAGATTCAGTCTTCCCAGCCTGGTGCAGGTCTACAATTTTGTTTCTGGTGTCCTTTGACAGCTCTTTGGTCTTGGCCATAGTGGAGTTTGGAGTGTGACTGTGAGGTTGTGGACAGGTGTCTTTTATACTGATAACAAGTTCAAACAGGTGCCATTAATACAGGTAACGAGTGGAGGACAGAGGAGCCTCTTAAAGAAGAAGTTACAGGTCTGTGAGAGCCAGAAATCTTGCTTGTTTGTAGGTGACCAAATACTTATTTTCCACCATAATTTGCAAATAAATTCATTAAAAATCCTACAATGTGATTTTCTGGATTTCTTTTCCTCAATTTGTCTGTCATAGTTGACGTGTACCTATGATGAAAATTACAGGCCTCTCTCATCGTTTTAAGTGGGAGAACTTGCACAATTGTTGGCTGACTAAATACTTTTTTTCCCCACCAAATTCAATCCGAGCAGCACTGAGGGAGAAGATGAACGATGAGCATAAACTTTACATCAGGTATATGTTTACATACGTTCTTGTCAATGTATAGGTGTGTTGAGTGTTAATATACACATTTCTTCTGTGTTTTCAGACAAAGAAAACACTTACATGGGCAACGTTTCCTTTAACCCTAAATTACCCTTTTTATTCATTTACCTAACAAATAAATGACCCCATCCTCTGCTTCGCTTCCTACATTTCCCAGGGGGTCAGATTTTTTTCTTTTTCATCTGGAACGAAGCCTTGTGTGGAAGGCTCCACAATACCTGAGCTTTGTAGTGTTCAAATCAAAATCAAATCATATCAAATGTTATTTGTCACATGCGTCGAATACAACAAGTGTAGACCTTAACGTGAAATGCTTACTTACAAGCCCTTAACTATTTCTTGAACTGCCTTGTTGGTTAAGAAAATATTTACTAAGTAAACTAAAGTAAAAAATAAACTAAAAAGTAACACAATAAAATAACAATAATGAAGTTATATACAGGGGGTACCGGTACCGAGTCAATGTGCGGAGGTACAGGTTAGTCGAGGTAATTTGTACATGTAGGTAGGGGTAAAGTGACTATGCATAGATAATAAACAGAGAGTAGCAGAAGTGTAAATAGTCACACACACAGAGTTTCTGCTGTTACATCCTGTGAACTCTGCCCCTCTCATCTCTCTCCTGTCCTCCCCAGTTAAGACAGGGCCTGTAAACAACAGTGAGAAAACAGGGTGAAAAACCACAGTGTGCCATCACAGCAGCAAGATGTGTGACCTGTTGCCACAAGAAAAGGGCAACCAGTGAAGAACAAACACCATTGTAAATACAACCCATATTTATGTTTATTTATTTTCCCATTTGTACATAACTATTTGCACATTGTTACAACACTGTATATATACATAATATGACATTTGAAATGTCTTGATTCTTTTGGAACTTCTGAGTGTAATGTTTTCTGTTAATATTTGTTCATTTCACTTTTGTTGATTATCTACTTCACTTGCTTTGGCAATGTTAACATACGTTTCCCATGCCAATAAAGCCCTTAAATCGATAATTGAATTGAATTGTCTACCACAGAAGGCAAAGAAGAAGAAAAGAGGACGTGGCGCCGAACCACAAAAATATCTCCTCGAGCTAGAAGCCGCTTACTTCTCCTTTATGAAATGTTAAATGTCACAAGATGATATTGTGTAGTTTCTTTAAGAGAAGTCAAGTATTGGTCAAGCCCATGTTTTTGAAGCTATAAAATACTGACAAGGTGATTGGCGCTGTCAGGGATAGGTAGATGTATTAAGCTGTTGTTGTTAGGGGAAGTCACGCTGGGAAGGGTTGGGGAGGCTTTATAAGTTACAGGATGTCTTTAGACACCTCGCAGAACTTGGGGAGAGCTATCAATATTGTACTCTGTACTAACTTCTGCCTGCAATTGCATCAACTAAAGAATAATCTTAATACTTTGACGAAGAGTTGGTGTTTCCTTCTTACCACCACATATTGATTTGAGCATCATTACACCTGATCATCAGTTGAAGAATTTGAGCCAACAACTTCCTATTCCTACAGGATATACACTGCTCAAAAAAATAAAGGAATTTAAATTTTTGAGCAGTGTATATTCTGCAGGATTCCTGCAGGATTCCTGCAGGATTGTTTTCCTGAAGGACTACCTGCATGATTTCTACAGGATCCTGCAGGAATTGTCCTACAAGAAAAGTGCCCCCTTTTTTTTTTGTAAGGGCTGTGTGAAAAACAAATGTACAATATATTATCATCATTTTATGGCTAAATGACAAATAGCATCTAGCGGTGCATGCCGATACTCTTCTCTTCTCTCCTCCTCTCCTCCTCCTCTCTACCACCATGTGGAGAGGAGCCATGTTCTATTCAGAGATTACTGGGAAATATCTTCAACTGTAACAGTTCAGAGAATAAGCTGTTCTGTGTTTTTGTGTACCGTGTACTCTTGCATATTTGAAAATGAAAAATATAATTTGTTCTGTTTTGGCTGACAAATAACATCGAATGGTGGTTATACATAATCTTCTCTCCTCTCCTCTTCACATTAAATCAAAGTCTAATATACTGTAATGGTAAGGGACAAAAGTAGCCTAAAGTGTCTTTAAAATGTTTTTATTAGCAAAATATGCATGTTTCATTTATGTAGGTTAACAGTGGTAATTAGTCATTCAAAACAATTCAACACTGGTAAATCAGTTAAATCAGTGACAAAAGAGCTAAACAAAACAAAAAATCAGTTTGTCCATATATTTCTGCAGACCAGCAATATTATGGAGACACCAAAAAAATATTACAATATTAACTAGAAATAAAACCATGTGCCAATTTTATATTTTGGAGTCGGTTAAACCTGAAATTCATTTCAGCAATGATGGTGCACAGGAGGAAGAGCACTGTATTAACGGTTTTCACCAGATAGAAGAGTGCTCGCTCCAATCTGTAGAGTAATCTGTTGAAGGATAACATTGCTTTTTGAGGACACTTCGGCAAACAGCACTTCAACAAAATGTTTGAAGCAGATAGGGGACACACTTTCAAAATCATCCTAAATTATCAGAAAAATTGATTTGAGTAATTAATCCAATGATGTTGCTTCTAGAAGATTCTGGATACGAAGCACGAAAATGCTAATATAGGTACCATTATAGGTAGCATTTGAAACCGTGGCCAGGTAAACTAAACCAAAGCATGGGTTGCTGTCATACCTTGTCCATGGACTGCTTACAGGGGAAGGAAACCAATATGTAATTGTGTAAATTGGGTGATCTATCCCTTTAACATTGTGAGGGGTTATTCTTAAAAAATATATAATAATAATAGCAAGATCAGCACCATCTAGTGGTCAGAACCTGGTAATGCGTTGTAGGATGGGACATAAACCTAACAACTTCAATGACTAATTTCTCTGAACATGGGAAAAAATATAAATAACCAAATCCACTGAAAATACATGACATAGGATGAAGAAACCGCAGCTCCATACTACTCCATACTCCGAGCTGCAGCTCCATACTACTCCATACTCCGAGCTGCAGCTCCATACTACTCCATACTCCGAGCTGCAGCTCCATACTACTCCATACTCCGAGCTGCAGCTCCATACTACTCCATACTCCGAGCTGCAGCTCCATACTACTCCATACTCCGAGCTGCAGCTCCATACTACTTGTCAAACACTGGAGGCTGCTGAGGGGGAGGAAGGCTCATAATGTCCGAACGGCGCTAATGGAATGGCATCAAACACTTAGAAACCCTGTGTTTGATACCATTCCACCTATTCC
Source organism: Coregonus clupeaformis (assembly GCF_020615455.1). NCBI lineage: Eukaryota > Metazoa > Chordata > Actinopteri > Salmoniformes > Salmonidae > Coregonus > Coregonus clupeaformis. The sequence goes on from NC_059220.1 coordinate 2,283,133, forward strand.
GCTCCAGCCATTACCACGAGCCCGTCCTCCCCAGTTAAGGTGCAACCATCCTCCTGTGGTGTCAAACATAGAGAACTTATACTGTATACTCGTTGTTGGGTTGGGATTTGCATGGCATGTGGGAGGTCTGTGGGTGGCTTTTGACCATTTCTTTGAATTCTTACTTATTGTTAGAAAAAAAAGTTCGGTCCAAATCAGATGTTAGGTACTATATTTATTGAATAATATATAAATCCTGTAAATTAAAATGGTCAATTTGGGTGCAATCAATTAGCTTAATTTCTCAGCGATCAAATTATATTTCATCAAAATAACGTTTTAGGAATGCTAATCTTCTCTTTTTCTAACTACAGAAACGATTGCAGAACAATCTGAAATGGTGGGTGTCATGGCTTGCTGAAATGGAACGACCCCGTTATTAATCCCATATTAAATCATGTACACAATACATTTCTGATTGCTTATGTACACTCACCTAACGACGTCTTCAGATGTATACATGCTGTACTCTGATGTTAAGTATGTTGAGTCTTCGGTGGTTGGCATTGACATTACTGTAGAGGAAACAAAATGATAGTTTTTCACAGACTGGTGTCTATGCCAGTATGAAAATGTATGCACTCACTAACTGTAAGTGGCTCTGGATAAGAGCGTCTGCTAAAATGACTAAAAATGTCAATGTAAATGTATGTGAGGAAGTAAAAGCATGAAATAAAGGTCTATTATTTTCAGGGTGATACTTAGAAAAATGACTTCTGTTACAGATTTGGAGCAACTTCAGATATCAAACTGTTATTCAGAAGTGGGAAGATGGAACAATATTATTTCACAGCTAGGATGGGCAGTGCTTACTATAGAAAAGCCATAATAAACGCCACAGCTAGGATGGGCAGTGCTTACTATAGAAAAGCAATAATAAAACGCAACGTCCTTTTACACCAGAGTTTAAGAAATCGAGAGCGTGGGACTATGAGGTTCTATCTGCATTTTATTTGTCGAAATTATGTTATTTGCATAGTCTTGTTCTGTTTAATGTTCAGTACTCTAAAATAACCAAATTCATGTCGTTAAGTTCAAAAATAATACAATCTAAAAAAATTGCTGACACCATTCAAACCAATGAGGGTTCAGAACTTTAAAGAAGCCAATGATCTCAAAAAATCATCTTTTTGCAGACAGAACCTTCAAGTCCCAAGCTTTTCTAAATGTTGATGATAAGAGGTATGGGATGGTGGTGGAACTTCCTGTCTGCACAGACAAGACCCCAATGACACTTCCTGTCTGCACTGACACAAGACCCCAATGACACTTCCTGTCTGCACTGACACAAGACCCCAATGACACTTCCTGTCTGCACTGACACAAGACCCCAATGACACTTCCTGTCTGCACTGACACAAGACCCCAATGACACTTCCTGTCTGCACTGACACAAGACCCCAATGACACTTCCTGTCTGCACTGACACAAGACCCCAATGACACTTCCTGTCTGCACTGACACAAGACCCCAATGACACTTCCTGTCTGCACTGACACAAGACCCCAATGAACCAGCCTCTGCAGACACAACAGCACATTTAGGCTGCTGTGTCTGCAGATGCAGCCTAAATATATGGCCCTCACAATAAGGACACCATAACATGTAAAAATAAATATAGATATATAATATATTTATTCAATAAGAATATTTCCTTTGAGAGACATGTTACAGACTATTCTAAAGCATAGAGCTGCTCAGTAAAATACATGCTAAAGCCCTACGCAGATCTAGCCTGAACTCCACGTCTCGGACTTCAAGGAAGCAAACTGAAAGGAACCATGAGACTTCATCACTTCATAGAAACATGTTTCCATTACCTGAGATGATGATGATGAGGAGGAGGAAGACGGAGAGATGAAGAGCCATGTGAGGGTTTGAGTCTGGGTGTGTGACGGTGTATCTATGCACAAATATTTATGTGTGTGTGTGTGTCAAGGATCAAGAAACCAAATAAAATGACTACTTCCTAATGTTCATACATCACCGTCTAAAACTCTCTTCCTGCTTCTATTTGCGTGTACATGGCCCCTCATTGGCAGATAGCAACTATTGCTTTATATGGACCTGTTTTAACCCAAGGTTGCTCTCCGTCACTACGATTGGACTTTTTCTCAGATAGACTCATTAGCCAGCGTTCTACAGTATCAGGACACGTTTATATGCACCCTTGCACTTTTCTTAAATAATTCCCTATTTATTCTACAACAAGTTGAAATGGAAAAAAATTACTTTTAGTCTCCACACATTCACATTTTCAACATTATTGAATTTATTGGATTTTTACTGCAGAACGGATTTAGTTTTTTAAATTTAATTTGTTCCCTACCCAAGGACCTATACCCTAGCCCAATAATGGTCTAAAGTAGTCTAACGTTACTCCTTAAAGCCCAAGAACCTTACATGTTCTGTTTAAAGGTGAAATGTCTCTGGAAGCAAAAACAGCCAAATACTACATCTGAACGTGAATTGATTCTCAACTTCGGTATGGTTCTAGAAACCATACCTTCAGAAAGCATTCAGACCCCTTGACATTTTCCATATTTTGTTACGTTACTGCCATATTCTAAAAATGATTAAATGGGTCCCCCCCATCAATCTACACACAATAGCCCATAATGACAAAGCAAAAACTGGGTTTTAGAAATTTGAGCAGCTGTTTTCAGGTCTCTCCAGAGATGTTCGATCGGGTTCAAGTCTGGTCTCTGGCTGGGCCACTCAAGGACATTCAGAGACCTGTCCCAAAGCCACTCTTGCGTTGTCCTGTTGGAAGGTGAACATTCGCCCCAGTCTGAGGTCGTTTTTTCCCCCCCTCATCAATCTACACACAATACCCCATAATGACAAAGCAAAAACTGTTTTTCAGACATTTGAGCAAAAATATAAAAAACTGAAATATCACATTTCCATCAGTATTCAGACCCTTTACTCAGTACTTTGTGGAAGCGCCTTTGGTAGCGATTACAGCCTCAAGTTCTTATTTTTATCTGTTTTTTTAAATCTAATTTTACTGCTTGCTGGCGTGAGTTACTTGATGTGGAATAGAGTTCCACTTTGAAACCCACGGCCATCGTGACGTACAGCACCACCCACCGGGCGAAATGGCGTGAAAAGAGTGTCACGTGGCTAGCTAGCTAGCTGTCATCCTGCTGTCAGAGGGGCAGCAAAGATTATTGATATACTGACAAGATACATGTCTCTCCGCCCTAACAATGGGAGTCGTTGTCCACAAAGCGGCACGGAATAGCTCCCGCCCATCCTTTCTTTGGATTGGTGGATACATCTCATTATTGTAATCCAATTTTGAATATTCGATGAGGGTTCTTGACGTCAACCGCCTGTATTCAATGGAGAGAGACGCTATGCTACTAGCCCCATGTTATGAATATGCATAGCCATCTCAAGACAACTCCAACATAAAGTGTTTTCTCAAAGTTATGGAGAAGATCACAGGAAAGGAAAATAAGCCTGAGGAAGATAGCTTAGTGGTTAAGAGCGTTGTGCCAGTAACCGAAAAGTCGCTGGTTCTAATCCCAGAGCCGACTAGGTGAAAAATCTGTCGATGTGCCCTTGAGCAAGGCACTTAACCCTAATTGCTCTGGATAAGAGTGTCTGCTAAATATATATATATTTTTAAATAAGAGGAGATGAAGGCTTTAAAAAAAAAAAGAGGTGAAACAGTTGAAGGTCCAAAACCAGGAACTGACAACCCTGAACATGTCTCTGCAGAGAGGTATGTATTGCTATAGGCATGTTTATATTGTCATTAAGGATGTACCTGAACATCTGTCTCTCTCTCTTCTGTCTGTCTCTCACTCTTTTCAAATGACTGAATTAAAAACAGGTTTATTTGTTTCTGTTTTTCAATCTCATGAATAGCCTTGCTTCTAAAACTTGAAGCTGTTGCCCCGGCCTCCAGCCTCTCAGGTCACTGCCCAACCACAAAGGTAAGTGCTTAGTTAGCCAGTCAAGAAGTGTATTTGTCATCTTTTAACGTTGGGCAGTGCTAAGATATTAGTGTAGGATTACGTTAACATTTATACAGCCAGGACCATCGGCAGAGGGGATTACCCCTTTGGGCATCAGTAATGCCACGCTGCAGGACTGCGGTAGAGGTGGCGCCTCCACCACAGCCTTGTTTAAAGACCTGGCTGTGGCTGTGTTTGGGAGGGAGGTGATTGCTACCCACGGATTATCTGGACAAATTGGAAATGCCAATAAAGGGACTTCAGCAAAGCTGGCCCTTGATGAGGGAAAAATCTAACTGATAATTGGTAAGGGAAACACTTAGATCCCAATGCAGCACAAAAAAAAGTTATTTCCAGTGGCAAAACCCATTTATTAACTCATAAAATGTTTTACTTTGACCCGATTTGGATTTTGTAGAAACTGTGCAAAACAAGTTTACAGATATACCCCCAAATTCAATCCGAGCAGCACTGAGGGAGAAGATGAACGATGGGCATAAACTTCACATCAGGTAAAGGTTTACATACTTTCTTGTCAATGTATAGGTGTGTTGAGTGTTAATATACACATTTCTTCTGTGTTTTCAGACAAAGAAAACACTTACATGGTTAACGTTTCCTTTAACCCTAAATTACCCTTTTTATTCATTTATCTAATAAATAAATGACCCCATCCTCTACTTCGCTTCCTACATTTCCCAGGGGGTCAGATTTTTAACTTTTTCATCTGGAACGAAGCCTTGTGTGGAAGGCTCCACAATACCTGTGCTTTGTAGTTTTCAGATCAAAATCAAATCATATCAAATGTTATTTGTCACATGCGTCGAATACAACAAGTGTAGACCTTAACGTGAAATGCTTACTTACAAGCCCTTAACCAACAAGGCAGTTCAAGAAATAGAGTTCAGAAAATATTTACTAAGTAAACTAAAGTAAAAAATAAACAGAAAAGTAACACAATAAAATAACAATAACGAGGCTATATACAGGGGGTACCGGTACCGAGTCAATGTGCGGAGGTACAGGTTAGTCGAGGTAATTTGTACATGTAGGTAGGGGTAAAGTGACTATGCATAGATAATAAACAGCGAGTAGCAGCCCTGTAAATAGTCACACAAACACAGAGTTTCTGCTGTTACATCCTGTGAACTCTGCCCCTCTCATCTCTCTCCTGTCCTCCCCAGTTAAGACAGGGCCTGTAAACAACAGTGAGAAAACAGGGTGAAAAACCACAGTGTGCCATCACAGCAGCAAGATTAGTGACCTGTTGCCACAAGAAAAGGGCAACCAGTGAAGAACAAACACCATTGTAAATACAACCCATATTTATGTTTATTTATTTTCCCATTTGTACTTTAACTATTTGCACATTGTTACAACACTGTATATAGACATAATATGACATTTGAAATGTCTTTATTCTTTTGGAACTTCTGAGTGTAATGTTTTCTGTTAATATTTGTTCATTTCACTTTTGTTGATTATCTACTTCACTTGCTTTGGCAATGTTAACATACGTTTCCCATGCCAATAAAGCCCTTAAATCGATAATTGAATTGAATTGTCTACCACAGAAGGCAAAGAAGAAGAAAAGAGGACGTGGCGCCTAACCACAAAAATATCTCCTCGAGCTAGAAGCCGCTTACTTCTCCTTTATGAAATGTTAAATGTCACAAGATGATATTGTGTAGTTTCTTTATGAGAAGTCAAGTATTGGTCAAGCCCATGTTTTTGAAGCTATAAAATACTGACAAGATGATTGGCGCTGTCAGGGATAGGTAGATGTATTAAGCTGTTGTTGTTAGGGAAGTCACGCTGGGAAGGGTTGGGGAGGCTTTATAAGTTACAGGATGTCTTTAGACACCTCGCAGAACTTGGGGAGAGCTATCAATATTGTACTCTGTACTAACTTCTGCCTGCAATTGCATCAACTAAAGAATAATCTTAATACTTTGACGAAGAGTTGATGTTTCCTTCTTACCACCACATATTGATTTGAGCATCATTACACCTGATCATCAGTTGAAGAATTTGAGCCAACAACTTCCTATTCCTACAGGATATACACTGCTCAAAAAAATAAAGGAATTTAAATTTTTGAGCAGTGTATATTCTGCAGGATTCCTGCAGGATTGTTTTCCTGAAGGACTACCTGCATGATTTCTACAGGATCCTGCAGGTATTGTCCTACAAGAAAAGTGACCCCTTTTTTTTTTGTAAGGGCTGTGTGAAAAACAAATGTACAATATATTATCATCATTTTATGGCTAAATGACAAATAGCATCTAGCGGTGCATGCCGATACTCTTCTCTCCTCCTCCTCCTCTCTACCACCATGTGGAGAGGAGCCATGTTCTATTCAGAGATTACTGGTAAATATCTTCAACTGTAACAGTTCAGAGAATAAGCTGTTCTGTGTTTTTGTGTACCGTGTACTCTTGCATATTTGAAAATGAAAAATATAATTTGTTCTGTTTTGGCTGACAAATAACATTGAATGGTGGTTACACATAATCTTCTCTCCTCTCCTCTTCACATCAAATCAAAGTCTAATATACTGTAATGGTAAGGGACAAAAGTAGCCTAAAGTGTCTTTAAAATGTTTTTATTAGCAAAATATGCATGTTTCATTTATGTAGGTTAACAGTGGTAATTAGTCATTCAAAACAATTCAACACGGGTAAATCAGTGACAAAAGAGCAAAACTAAACTAAAAATCAATTTGTCCATATATTTCTGCGACCCAGCAATATTTTGGAGACCCCCCAAAAATATTACAATATTAACTAGAAATAAAACCATGTGCCAACTTTATATTTTGGAGTCGGTTAAACCTGAAATTCATTTCAGCAATGATGGTGCACAGGAGGAAGAGCACTGTATTAACGGTTTTCACCAGATAGAAGAGTGCTCGCTCCAATCTGTAGAGTAATCTGTTGAAGAATAACATTGCTTTTTGAGGACACTTCGGCAAACAGCACTTCAACAAAATGTTTGAAGCAGATAGGGGACACACTTTCAAAATCATCCTAAATTATCAGAAAAATTGATTTGAGTAATTAATCCAATGATGTTACTTCTAGAAGATTCTGGATACGAAGCGCGAAAATGCTAATATAGGTACCATTATAGGTAGCATTTGAAACCGTGGCCAGGTAAACAGAACCAAAACATGGGATGCTGTCATACCTTGTCCATGGACTGCTTACAGGGGAAGGAAACCAATATGTAATTGTGTAAATTGGGTGATCTATCCCTTTAACATTGTGAGGGGGTATTCTTAAAAAATATATAATAACAATAGCAAGATCAGCACCATCTAGTGGTCAGAACATGGTAATGCGATGTAGGATGGGACATAAACCTAACAACTTCAATGACTAATTTCTCTGAACATGGGGAAAAAATATATATATATAACCAAATCCACTGAAAATACATGACATAGGATGAAGAAACCGCAGCTCCATACTACTCCATACTCCGAGCCGCAGCTCCATACTACTCCATACTCTGAGCCGCAGCTCCATACTACTCCATACTCCGAGCCGCAGCTCCATACTACTCCATACTCCGAGCCGCAGCTCCATACTACTCCATACTCCGAGCCGCAGCTCCATACTACTCCATACTCCGAGCCGCAGCTCCATACTACTCCATACTCCGAGCCGCAGCTCCATACTACTCCATACTCCGAGCCGCAGCTCCATACTACTCCATACTCCGAGCCGCAGCTCCATACTACTCCATACTCCGAGCCGCAGCTCCATACTACTCCATACTCCGAGCCGCAGCTCCATACTACTCCATACTCCGAGCCGCAGCTCCATACTACTCCATACTCCGAGCCGCAGCTCCATACTACTCCATACTCCGAGCTGCAGTTCCATACTACTCCATACTCCGAGCCGCAGCTCCATACTACTCCATACTCCGAGCCGCAGCTCCATACTACTCCATACTCCGAGCCGCAGCTCCATACTACTCCATACTCCGAGCCGCAGCTCCATACTACTCCATACTCCGAGCCGCAGCTCCATACTACTCCATACTCCGAGCCGCAGCTCCATACTACTCCATACTCCGAGCTGCAGCTCCATACTACTCCATACTCCGAGCCGCAGCTCCATACTACTCCATACTCCGAGCCGCAGCTCCATACTACTCCATACTCCGAGCTGCAGCTCCATACTACTTGTCAAACACTGGAGGCTGCTGAGGGGGAGGACGGCTCATAATGTCCGGAACGGCGCTAATGGAATGGCATCAAACACATAGAAACCATGTGTTTGATACCATTCCACCTATTCCGCTCCAGCCATTACCACGAGCCAGTCCTCCCCAGTTAAGGTGCAACCATCCTCCTGTGATGTTAAACATAGAGAACTTATACTGTATACTCGTTGTTGGGTTGGGATTTGCATGGCATGTGGGAGGTCTGTGGGTGGCTTTTGACCATTTCTTTGAATTCCTCATGTCTTATCCATTGTTAGAAAAAACAATAGTTCGGTCCAAATCAGATGTTAGGTACTATATTTATTGAATAATATATAAATCCTGTAAATTAAAATGGTAAATATGGGTGCAATCAATTAGCTTAATTTCTCAGCAACCAAATTATATTTTGTTTTAGGAATGCTAATCTTCTCTGTTTCTAACTACAGAAACGATTTCAGAACAATCTGAAATGGTGGGCGTCATGTCTTGCTGAAATGGAACGACCCCGTTATTAATCCCATATTAAATCATGTACACAATACATTTCTGATTGCTTATGTACACTCACCTAACGACGTCTTCAGATGTATACATGCTGTACTCTGATGTTAAGTATGTTGAGTCTTCGGTGGTTGGCATTGACATTACTGTAGAGGAAACAAAATGATAGTTTTTCACAGACTGGTGTCTATGCCAGTATGAAAATGTATGCACTCACTAACTGTAAGTGGCTCTGGATAAGAGCGTCTGCTAAAATGACTAAAAATGTCAATGTAAATGTATGTGAGGAAGTAAAAGCATGAAATAAAGGTCTATTATTTTCAGGGTGATACTTAGAAAAATGACTTCTGTTACAGATTTGGAGCAACTTCAGATATCAAACTGTTATTCAGAAGTGGGAAGATGGAACAATATTATTTCACAGCTAGGATGGGCAGTGCTTACTATAGAAAAGCCATAATAAACGCCACAGCTAGGATGGGCAGTGCTTACTATAGAAAAGCAATAATAAAACGCAACGTCCTTTTACACCAGAGTTTAAGAAATCGAGAGCGTGGGACTATGAGGTTCTATCTGCATTTTATTTGTCGAAATTAAGTTATTTGCATAGTCTTGTTCTGTTTAATGTTCAGTACTCTAAAATAACCAAATTCATGTCGTTAAGTTCAAAAAGAATACAATCTAAAAAAATTGCTGACACCATTCAAACCAATGAGGGTTCAGAACTTTAAAAAAGCCAATGATCTCAAAAAATCATATTTTTGCAGACAGAACCTTCAAGTCCCAAGCTTTTCTAAATGTTGATGATAAGAGGTATGGGATGGTGGTGGAACTTCCTGTCTGCACAGACAAGACCCCAATGACACTTCCTGTCTGCACTGACACAAGACCCCAATGACACTTCCTGTCTGCACTGACACAAGACCCCAATGACACTTCCTGTCTGCACTGACACAAGACCCCAATGACACTTCCTGTCTGCACTGACACAAGACCCCAATGACACTTCCTGTCTGCACTGACACAAGACCCCAATGACACTTCCTGTCTGCACTGACACAAGACCCCAATGACACTTCCTGTCTGCACTGACACAAGACCCCAATGACACTTCCTGTCTGCACTGACACAAGACCCCAATGACACTTCCTGTCTGCACTGACACAAGACCCCAATGACACTTCCTGTCTGCACTGACACAAGACCCCAATGACACTTCCTGTCTGCACTGACACAAGACCCCAATGACACTTCCTGTCTGCACTGACACAAGACCCCAATGACACTTCCTGTCTGCACTGACACAAGACCCCAATGACACTTCCTGTCTGCACTGACACAAGACCCCAATGACACTTCCTGTCTGCACTGACACAAGACCCCAATGACACTTCCTGTCTGCACTGACACAAGACCCCAATGACACTTCCTGTCTGCACTGACACAAGACCCCAATGACACTTCCTGTCTGCACTGACACAAGACCCCAATGACACTTCCTGTCTGCACTGACACAAGACCCCAATGACACTTCCTGTCTGCACTGACACAAGACCCCAATGAACCAGCCTCTGCAGACACAACAGCACATTTAGGCTGCTGTGTCTGCAGATGCAGCCTAAATATATGGCCCTCACAATAAGGACACCATAACATGTAAAAATAAATATAGATATATAATATATTTATTCAATAAGAATATTTCCTTTGAGAGACATGTTACAGACTATTCTAAAGCATAGAGCTGCTCAGTAAAATACATGCTAAAGCCCTACGCAGATCTAGCCTGAACTCCACGTCTCGGACTTCAAGGAAGCAAACTGAAAGGAACCATGAGACTTCATCACTTCATAGAAACATGTTTCCATTACCTGAGATGATGATGATGAGGAGGAGGAAGACGGAGAGATGAAGAGCCATGTGAGGGTTTGAGTCTGGGTGTGTGACGGTGTATCTATGCACAAATATTTATGTGTGTGTGTGTGTCAAGGATCAAGAAACCAAATAAAATGACTACTTCCTAATGTTCATACATCACCGTCTAAAACTCTCTTCCTGCTTCTATTTGCGTGTACATGGCCCCTCATTGGCAGATAGCAACTATTGCTTTATATGGACCTGTTTTAACCCAAGGTTGCTCTCCGTCACTACGATTGGACTTTTTCTCAGATAGACTCATTAGCCAGCGTTCTACAGTATCAGGACACGTTTATATGCACCCTTGCACTTTTCTTAAATAATTCCCTATTTATTCTACAACAAGTTGAAATGGAAAAAAAATTACTTTTAGTCTCCACACATTCACATTTTCAACATTATTGAATTTATTGGATTTTTACTGCAGAACGGATTTAGTTTTTTAAATTTAATTTGTTCCCTACCCAAGGACCTATACCCTAGCCCAATAATGGTCTAAAGTAGTCTAACGTTACTCCTTAAAGCCCAAGAACCTTACATGTTCTGTTTAAAGGTGAAATGTCTCTGGAAGCAAAAACAGCCAAATACTACATCTGAACGTGAATTGATTCTCAACTTCGGTATGGTTCTAGAAACCATACCTTCAGAAAGCATTCAGACCCCTTGACATTTTCCATATTTTGTTACGTTACTGCCATATTCTAAAAATGATTAAATGGGTCCCCCCCCCCCATCAATCTACACACAATACCCCATAATGACAAAGCAAAAACTGTTTTTCAGACATTTGAGCAAAAATATAAAAAACTGAAATATCACATTTCCATCAGTATTCAGACCCTTTACTCAGTACTTTGTGGAAGCGCCTTTGGTAGCGATTACAGCCTCAAGTTCTTATTTTTATCTGTTTTTTTAAATCTAATTTTACTGCTTGCTGGCGTGAGTTACTTGATGTGGAATAGAGTTCCACTTTGAAACCCACGGCCATCGTGACGTACAGCACCACCCACCGGGCGAAATGGCGTGAAAAGAGTGTCACGTGGCTAGCTAGCTAGCTGTCATCCTGCTGTCAGAGGGGCAGCAAAGATTATTGATATACTGACAAGATACATGTCTCTCCGCCCTAACAATGGGAGTCGTTGTCCACAAAGCGGCACGGAATAGCTCCCGCCCATCCTTTCTTTGGATTGGTGGATACATCTCATTATTGTAATCCAATTTTGAATATTCGATGAGGGTTCTTGACGTCAACCGCCTGTATTCAATGGAGAGAGACACTATGCTACTAGCCCCATGTTATGAATATGCATAGCCATCTCAAGACAACTCCAACATAAAGTGTTTTCTCAAAGTTATGGAGAAGATCACAGGAAAGGAAAATAAGCCTGAGGAAGATAGCTTAGTGGTTAAGAGCGTTGTGCCAGTAACCGAAAAGTCGCTGGTTCTAATCCCAGAGCCGACTAGGTGAAAAATCTGTCGATGTGCCCTTGAGCAAGGCACTTAACCCTAATTGCTCTGGATAAGAGTGTCTGCTAAATATATATATATTTTTAAATAAGAGGAGATGAAGGCTTTAAAAAAAAAAAAGAGGTGAAACAGTTGAAGGTCCAAAACCAGGAACTGACAACCCTGAACATGTCTCTGCAGAGAGGTATGTATTGCTATAGGCATGTTTATATTGTCATTAAGGATGTACCTGAACATCTGTCTCTCTCTCTTCTGTCTGTCTCTCACTCTTTTCAAATGACTGAATTAAAAACAGGTTTATTTGTTTCTGTTTTTCAATCTCATGAATAGCCTTGCTTCTAAAACTTGAAGCTGTTGCCCCGGCCTCCAGCCTCTCAGGTCACTGCCCAACCACAAAGGTAAGTGCTTAGTTAGCCAGTCAATAAGTGTATTTGTCATCTTTTAACGTTGGGCAGTGCTAAGATATTAGTGTAGGATTACGTTAACATTTATACAGCCAGGACCATCGGCAGAGGGGATTACCCCTTTGGGCATCAGTAATGCCACGCTGCAGGACTGCGGTAGAGGTGGCGCCTCCACCACAGCCTTGTTCAAAGACCTGGCTGTGGCTGTGTTTGGGAGGGAGGTGATTGCTACCCACGGATTATCTGGACAAATTGGAAATGCCAATAAAGGGACTTCAGCAAAGCTGGCCCTTGATGAGGGAAAAATCTAACTGATAATTGGTAAGGGAAACACTTAGATCCCAATGCAGCACAAAAAAAAGTTATTTCCAGTGGCAAAACCCATTTATTAACTCATAAAATGTTTTACTTTGACCCGATTTGGATTTTGTAGAAACTGTGCAAAACAAGTTTACAGATATACCCCCAAATTCAATCCGAGCAGCACTGAGGGAGAAGATGAACGATGGGCATAAACTTCACATCAGGTAAAGGTTTACATACTTTCTTGTCAATGTATAGGTGTGTTGAGTGTTAATATACACATTTCTTCTGTGTTTTCAGACAAAGAAAACACTTACATGGTTAACGTTTCCTTTAACCCTAAATTACCCTTTTTATTCATTTATCTAATAAATAAATGACCCCATCCTCTACTTCGCTTCCTACATTTCCCAGGGGGTCAGATTTTTAACTTTTTCATCTGGAACGAAGCCTTGTGTGGAAGGCTCCACAATACCTGTGCTTTGTAGTTTTCAGATCAAAATCAAATCATATCAAATGTTATTTGTCACATGCGTCGAATACAACAAGTGTAGACCTTAACGTGAAATGCTTACTTACAAGCCCTTAACCAACAAGGCAGTTCAAGAAATAGAGTTCAGAAAATATTTACTAAGTAAACTAAAGTAAAAAATAAACAGAAAAGTAACACAATAAAATAACAATAACGAGGCTATATACAGGGGGTACCGGTACCGAGTCAATGTGCGGAGGTACAGGTTAGTCGAGGTAATTTGTACATGTAGGTAGGGGTAAAGTGACTATGCATAGATAATAAACAGCGAGTAGCAGCCCTGTAAATAGTCACACAAACACAGAGTTTCTGCTGTTACATCTTGTGAACTCTGCCCCTCTCATCTCTCTCCTGTCCTCCCCAGTTAAGACAGGGCCTGTAAACAACAGTGAGAAAACAGGGTGAAAAACCACAGTGTGCCATCACAGCAGCAAGATTAGTGACCTGTTGCCACAAGAAAAGGGCAACCAGTGAAGAACAAACACCATTGTAAATACAACCCATATTTATGTTTATTTATTTTCCCATTTGTACTTTAACTATTTGCACATTGTTACAACACTGTATATAGACACAATATGACATTTGAAATGTCTTTATTCTTTTGGAACTTCTGAGTGTAATGTTTTCTGTTAATATTTGTTCATTTCACTTTTGTTGATTATCTACTTCACTTGCTTTGGCAATGTTAACATACGTTTCCCATGCCAATAAAGCCCTTAAATCGATAATTGAATTGAATTGTCTACCACAGAAGGCAAAGAAGAAGAAAAGAGGACGTGGCGCCGAACCACAAAAATATCTCCTCGAGCTAGAAGCCGCTTACTTCTCCTTTATGAAATGTTAAATGTCACAAGATGATATTGTGTAGTTTCTTTATGAGAAGTCAAGTATTGGTCAAGCCCATGTTTTTGAAGCTATAAAATACTGACAAGATGATTGGCGCTGTCAGGGATAGGTAGATGTATTAAGCTGTTGTTGTTAGGGGAAGTCACGCTGGGAAGGGTTGGGGAGGCTTTATAAGTTACAGGATGTCTTTAGACACCTCGCAGAACTTGGGGAGAGCTATCAATATTGTACTCTGTACTAACTTCTGCCTGCAATTGCATCAACTAAAGAATAATCTTAATACTTTGACGAAGAGTTGATGTTTCCTTCTTACCACCACATATTGATTTGAGCATCATTACACCTGATCATCAGTTGAAGAATTTGAGCCAACAACTTCCTATTCCTACAGGATATACACTGCTCAAAAAAATAAAGGAATTTAAATTTTTGAGCAGTGTATATTCTGCAGGATTCCTGCAGGATTGTTTTCCTGAAGGACTACCTGCATGATTTCTACAGGATCCTGCAGGAATTGTCCTACAAGAAAAGTGGCCCTTTTTTTTTGTAAGGGCTGTGTGAAAAACAAATGTACAATATATTATCATCATTTTATGGCTAAATGACAAATAGCATCTAGCGGTGCATGCCGATACTCTTCTCTCCTCCTCCTCCTCTCTACCACCATGTGGAGAGGAGCCATGTTCTATTCAGAGATTACTGGTAAATATCTTCAACTGTAACAGTTCAGAGAATAAGCTGTTCTGTGTTTTTGTGTACCGTGTACTCTTGCATATTTGAAAATGAAAAATATAATTTGTTCTGTTTTGGCTGACAAATAACATTGAATGGTGGTTACACATAATCTTCTCTCCTCTCCTCTTCACATCAAATCAAAGTCTAATATACTGTAATGGTAAGGGACAAAAGTAGCCTAAAGTGTCTTTAAAATGTTTTTATTAGCAAAATATGCATGTTTCATTTATGTAGGTTAACAGTGGTAATTAGTCATTCAAAACAATTCAACACGGGTAAATCAGTGACAAAAGAGCAAAACTAAACTAAAAATCAATTTGTCCATATATTTCTGCGACCCAGCAATATTTTGGAGACCCCCAAAAATATTACAATATTAACTAGAAATAAAACCATGTGCCAACTTTATATTTTGGAGTCGGTTAAACCTGAAATTCATTTCAGCAATGATGGTGCACAGGAGGAAGAGCACTGTATTAACGGTTTTCACCAGATAGAAGAGTGCTCGCTCCAATCTGTAGAGTAATCTGTTGAAGGATAACATTGCTTTTTGAGGACACTTCGGCAAACAGCACTTCAACAAAATGTTTGAAGCAGATAGGGGACACACTTTCAAAATCATCCTAAATTATCAGAAAAATTGATTTGAGTAATTAATCCAATGATGTTACTTCTAGAAGATTCTGGATACGGAGCGCGAAAATGCTAATATAGGTACCATTATAGGTAGCATTTGAAACCGTGGCCAGGTAAACAGAACCAAAACATGGGATGCTGTCATACCTTGTCCATGGACTGCTTACAGGGGAAGGAAACCAATATGTAATTGTGTAAATTGGGTGATCTATCCCTTTAACATTGTGAGGGGGTATTCTTAAAAAATATATAATAACAATAGCAAGATCAGCACCATCTAGTGGTCAGAACATGGTAATGCGATGTAGGATGGGACATAAACCTAACAACTTCAATGACTAATTTCTCTGAACATGGGGAAAAAAAAATATATATAACCAAATCCACTGAAAATACATGACATAGGATGAAGAAACCGCAGCTCCATACTACTCCATACTCCGAGCCGCAGCTCCATACTACTCCATACTCTGAGCCGCAGCTCCATACTACTCCATACTCCGAGCCGCAGCTCCATACTACTCCATACTCCGAGCCGCAGCTCCATACTACTCCATACTCCGAGCCGCAGCTCCATACTACTCCATACTCCGAGCCGCAGCTCCATACTACTCCATACTCCGAGCCGCAGCTCCATACTACTCCATACTCCGAGCCGCAGCTCCATACTACTCCATACTCCGAGCCGCAGCTCCATACTACTCCATACTCCGAGCCGCAGCTCCATACTACTCCATACTCCGAGCCGCAGCTCCATACTACTCCATACTCCGAGCCGCAGCTCCATACTACTCCATACTCCGAGCCGCAGCTCCATACTACTCCATACTCCGAGCCGCAGCTCCATACTACTCCATACTCCGAGCCGCAGCTCCATACTACTCCATACTCCGAGCCGCAGCTCCATACTACTCCATACTCCGAGCCGCAGCTCCATACTACTCCATACTCCGAGCCGCAGCTCCATACTACTCCATACTCTGAGCCGCAGCTCCATACTACTCCATACTCCGAGCCGCAGCTCCATACTACTCCATACTCCGAGCCGCAGCTCCATACTACTCCATACTCCGAGCCGCAGCTCCATACTACTCCATACTCCGAGCCGCAGCTCCATACTACTCCATACTCCGAGCCGCAGCTCCATACTACTCCATACTCCGAGCCGCAGCTCCATACTACTCCATACTCCGAGCTGCAGCTCCATACTACTCCATACTCCGAGCCGCAGCTCCATACTACTCCATACTCCGAGCCGCAGCTCCATACTACTCCATACTCCGAGCTGCAGCTCCATACTACTTGTCAAACACTGGAGGCTGCTGAGGGGGAGGACGGCTCATAATGTCCGGACGGCGCTAATGGAATGGCATCAAACACATAGAAACCATGTGTTTGATACCATTCCACCTATTCCGCTCCAGCCATTACCACGAGCCAGTCCTCCCCAGTTAAGGTGCAACCATCCTCCTGTGATGTTAAACATAGAGAACTTATACTGTATACTCGTTGTTGGGTTGGGATTTGCATGGCATGTGGGAGGTCTGTGGGTGGCTTTTGACCATTTCTTTGAATTCCTCATGTCTTATCCATTGTTAGAAAAAACAATAGTTCGGTCCAAATCAGATGTTAGGTACTATATTTATTGAATAATATATAAATCCTGTAAATTAAAATGGTAAATATGGGTGCAATCAATTAGCTTAATTTCTCAGCAACCAAATTATATTTTGTTTTAGGAATGCTAATCTTCTCTGTTTCTAACTACAGAAACGATTTCAGAACAATCTGAAATGGTGGGCGTCATGTCTTGCTGAAATGGAACGACCCCGTTATTAATCCCATATTAAATCATGTACACAATACATTTCTGATTGCTTATGTACACTCACCTAACGACGTCTTCAGATGTATACATGCTGTACTCTGATGTTAAGTATGTTGAGTCTTCGGTGGTTGGCATTGACATTACTGTAGAGGAAACAAAATGATAGTTTTTCACAGACTGGTGTCTATGCCAGTATGAAAATGTATGCACTCACTAACTGTAAGTCGCTCTGGATAAGAGCGTCTGCTAAATGACTAAAAATGTCAATGTAAATGTATGTGAGGAAGTAAAGCATGAAATAAAGGTCTATTATTTTCAGGGCGATCCTTAGAAAAATGACTTCTGTTACAGATTTGGAGCAACTTCAGATATCAAACTGTTATTCAGAAGTGGGAAGATGGAACAATATTATTTCACAACTAGGATGGGCAGTGCTTACTATAGAAAAGCCATAATAAACGCAACGTCCTTTTACACCAGAGTTTAAGAAATCGAGAGCGTGGGACTATGAGGTTCTATCTGCATTTTAATTGTCGAAATTGAGTTATTTGCATAGTCTTGTTCTGTTTAATGTTCAGTACTCTAAAATAACCAAATTCATGTTGTTAAGTTCAAAAAGAATACAAGCTAAAAAATTGCTGACACCATTCAAACCAATGAGGGTTCAGAACTTTAAAAAAGCCAATGATCTCAAAAAATCATATTTTTGCAGACAGAACCTTCCAGTCCCAAGCTTTTCTAAATGATAAGAGGTATGGGATGGTGGTGGAGCTTCCTGTCTGCACTGACACAAGACCCCAATGACACTTCCTGTCTGCACTGACACAAGACCCCAATGACACTTCCTGTCTGCACTGACACAAGACCCCAATGACACTTCCTGTCTGCACTGACACAAGACCCCAATGACACTTCCTGTCTGCACTGACACAAGACCCCAATGACACTTCCTGTCTGCACTGACACAAGACCCCAATGACACTTCCTGTCTGCACTGACACAAGACCCCAATGACACTTCCTGTCTGCACTGACACAAGACCCCAATGACACTTCCTGTCTGCACTGACACAAGACCCCAATGACACTTCCTGTCTGCACTGACACGAGACCCCAATGACACTTCCTGTCTGCACTGACACGAGACCCCAATGACACTTCCTGTCTGCACTGACACGAGACCCCAATGACACTTCCTGTCTGCACTGACACAAGACCCCAATGACACTTCCTGTCTGCACAGACACAAGACCCCAATGACCAGCATCTGCAGACACAACAGCACATTTAGGATGTTGTGTCTGCAGATGCAGCCTAAATACAGTGGGGAAAAAAATACTTATTTTCCACCATAATTTGCAAATAAATTAATAAAAAATCCTACAATGTGATTTTCTGGATTTCTTTTTCTCAATTTGTCTGTCATAGTTGACGTGTACCTATGATGAAAATTACAGGCCTCTCTCATCTTTTTAAGTGGGAGAACTTGCACAATTGGTGGCTGACTAAATACTTTTTTCCCCCACTGTATATGGCCCTCACAATAAGGACACCATAACATGTAAAAATAAATATATATAGATATATAATATATTTATTCAATAAGAATATTTCCTTTGAGAGACATGTTACAGACTATTCTAAAGCATAGAGCTGCTCAGTAAAATACATGCTAAAGCCCTACGCAGATCTAGCCTGAACTCCACGTCTCTGACTTCAAGGAAGCAAACTGAAAGGAACCATGAGACTTCATCACTTCATAGAAACATGTTTCCATTACCTGAGATGATGATGATGAGGAGGCGGAAGACGGAGAGATGAAGAGCCATGTGAGGGTTTGAGTCTGGGTGTGTGACGGTGTATCTATGCACAAATATTTATGTGTGTGTGTGTGTGTCAAGGATCAAGAAACCAAATAAAATGACTACTTCCTAATGTTCATACATCACCGTCTTAAACTCTCTTCCTGCTTCTATTTGCGTGTACATGGCCCCTCATTGGCAGATGGCAACTATTGCTTTATATGGACCTGTTTTAACCCAAGGTTGCTCTCCGTCACTACGATTGGACTTTTTCTCAGATAGACTCATTAGCCAGCGTTCTACAGTATCAGGACACGTTCATATGCACCCTTGCACTTTTCTTAAATAATTCCCTATTTATTCTACAACAAGTTGAAATGGAAAAAAATTACTTTTAGTCTCCACACATTCACATTTTCAACATTATTGAATTTATTGGATTTTTACTGCAGAACGGATTTAGTTTTTTAAATTTAATTTGTTCCCTACCCAAGGACCTATACCCTAGCCCAATAATGGTCTGAAGTAGTCTAACGTCACTCCTTAAAGCCCAAGAACCTTACATGTTCTGTTTAAAAGGCAAAATGTCTCTGGAAGCAAAAACAGCCAAATACTACATCTGAACGTGAATTGATTCTCAACTTCTGTATGGTTCTAGAAACCATACCTTCGGAAAGTATTCAGACCCCTTGACATTTTCCACATTTTGTTACGTTACTGCCATATTCTAAAAATGATTACATTCTTTTTTTCCACCCCTCATCAATCTACACACAATACCCCATAATGTTAAAGCAAAAAATGGTTTTTAGAAATTTGAGCAAAAAAAATAAAATAAAAAATTTCACATTTACATAAGTATTCAGACCATTCACTCAGTACTTTGTTGAAGCACCTTTGGCAGCGATTAGAGCCTCAAGTCTTCTTGGGTATGACGCTACAAGCTTGGCACACCTGTCTCTGTCAGGTTGGATGGGGAGCATCGCTGCACAGCTATTTTCAGGTCTCTCCAGAGATGTTTGATCATGTTCAAGTCCGGGCTCTGGCTGGGCCACTCAAGGACATTCAGAGACTTGTCCCGAAGCCACTCCTGCGTTGTCTTGGCTGTGTGCTTAGGGTCGTTGTCCTGTTGGAAAGCGAAGCTTCGCCCCAGTCTGAGGTTCTGAGCGCTCTGGAGCAGGTTTTCATCAAGGATCTCTCTGTACTTTGCTCCGTTCATCTTTGCCTTGATCCTGACAAGTCTCCCAGTCCCTGCCGCTGAAAAGCATCCCCACAGCATGATGCTGCCACCACCATGCTTCACCGTAGGGATGGTGCCAGGTTTCCTCCAGACGTGACGCTTGGGATTCAGGCCAAAGAGTTCAATCTTGGTTTCATCAGATAAGAGAATCTTGTTTCTCATGGTCTGAGAGTCTTTAGGTGCCTTTTGGCAAACTTCAAGCAGGCTGTCATGTGCCTTTTACTGAGGAGTGGCTTCCGTCTGGCCACTCTACCATAAAGGCCTAATTGGTGGAGCACTGCAGAGATGGTTGTCCTTCTGGAAGGTTCTCCCATCTCCACAGAGGAACTCTAGAGCTCTGTTAGAGTGACCATCGGGTTCTTGTTCACCTCCCTGACCAAGGCCCTTCTCCCCCGATTGCTCAGTTTGGCCGGGCGGCCAGTTCTAGGAGGAGTCTTGGTTGTTCCAAACTTCTTCCATTTTTAGTAATTTAACCTTTTGTTTTTAGAAAATAATTTCTGGCTGACATAAAATATATTTTCAAACAGGAAGGCTAGTCTGAATGCTCGTTTAACTTAATCAAGTAAGCAGATCATAATTCACTTAGTTTCCTATTATACGGGCATAGTGGGAATGAATACAGATGTATCTCAGCATAATGGCGCCATAGGAGGAGATGGCTGCCGTTTTACAGGCTCCTAACCAATTGTGCTATTGTGTGTGTTTTTTCGCGTTATTTGTAACTTATTTTGTACATAATGTTTCTGCCACCGTCTCTTATGACCGAAAAGAGCTTCTGGATATCAGGACAGCGATTACTCACCTCGTACTGGACGAAGATTTTTTCTTTAACGAGTCGGACGCGAAGGATTTTCGCATGAGAAAGAGATATCGGGGACGTAGGTCGGGGTGCCTTGTAAGGATCCGACACGCTTACAAAGCTCTCTCTCGCCCTCCATTTGGCAAATCTGACCATAACTCTATCCTCCTGATTCCTGCTTACAAGCAAAAACTAAAGCAGGAAGCACTAGTGACTCGGTCAATAAAGAAATGGTCAGATGACGCAGATGCTAAGCTACAGGACTGTTTTGCTAGCACAGACTGGAATATGTTCCGGGATTCTTCTGATGGCATTGAGGAGTACACCACATCAGTCACTGGCTTCATCAATAAGTGCATCGATGACGTCGTCCCCACAGTGACTGTACGTACATACCCCAACCAGAAGCCATGGATTACAGGAAACATCCGCACTGAGCTAAAGGGAAGAGCTACACCGGCTCTGACGCTCGTCAGATGTGGCAGGGCTTGCAAACTATTACAGACTACAAAGGGAAGAACAGCCGGGAGCTGCCCAGTGACACGAGCCAACCAGACAAGCCAAATTACTTCTATGCTTGCTTCGAGGCAAGCAACACTGAAGCATGAATGAGAGCATCAGCTGTTCCGGACGACTGTGTGATCACGCTCGCGGTAGTCGATGTGAGTAAGACTTTTAAGCAGGTCAACATTCACAGGGCCGCAGGGCCAGACGGATTACCAGGACGTGTACTCCGAGCATGCGCTGACCAACTGGAAAGTGTCTTCACTAACATTTTCAACCTGTCCCTGACTGAGTCTGTAATACCAACATGTTTCAAGCAGACCACCATAGTCCCTGTGCCCAAGAACACTAAGGTAACCTGCCTAAATGACTACCGACCCGTAGCACTCACATCTGTAGCCATGAAGTGCTTTGAAAGGCTGGTCATGGCTCACATCAACAACATTATCCCAGAAACCTAGTCCCACTCCAATTTACATACCTCCCCAACAGATCCACAGATGATGCAATCTCTATTGCACTCCACACTGCCCTTTCCCACCTGGACAAAAGGAACACCTATGTGAGAATGCTATTCATTGACTACAGCTCAGCGTTCAACAACATAGTTCCCTCAAAGCTCATCACTAAGCTAAGGACCCTGGGACTAAACACCTCCCTCTGCAACTGGATCCTGGACTTCCTGACGGGCCGCCCCCAGGTGGTAAGGGTAGGTAACAACACATCTGCCACACTGATCCTCAATACGGGGGCCCCTCAGGGGTGCGTGCTCAGTCCCCTCCTGTACTCCCTGTTCACCCATGACTGCGTGGCCAAGCACGACTCCAACACCATCATTAAGTTTGCTGACGACACAACAGTGGTAGGCCTGATCACCGACAACGATGAGACAGCCTATAGGGAGGAGGTCAGAGACCTGGCCGTGTGGTGCCAGGACAACAACCTCTCCCTCAACGTGATCAAGGCAAAGGAGATGATTGTGGAAAACAGGAAAAGATGAGGACTGAGCACGCCCCCATTCTCATCGACGGGGCTTTAGTGGAGCAGGTTGAGAGCTTCAAGTTCCTTGGTGTCCACATCACCAACAAACTATCATGGTCCAAACACACCAAGACAGTCGTGAAGAGGGCACGACAAAGCCTATTACCCCTCAGGAGACTGAAAAGATTTGGCATGGTTCCTCAGATCCTCAAAAAGTTCTACAGCTGCACCATCGAGAGCATCCTGACTGGTTGCATCACCGCCTGGTATGGCAACTGCTCGGCCTCCGACCGCAAGGCACTACAGAGGGTAGTGCGTACAGCCCAGTACATCACTGGGGCCAAGCTTCCTGCCATCCAGGACCTCTATACCAGGCGGTGTCAGAGGAAGGCCCTAAAAATGGTAAAAGACTCCAGCCACCCTAGTCATAGACTGTTCTCTCTGCTACCGCACGACAAGCGGTACCAGAGCGCCAAGTCTAGGTCCAAAAGTCTTCTTAACAGCTTCTACCCCCAAGCCATAAGA
This sequence comes from Coregonus clupeaformis, assembly GCF_020615455.1. Lineage (NCBI taxonomy): Eukaryota > Metazoa > Chordata > Actinopteri > Salmoniformes > Salmonidae > Coregonus > Coregonus clupeaformis. Next base: position 2,306,380 of record NC_059220.1, read on the forward strand.
CTCCTGAACAGCTAATCATGGCTACCCGGACTATTTGCATTGTCCCCCCCTCTTTTACGCTGCTACTCTCTGTTTATTATCTATGCATAGTCACTTTAACTCTACCTACATGTACATATTACCTCAATTACCTCGACTAACCAGTGCCTCCGCACATTGACTCTGTACAGGTACCCCCTGTATATAGCCTCACTACTGTTATTTTACTGCTGCGCTTTAATTATTTTTATATTTTACGTATCTATATTTTTTACTTAACACTTATTTTTCTTTAAACTGCATTGTTGGTTAAGGGCTTGTAAGTAAGCATTTCACTGTAAGGTCTACACCTGCTGTATTCGGCGCATGTGACGAATAAAATTTGATTTGGTTGTCCTTCTGGAAGCTTCTCCCATCTCCAGAGGAACTCCGTCTTGCTTCTTCTCTCCTCTTCTATGAGCCACGTACAGAATGTCCTTCACCCATTTACCTCATAGCCTGTAAGCACAATAACGCACAATCATCATGCTTGCTGTTCAACTTATTGCCAGTGGTGGTTCTAGACCATTCCGAGTGGGGGGGGGGCCAGGCTGGGGCCAGTTGTACTGTTAGAGGGGCCAGTTACATCACACATTATTGTTGTCATGTCGTTTTCTTCACTGCATTGCAGGCATCAATAGACAAATGACCATGTTTATAAAATCATTAAACTATTTATTATTTGGATTTACATTACATATTCAGTATCAGTTACATCAACTGTATTCTACGGTTTTTGTGGTTTCTTGCAGAAAGATCAGCAAATTCATCTGGATTCAAGGCGTTTGCCTTGACTTAATACACCTAAATTGATTAATCTCTCATCTGACATTGTGGACCTAAGATACGTTTTAACCAGCTTTAGTGCAGAAAAACGCTTCACAAGAAGCGGTACTAACAGGGATTGAAACAGATATTTTGCACAGTTTAAAGAGCTGAAAGAAAACGTCTTTATAAGGCTGAATGAATAATGCTATCTCTACTACACTGGAGGGTCTCTGCATGCCACTCTGGATTTTCCTTTGTAAAAATCTTCTGAACTGATGTAGTTCATGTCCCAAGTCCTCAATAATTTATTCATACATTCTAACAGATGGAAACAGGGACTTCTCTTTGAATGGGGTTTACAGTTTGGATGCAATTCATTATGTCACAGTTTTTGCTAGAGAACCGTCTGTTGAGCTCATTGAGCATCTGATCTAAGGTAGAACAGGGTAGAAAAAGGTTGTACGAAAACTGTCTTTATCTATTTCTGAATCTGACCTCCTGTACTGTCTCCCGAGTGGCGCAGTGGTCTAAGGCACTGCATCGTAGTGCTAGCTGTGCCACTAGAGATCCTGGTTCAAATCCAGGCTCTGTCGTAACCGGCCGCGACCGGGAGACCCATGGGGCGGCGCACAATTGGCCCAGCGTCGTCCAGGGTAGGGTAGGGGAGGGAATGGCCGGCAGGGGATGTAGCTCAGTTGGTAGAGCATGGCGTTTGCAACGCCAGGGTTGTGGGTTCGATAAAATAATGTATGCGCTAACTGTAAGTCGCTCTGGATAAGAGCGTCTGCTAAATGACTAAAATGTAAAAAAATGTAGACAGTCTCCATTAAATTGAGAGCTTAGCTTTTTTGGTGGTTTTGCAGGGGGCTGTATTGCAGTATCACATTGCTCAGCTGTGTTCAACACCTCATTCCATAGGTCATCAGAAAATGACTCATCCCTGTAGTCATTCAAAGTCAACTAAATCAACAGCCTTTGACAGGTCAAGTGATGAAGACTGTAGCATCTCTGATAGAAATGTTGCTTCTCCAAAAACGTTATGCAGTGGAACAAGGCACACAATGAATTGTAAATCTATCTGTGCAAGCAGACCTCGCGCCTCAACAGATCCGTCACCGTTGTGTTCTTGGACTATGTCTTGCAGGACTCGCTTAAATGGCAGGCAATCTAGCCATAATACACTGCTCAAAAAAAGAAACGGAACACTAAAATAACACATCCTAGATCTGAATGAATGAAATAATCTTATTAAATACTTTTTTCTTTCCATAGTTGAATGTGCTGACAACAAAATCACACAAAAATTATTAATGGAAATCAAATGTATCAACCCATGGAGGTCTGGATTTGGAGTCACACTCAAAGTTAAAGTGGAAAACCACACTACAGGTTGATCCAACTTTGATGTAATGTCCTTAAAACAAGTCAAAATGAGGCTCAGTAGTGTATGTGGCCTCCACGTGCCTGTATGACCTCCCTACAACGCCTGGGCATGCTCCTGATGAGGTGGCAGATGGTCTCCTGAGGGATCTCCTCCCAGACCTGGACTAAAGCATCCGCCAACTCCTGGACAGTCTGTGGTGCAACGTGGCGTTGGTGGATGGAGTGAGACATGATGTCCCAGATGTGCTCAATTGGATTCAGGTCTGGGGAACGGGCGGGCCAGTCCATAGCATCAATGCCTTCCTCTTGCAGGAACTGCTGACACACTCCAGCCACATGAGGTCTAGCATTGCCTTGCATTAGGAGGAACCCAGGGCCAACCGCACCAGCATATGGTCTCACAAGGGGTCTGAGGATCTCATCTCGGTACCTAATGGCAGTCAGGCTACCTCTGGCGAGCACATGGAGGGCTGTGCGGCCCCCAAAGAAATGCCACCCCACACCATGACTGACCCACCGCCAAACCGGTCATGCTGGAGGATGTTGCAGGCAGCAGAACGTTCTCCACGGCGTCTCCAGACTCTGTCACGTCTGTCACATGTGCTCAGTGTGAACCTGCTTTCATCTGTGAAGAGCACAGGGCGCCAGTGGCGAATTTGCCAATCTTGGTGTTCTCTGGCAAATGCCAAACGTCCTGCACGGTGTTGGGCTGTAAGCACAACCCCCACCTGTGGACGTTGGGCCCTCATACCACCCTCATGGAGTCTGTTTCTGACCGTTTGAGCAGACACATGCACATTTGTGGCCTGCTGGAAGTCATTTTGCAGGGCTCTGGCAGTGCTCCTCCTGCTCCTCCTTGCACAAAGGCGGAGGTAGCGGTCCTGCTGCTGGGTTGTTGCCCTCCTACGGCCTCCTCCACGTCTCCTGATGTACTGGCCTGTCTCCTGGTAGCGCCTCCATGCTCTGGACACTACGCTGACAGACACAGCAAACCTTCTTGCCACAGCTCGCATTGATGTGCCGTCCTGGATGAGCTGCACTACCTGAGCCACTTGTGTGGGTTGTAGACTCTGTCTCATGCTACCACTAGAGTGAAAGCACCGCCAGCATTCAAAAGTGACCAAAACATCAGCCAGGAAGCATAGGAACTGAGAAGTGGTCTGTGGTCACCACCTGCAGAACCTCTCCTTTATTGGGGGTGAAGCTCTCTAGGTGCACCTGGGTACATCTCTCTTTGTACGCTAAGCCATTTTTGATGCACATATGACCCAGATGTGAAGACATACAGTCTTTCTAGTAAGGAGAATAACTGTCCTACCTCAGGGACAGCTTTGACTGTATCCACTAACACTAAGTGTAGACAGTGTGCACTGCAGTGGAGGTAAAAGGCTTTGCTTGTTCTTTAATGCGTTGCCTGGACGCCTGAATGCTGCCACTCATAACTGAAGCACTGTCATATGCTTGGCCTACTAGGTTGTTTTTGTATTCCAATACCATTACTTTTTAATATGTGTATGATTTTGTCAGTAAGCCCTGCTGCATCTAGTGGATCAGCCGATTCAAAGTGGAGACAGCTCTCATGGACAGCTCCACTGAAATAGTACCCGAGTACCAGAGATATCTGATCCTTTTTTCCTCCACATCTTTTGTTTTTCCGTCTGCCATTATGCTGGAGACCTCAATGTCTTTCACTTCTTCTATCATCTCTGTTCGAACCATGTCTGCCAAACAACTCAGAACCTCCTTCTGAATCCCTTTGCTTGTGTATTTTGCATTATGAATGGAAGTCAACCATTTTTTCCACAGTTGTGTCATGCTTAGCTATTGTTTCTAGGATTGCCATGAAGTTCCCTTTATTATCAGACTCTGCAGACTCATCGTGTCCTCTTTGTGCAATGTTTCGTGTGGCTGTAAGTAGTAGTACTTCTCCTATTGTTTTAATATAGTCCCCATTTTCTTGAACCTGTTTGTTGTGTTCCTTGTTTAGGGCATGTACTAGTGTTGCATTACTTTTTACAGCTTTCTGATAGACTCTCCATGTAATCGTTGCTTGTTTGTGCCGCTCAGACGTCGCATGAATTGCAAATCCCCCCTCTTTGTAAGTTGCCTTCTTCCAGTTGTTAAAACCCAATTTTGAATCGAATACAGTCTCAAGCTTTGGGAGGGCTAACATGCCTGCATGTGTAACAAAACACAGAGTCTGATTTTTTTTGAATATTCAAGCCAGGGGTGGATGTGGTACCAGACTACAAGCTGCTACTCCTGTCCCCCATCAGTGTTCTTGGGTCATGTTCATTACTGGCTGCACCGGTGGCTCCTCCCAGGATTTGCTGATATCTGTCGAAGAAAAAAATACATAATTAAAAGTATCTATTTGGGTAATTTTAGACACATACCATAGCAATCAGACAACTTCTGAAATCCATCCGATATCTATATCACAAGCCCAATAGCATGTTAAATGAGATCATTTCATTTCAATCATAAACCCGGCACATTTCTATACACCATATAAAATGGACTAATTGCACTGCTTTACAAGTAACCACAGATTTATTCAACAACACAAACCTGATGGTCCACTGCTTGTGGACGCACATGGCTCCTCTGTTGGTGTCTCACTCTCAGTCTCTACCTCCCCCTCAGCCTCTCCATCTCTCCTGCTCTACTATGCCTTCACTCTGTCTCTCCAATGGACAAGTCTTCCTGCTCTCTCTCTGCAGGCTCTCTGCTCTCTCTTGCTCTCTCCACACCTGAACCCTCTGGCTCTGTCTGACTTTCTGCCTTGTCTTTTCTTTGGAAGAAGGACATTATGTTATTTTTTCTCTTCGTGTTGGTGACAACTATAGAGCAAAAGCAACGGGGACCAAGCTTATTCATTCATTTACTGAAAATAACTGACTTGCTAGGTAGCTACCTTTCATGTCTTTACCTTTTAATGTTACAATGTGTTTACTGAGTGTGGTTTAAGTAAAAGCACTCAGCAACATGCGTTTTTGAGCAAATATTATATCATTTTTCATATTGCCATACATTTTCGATGCCTGACTGTTAGAATTAGCTACAAAACTAAACCAAAAACAATGCAAACGAATACATAGCCCAGGATTCAAAACGAATACATAGCCCAGGATTCAAGCCAATTCATTTATTAATTCACAAAGAAAGTAACAAACGGCCAGGTTAACATTAGCTGATCTAACGTTACACTTCTGTAATGCATTTAATAGTTAACTGTGTTACAAATACAACATATTAAACATTTTGCTCACCTCTCTTTATTTCATTCTTCTTGCAGAATTTCTTTCAACTTCTGAATAGAAAAAAAACTAGCAGGTCCACGTCGTACGATACTGTTGTGTTCCGCCTAAAAGGAGTCCCACTAGAAAATGTGTTGGGTTACTTTAGTGTTCCGTTTTGCCTGTCTAATAACGGATGTAAAAAACATCCACTTCAAAACATTATCGCAAAAAGGAATTCTGTGATAATTATTTCAGACCCCGCATTTAGGGTCCAAGCTTGTTGTCACTGGGGCACTGCCCCCCCCCCAGAACCGCTAGTGAGTTGCCGCGATGTCACATGTCCTACTTATATTACACTCGTAACAACTTACGCATTACGAAACTTCTATTCGATTAAATAATCCTCACGTAGCAAATAAACTATCATTTTTTGCTGTTGACCAAATTCGACACTCATTGACCTCCATACAAACACTCCTTGCTTGGTGGGCGAAAAAACACCGAGTTGGGCCTCTCTTCCAGCAAGATAACACAATGGAAACGCCTAAACTCTGAATGCAACACTGCTTATTGCCACACGATGACAGTATAGTTACCATACACCAGGGGATGGCAACTATACTGAACAAAAATATAAACGCAACATGTAAAGTGTTGGTCCCATGTTTCATAAACTGAAATAAAATATCCCAGAATTTTTCCATACACACAAGAAGCTTATTTCTATCAAATGTTGTGCCCAAATGTCTTTATAATAATAATAATAATAATAATAATAATAATATGCCATTTAGCAGATGCTTTTATCCAAAGCGACTTACAGTCATGTGTGCATACATTTTTACGTATGGGTGGTCCCGTGGATCGAACCCACTACCTTGGAGTTACAAGCGCCATGCTCTACCAATTGAGCTACAGAGGACCACATCCCTGTTAGTGAACATTTTTATTTTGCCAAGATAATCCTTCCACCTGACAGGTGTGGTATATCAAGAAGCTGATTAAACATCATGATCATTGCACAGGTGCACCTTGTGCTGGGGACAATAAAAGGCCACTCTAAAATGTGCAGTTTTGTCACACAACACAATGCCACAGATGTCTCAAGTTTAGAGAGCGTGCAATTGGCTTGCTGACTGCAGGAATGTCCACCAGAGCTGTTGCCAGAGAATTGAATGTTAATTTCTCTAACATAAGCCAATTGCAATGCAGTTTTAGAGAATTTGGCAGTACGTCCAACCGGCCTCATAACCGCAGACCACGTGTAACCACGCCAGCCCAGGACCTCCATATCCGGCTTCTTCACCTGCGGGATCGTCTGAGACCAGCCACCCGGACAGCTGATGAAACTGAGGAGTATTTCTGTCTGTAATAAAGCCCTTTTGTGGGGAAAAACTCATTCTGATTGGCTGGGCCTGGCTCCCCAGTGGGTGGGCTTATGCCCTCCCAGGCCCACCCAAGGCTGTGCCCCTGCCCAGTCATGTGTAATCCATAGATTAGGGCCAAATTAATTTATTTAAATTGACTGATTTCCTTATAGGAACTGTAACTCAGTAAAATCTGTGAAATTGTTGCATGTTGCGTTTATATTTTTGTTCAGTATATATTCAGCAGCGGGACGATTTTTGTCGGGCAGGTTATAATAATTTGTACACTGCAAATATTATATTATTATATTATATTAACCTTTATTTAACTACGCAAGTCAGTTAAGAACAAATTCTTATTTACAATGACGGCCTACCCTGGCCGAACCCGGACGACGCTGGGCTAATTGTGCTCAACTTAACCCAAAAATACATTGAATTTGAAAATAACAACAATTTCATACCTTGATTACATTGAGACACGATCACATATAGTAGCTTTCTTTTTTTATTCGTGGGAATACTTGAGAATAGATTTCCTCAATTAAATGTATTTTTAGCTGAATTCCTGGTGATTTTACAGGTTTTTTTCACCGTTTAAAAAAAAAACTAAAAACTTTGAGGGACTCGAGGGCCGGTGTTGCCGACTCCTGCCATACACCATATTCATTAGGAGGGGAAAGGGGAAACAGTATCCCATTGGTATGGTATCCCATTCACTATATCATTTCTTTATTGGACCATGACCAACAAACTGTAGATTCTTCAGAAAACTATTTAGCTGAGCCCCCATACAAAGGACAGATGTTACATACAAAAAACGAAAACCATGAACAATCCTTTTTTATTAAGAGATGGTTGATGGTTAACTAAAAAGTAACACACATCTGGTCTGTGTGTGTGTGTGGAGACAGAGCCTTCAGAACACACATCTGGTCTGTGTGTGTGTGTGGAGACACAGAGCCTTCAGAAAGTACTCACACCCCTTGATTTTTTCCACATTTTGTTGTGTGACAAAGTGGGATTAAAATGGATTTGTCATTTTTTTGTCAACGATCTACACAAAATACTCTGTAATGTCAAAGTGGAAGAAATATTCAAACATTTGTAAAAAAAATACAATATACAATACAATATATCTTGATTATTAACTCGGCCACTCAGGAACTTTCACTGTCGTCTTGGTAACCAACTCCAGTGTAGATTTGGCCTTGTATTTTAGGGTATTGTCCTGCTGAAAGGTGAATTAATCTCCCAGTGTCTGGTGGAAAGCAGACTGAACCAGGTTTTCCTCTAGGATTTTTCCTGTGCTTAGCTCCATTCCGTTTCTTTTTCATCATGAAAAACTCCCCAGTCCTTAACGATTACAAGCATACCCATAGCATGATGCAGCCACCACCATGCGTGAAAATATGGAGAGTTATACTGTGTTCTACTGTGTTGTAATGTATTTAGGACAAAAAGTTTATTGCTTTGCCACATTTTTTGCAATATTACTTTAGTGCCTTATTGCAAACAGGATGCATGTTTTGGAGTAGTTTTATTCTGTACAGGCTTCCTTTGCACTCTGTCATTTAGGTTAGTATTGTGGAGTAACTACAATGTTGTTGATCCATCTTCAAAGTTTTCTCCTATCACAGCCGTTAAACTCTGTAACTGTTTTAAAGTCACCACCATTGGCCTCATGGTGAAATCCCTGAGCAGTTTCCTTCCTCTCCGGCAGCTGAGTTAGGAAGGATGCCTGTCCTTTGTATCCAAAGTGTAATTAATAACTTCACCATGCTCAAAGGGATATTCAATATCTGCTTTTCTTCATTTTTACCCATCTACCAATAGGAGCCCTTCTTTGCAAGGCATTGGAAAACATCCCTGGTCTTTGTGGTTGAATCTGTGTTTGAAATTCACTGCTCGACTGAGGGACCTTACAGATAATTGTATGTGTGGGGTACAGAGATGAGGAAGTCATTCAAACATCATGTTGAACACTATTATTGCACACAGAGTGAGCCCATGCAAATTATGACTTGTTAAGCACATTTTTACTCCTGAATTTGTAAACATTGAAGAAAACATAATACTTTCTGAAGTTTTCCAATACAGAGTGTACAAAAAATTACGGACACCTTCCTAATATTGAGTTGCACCACCTTTTGTCCTCAGAACAGCCTCAATTCGTCGGGGCATGGACTCTAGAAGGTGTTAAAAGCGTTCCACAGAGATGCTGGCCCATGTTGACGCCAATGCTTCCCACAGTTGTGTCAAGTTGGCTGGATGTCCTTTGGGTGGTGGACCATTCTTGATACACACAGGAAACTGTTGAGCATTAAAAAAAAAACAGCAGCGTTGCAGTTCTTGATACAAACCGGTGTGCCTGGCACCTACTACCATACCCCGTTCAAAGACACTTACATTTTTTGTCTTGCCCATTCACCCTCTGAATGGCACACATACACAATCCATGTCTCAATTGTCTCAAGGCTTAAAAATCCTTCTTTAACCTGTCTCCTCCCCTTCATCTACACTGATTGAAGTGGATTTAACAGGTGACATCAATAAGGGATCATAGCTTTCACCTGGATTCACCTGGTCAGTCTGTCATGGAAAGAACAGGCGTTCTTAATGTTTTGTATACTCAGTGTATATGTGTGTGTGTAGAATATGTTCTATAGTATTGCGGGCGGCAGGTGGCTTAGTGGTTAAGAGCGTTGTGCCAGTAACTGAAAGGTCGCTGGTTCTAATCCTAGAGCCGACTAGGTGAAAAATCTGTCGATGTGCCCTTGAGCAAGGCACTTAACCCTAATTGCTCCTGTAAGTCGCTCTGGATAAGAGCGTCTGCTAAATGACTAAAATGTAAATGTAATAGTGTTTGTAAAGTCAGTAATTTGTGGACAATCTAAAAGAGTCAGAAATACAAAGACACGTACGAACATCATCAGTTTTATTTCCAAGAGTGAACATTGTATACAAAATGCTTCTAGTCAGCTATTGCTCCTCCTGCAGTCCAGTCCTCAAAGCCTTAGTCCTACACTGCGTTGCCCCAGCTCTCCCTTTTACATTCCTAAAATGTCTTCTGCCCTATTCAGCATCTTATACAGCCAGTCGTCCATAAACTTCAGCAACCATCAACTTAAAAAAAAAAAAAAAAAAGATTATGATCACTATTGCATTTGATAATATACGGTGGCAGGACGTCTGTAATATATAACTAGAATCCATTCTATTTCTATGGTCTGCACCCTTCCTCAGCAAAACCAGGCACAGTAGCTACACCATTTAACTCTAAAAATCATCCTAATATGACAAATTACTCCCAACAGAAGAGGAACCATTATGTGACTCTGGCAATATCTTGATTAAACTAGATTCGACAGGAGGGGGGGTAGACCAGATGGAGAGAGACAGTATGGTAATTAATATTATACAACAGGTGGTTAGGAATCCCTATTGTTAGGGACTATCCTGCTGATTATATACACTAGACAACATACACATATAGCAAGTTTGCCGTCTTTTCAGCCTGTAGTGATTGCGTTAGCTGTGCAGTTGGCTAGCTAGCAACGGTGGAAGAGCCTCCATAGCAACCATTGTTGTTTGCCATAGCAAAAGTTCTGGAACTATCAATCAGCGTTTTAGGTCGTTTTGCTTTCCATGTCAGTCAATACGAATAGAACTAACGACCAGAGAACGCCTAAAAATTGCACTTGACAACCAGTGTTAGTGAATATAGCATCACGCTTTGTTAGAAAACACATGGAAAGAATCTTGCTTTTTAATGCTGGTAACCCATCGTATAAAAGCAATAACACACTGGAGTCCATGTGTTATGACATTTTTATCATGGCTGTGGTGGTCTACACCACTCAGCTTAGCCTCGTGGCAGTCCACAAAAAGTCCTTTACAGTTGCCTCTGACTATCAAGGTTTTAGCTCAACATCCCAAACGACAACACAGTATCCTGAGCCTGTCCAGGATAACTCTTCCCTAGGTTCAGATCTAGGTTTAGCTACCCCTTTTCCCAATCCTAACCGTTAGTGGAGAAAAAAAAAAAACGCAAAACTGACCCATGCTCAGCATCTAGGGGGCAACGTCACCCTACACCGTCACACAGCTGTGATAAACGGGCCCATGGTGACGTATAGCAGAGCCAATACCCAAGCAGTAGTGGAGGGTGTTCGTAGGTTTAACCACTTCATTTTCAGTGGGCATACCTGTTTATACCCACTTCATAATCCCCACGATGCTTATCAAAGTAGTGTAGGTATACGCCGTATCAATTCATTAAGGCTGATGGAACAGATCGGAACGTTTCACATATTATTTCTTTACATTTTAGGTGTTGTAATGTGCACACGGCCTACATGCAAATGTTTACAAATGGACATTTTTTTTTCTTTTTCGGGAAACCACCATTTAAAAAAATGCACATTTGATCATTCAGAGTGTATGTCACTGTTTCTCAGAGAGTTGCACACAGGGCTTCTTTCCTTCACTGGGAGGGCAGTTTGACAATTTTTTGCCAAAATTACAGTATACCCACTAAAATCAGGCACCACTGCACCCAAGGGAGAAAAGTGAACCCAAGTATTCTCTCATTTTTCGTCATACAAAAATCAGAGCAGTAAAACATTATTCGCATCAAAAAACAAAAAACGCTCACAGTGATATAGTGCAATTAATCATAAAAACACATCTTAAAAATGTCTTAATAAAACCGGGAAAAAAAATAAAGTTTAAAAATCAAACGTTTCAGAAAGTGTTATAGCAGTGAAAGAGAGATTCTTTGTCAAACTTGATTCCTTGTCAGTGCAAAGAGAAGACTCATCGTCGTCTCAGACCCTCCCGTCTGGAGGCACAGCAAGCTGATTTGAGGTGTGTGTTCGTTCAGGAACATCCATCTAGTTGAAATGACACACGCTCTCCATTGCCATCAGGATACTGAGGAGGCAGACAAAATGACACGATTAGTCTATGGAAGCAGCTGAACGGAAATTAAATAAGCCTAAAATAATTTTATACCAAATATGACTGTGTTTTGTCAACTGTGCATTAGTGCAACTTTTGTATGTATTTAATAACTTGTCTTGACATTGATAGTGTTAAGGTAGAAGGTATGAAGAAGGAGATCTGTAGTCCAAATGGCACCCTATTCCCTATCGGAGGGACTGCATGGGGTCCATGGCCAGATCAATAAATATATTTATAGATCTGGCTATTAAAACACACACACACAGTGTACAAAACATTAAGAACACCAGCTCATTCCATGACAGGCTGACCAGGTGAAAACTATGATACCTTATTGATGTCACTTGTTAAATCCACTAAAAAAATAAATCAGAGTAGATGAAGGGGAGGGGACGGGGTTAAAGGAGGATTTTCAAGCCTTGAGACATGGATTGTGTATGTGTGACATTCAGATATTTAAGTGCATTTGAACGGGGTATACACACACACACACACACACACCTATCCATCTATATATACACATACACAAAGTGTGCTCAAAAAGTATTAGACAGTGACAAATGTTTTGTTGTTTTGGCTCTGTACTTCAGAACTTTGGATTTGAAATGATACAATGACTATGAGGTTAAAGTGCAGACTGTCAGCTTTAATTTGAGGGTATTTTCATCCATATCGGGTGAACCGTTTATAAATTACAGCACTTTCTGTACACAGTTACCCCATTTTAGGGGACCAGAAGTATTGGGACAGATTCACTTATATGTGTATTAAAGTAGTAAAAAGTTAAGTATTTGGTCCCATATTCCAAGAACGCAATGACTACATCAAGCTTGTGACTCTAGACATTTGTTGGATGCATTTTTCTGTTTGTTTTGGTTGTGTTTCAGATTATGTTGTGCCCAATAGAAATGAAATGGTGAATAATCTATTGTGTCATTTTGGAGTCGCTTTTATTATAAAAAAGAATATCATGTTTCTAAACACTTCTACATTTAAAATGTGGACGCTACCATGGTTACGGATAGTCCTGAACGGATTGTGAATAATGTTGAGTGAGAAAGTTTGACGCACTAATATCATACCCCCCACCAAAAATGCTAACCTCCCCTGTTATTGTAATGGCGAGAGGTTAGCATGTCTTGGGGGTATGATATAAAATGCTAACCTCCCCTGTTATTGTAATGGTGAGAGGTTAGCATGTCTTGGGGGGTATGATATAAAATGCTAACCTCCCCTGTTATTGTAATGGCGAGAGGTTAGCACGTCTTGGGGGTATGATATAAAATGCTAACCTCCCCTGTTATTGTAATGGCGAGAGGTTAGCATGTCTTGGGGGGTATGATATAAAATGCTAACCTCCCCTGTTATTGTAATGGCGAGAGGTTAGCATGTCTTGGGGGTATGATATAAAATGCTAACCTCCCCTGTTATTGTAATGGCGAGAGGTTAGCACGTCTTGGGGGTATGATATAAAATGCTAACCTCCCCTGTTATTGTAATGGCGAGAGGTTAGCACGTCTTGGGGGTATGATATAAAATGCTAACCTCCCCTGTTATTGTAATGGCGAGAGGTTAGCACGTCTTGGGGGTATGATATAAAATGCTAACCTCCCCCTGTTATTGTAATGGCGAGAGGTTAGCACGTCTTGGGGGTATGATATAAAAATGCTAACCTCCCCTGTTATTGTAATGGCGAGAGGTTAGCACGTCTTGGGGGTATGATATAAAATGCTAACCTCCCCTGTTATTGTAATGGCGAGAGGTTAGCACGTCTTGGGGGTATGATATAAAATGCTAACCTCCCCTGTTATTGTAATGGCGAGAGGTTAGCATGTCTTGGGGGGTATGATATAAAATGCTAACCTCCCCTGCTATTGTAATGGCGAGAGGTTAGCATGTCTTGGGGGTATGATATAAAATGCTAACCTCCCCTGTTATTGTAATGGCGAGAGGTTAGCATGTCTTGGGGGTATGATATAAAATGCTAACCTCCCCTGTTATTGTAATGGCGAGAGGTTAGCACGTCTTGGGGGTATGATATAAAATGCTAACCTCCCCTGTTATTGTAATGGCGAGAGGTCAGCACGTCTTAGGGGTATGATATAAAATGCTAACCTCCCCTGTTATTGTAATGGTGAGAGGTTAGCATGTCTTAGGGGTATGATATAAAATGCTAACCTCCCCTGTTATTGTAATGGCGAGAGGTTAGCACGTCTTAGGGGTATGATATTTGTGAGTCTAACTTTCTCGATCATCATTATTCATCCAACAAGGTGTCCACATGAGACTGGTACATTACCTGTCTGTTGGATATCCGCCCTCACACAGGTTGACCAGGGCATACAGGTGCCGCAGAGCGTATTCATACTGCAACACAATAACAAAACAACTTTTATATACTGTACTCTGATCCATCCTCATACTGCAACACAATAACAAGACACCACAACTTTTATGTGGTCCTCTGTAGCTCAGCTGGTAGAGCACGGCGCTTGTAACGCCAAGGTAGTGGGTTCGATCCCTGGGACCACCCATACACCCAAAAAAATAATAATGTATGCACGCATGACTGTAAGTCGCTTTGGATAAAAGCGTCTGCTAAATGGCATATTATTATTATTATATACTGTACTCTGATCCATCCTCATACTGCAACACAAGAACAAGACACCACAACTTACAGTGGAATGTACATGCAAGTCATAATGTTCCTACTTCCCCCACATCTCCTGTCCAGAAGTCACTGTTGTGTCGGTCATACTTTGTAAAAGTTAGAAAAAGTCCCATGGTCATGTGAGGGAAAGGCCTAGTTTAAACAGTAAAAAAAAATGTCTAAAACCTGTAAAAGATGCTTTGATGGTTGTTCTTATTTAGTTAAGTATTTCTGTTATTCAGTCTCTGAAGCATATGGGGTAACAGTCTGGGGAAAAGAAGTAGATCAACAGTTCCACCCATCAGAGACAGAAACCTACAGCACCACAATCAACTGACTAATGAATGTCAACTAGAGACAGTCGTCATCTTGGGACAAACCCTGAAATAAACGAAGGCTTAAGTGATGGTGCATCTGACTGTTGTGTATTCAAAATGGGTCAATACTTTCAATGTATCTGATTGAAATGAAATAAAGGAGTTCTGGGCTAGGGCGGCGCCATAGTTGGGGTTTCATGTGTAGGTTGAGTTCCTGTGAAGTGACAGACAGACAGGACTGTACCTGGGTGGTGCGCCAGACAGACAGGACTGTACCTGGGTGGTGTGCCAGACAGACAGGACTGTACCTGGGTGGTGGGCCAGACAGACAGACAGGACTGTACCTGGGTGGTGGGCCAGACAGACAGGACTGTACCTGGGTGGTGCGCCAGACAGACAGACAGGACTGTACCTGGGTGGCGCGCCAGACAGACAGACAGGACTGTACCTGGGTGGCGCGCCAGACAGACAGACAGGACTGTACCTGGGTGGTGCGCCAGACAGACAGGACTGTACCTGGGTGGCGCGCCAGACAGACAGACAGGACTGTACCTGGGTGGTGCGCCAGACAGACAGACAGGACTGTACCTGGGTGGTGCGCCAGACAGACAGGACTGTACCTGGGTGGTGCGCCAGACAGACAGGACTGTACCTGGGTGGTGCGCCAGACAGACAGGACTGTACCTGGGTGGCGCGCCAGACAGACAGACAGGACTGTACCTGGGTGGCGTGCCAGACAGACAGGACTGTACCTGGGTGGTGCGCCAGACAGACAGGACTGTACCTGGGTGGTGCGCCAGACAGACAGGACTGTACCTGGGTGGCGCGCCAGACAGACAGGACTGTACCTGGGTGGCGCGCCAGACAGACAGGACTGTACCTGGGTGGCGCGCCAGACAGACAGGACTGTACCTGGGTGGCGCGCCAGACAGACAGGACTGTACCTGGGTGGCGCGCCAGACAGACAGGACTGTACCTGGGTGGCGCGCCAGACAGACAGACAGGACTGTACCTGGGTGGCGCGCCAGACAGACAGACAGGACTGTACCTGGGTGGTGTGCCAGACAGACAGACAGACCTGTACCTGGGTGGTGTGCCAGACAGACAGACAGGACTGTACCTGGGTGGTGTGCCAGACAGACAGACAGGACTGTACCTGGGTGGTGTGCCAGACAGACAGACAGGACTGTACCTGGGTGGTGTGCCAGACAGACAGACAGACCTGTACCTGGGTGGTGTGCCAGACAGACAGACAGGACTGTACCTGGGTGGTGTGCCAGACAGACAGACAGGACTGTACCTGGGTGGTGCGCCAGACAGACAGGACTGTACCTGGGTGGCGCGCCAGACAGACAGACAGGACTGTACCTGGGTGGTGTGCCAGTTGAAGCATTGTGTCTTGTAGTGTCCGACAGCAGCCTTGTAACACTGGTGCTGGGTCAGGTCCAGCTTGGCACTCAGAACCCTCTGGGTCACGGTCTCGTCTCCTGTCACCTTCTCTACCACCCGGCGCATCGTTTCTCCCAGCAGCTCACGCGCCTAGTGGAAAATCACAACAGTTCTCCAAGGTCCCCACTTTTATGAAATAACAGAAGCACCTTATGATAAAGTCTGGCTCATGTTCATTAGGCACGATCCGTAACAGAGCGAAATGGAGAGGTACCATCTGAACTTCACTGAGGAACACTTGTTTTCGGTTTCTCTTACGGTGTTCCCGAATGAATACATCCCAGGTTCATTAGGGGGGAAAAAAATACTATATACACTACAAGAAAAAACGTAAACGCATTTCCTGTCCGTTACCTTGAGGTGTGAGTTGATCTGGCTGAGGTATTTCCTGGCTGCTGTGATGTCATTGGTGCTCATCAGTTTCCTCTTTAGGATGGCCAGGGGTACGTCAGGGCTGGGGGTCAGGTCTGGGTCCGCTACAGGCTGCAGGGTCATGGGGGGGGCAGGCTGGGCGTTGGCCTTGGCATTACCTTGGAAGGCCATCACCTTCATACGGGCCAGAGTCTGGAGAACAGATAGATACAGACAGTTAATCTCCTCCTTCATATGGACCAGTCTGGGGAACAGAGATACAGACAATTAACCTCTTCCTTCATATGGGCCAGTCTGGGGAACAGACGAACATGTTACCGTCTCGTTCATTAACAGTCTATTGCAACAAATAAACATTGGCTATCTGAACAGAAGTGGGAATCGAGGTTTGTTAACTCTTTTAAAAACAAACTTTTAGATCTAAATCTTGGTGGATAAACCATTTCCCAATAACATCATGTGATTCCTCATCTGAACAGGAATTAGCCAGGTCTTCGCTCTGAATCCCTCACCTTGTTTCCAAACTGCATGACGTGGCTCGTGTTGGTGTGGCTCTTCACGACCTTGAACTGTTTCATCAGGGTCTCCTTCCTTAGGTCCTCCTGGACAACAGTCAGGGAGAAACATAACATTGAGTTGGTTAAGGACGTTCTGCCCCCTTTGAGCCAAACACATTGGAGAAACGGCTATATCCAAAAAGGTCCTTTTTTTTTTTTGGAACAGAAATACAAAAATCAGTAAAGACTTGTGGTTTATCGAGGACATTGTTCAAAAACATTCTTGTTTACGTGTGTGTTTTCAGCTTTTTCTAAGGAATCAGAAGTTGCGTTCTGACATGTGAAGGAGCCCCACGTCTCACATCAGTCCTCCATCCAGTTAACATTGTACCAGTCTCACATCAGTCCTCCATCCAGTTAACATTGTCCCAGTCTCACATCAGTCCTCCATCCAGTTAACATTGTCCCAGTCTCACATCAGTCCTCCATCCAGTTAACATTGTACCAGTCTCACATCAGTCCTCCATCCAGTTAACATTGTACCAGTCTCACATCAGTCCTCCATCCAGTTAACATTGTACCAGTCTCACATCAGTCCTCCATCCAGTTAACATTGTACCAGTCTCACATCAGTCTTCCATCCAGTTAACATTGTACCAGTCTCACATCAGTCTTCCATCCAGTTAACACCATCCCAGTCTCACCACATCATTCTTCCATCCAGTTAACACTGTACCAATCTCACCACATCAGTCTTCCATCCAGTTAACACTGTACCAGTCTCACATCAGTCGTCCATCCAGTTAACATTGTACCAGTCTCACATCAGTCTTCCATCCAGTTAACATTGTACCAGTCTCACATCAGTCGTCCATCCAGTTAACATTGTACCAGTCTCACATCAGTCTTCCATCCAGTTAACATTGTACCAGTCTCACATCAGTCGTCCATCCAGTTAACATTGTACCAGTCTCACATCAGTCTTCCATCCAGTTAACACCATCCCAGTCTCACCACATCATTCTTCCATCCAGTTAACACTGTCCCAGTCTCACCACATCAGAGTCTTCCATCCAGTTAACACTGTACCAGTCCCCCAGGTAGGTCTCTCTCTTCTCATCATAGTAGCAAGCATAGGACGACTCATGAGAGTTGGCTGCTGTGGTGGCATACACTGAAGGAGAGAGAGAGAGAGATTCATCAGACAGAGAGATTCATCAGACACAGACAGACAGATTCATCAGACAGAGACAGACAGATTCATCAGACAGAGACAGACAGAGAGATTCATCAGACAGAGACAGACAGATTCATCAGACAGAGACAGACAGAGAGATTCATCAGACAGAGAGATTCATCAGACACAGACAGAGAGATTCATCAGACAGAGAGATTCATCAGACACAGACAGAGAGATTCATCAGACACAGACAGAGAAAGAGATTCATCAGACAGAGAGATTCATCAGACAGAGAGATTCATCAGACAGAGAGATTCATCAGACACAGACAGAGAAAGAGATTCATCAGACAGAGAGATTCATCAGACAGAGAGATTCATCAGACAGAGAGATTCATCAGACAGAGAGATTCATCAGACACAGACAGACAGAGAGATTCATCAGACACAGACAGACAGAGAGATTCATCAGACACAGACAGAGAAAGAGATTCATCAGACAGAGAGATTCAGACACAGACAGAGATTCAGACAATGGAAAAGTGAGAGCGTTAATACAGGATGTATGGATCCAGAACACTGATTACACACCATCACATAATGTTACAATTGGAAATCCATAGCTTGATTGATTATACACAATAACAAAATATATGTTTTAAAAGTAGTAATGAAACATCAAGCTCATCATGGTTTACTGTTGTACTGTAGACAGTGAAGACTTGGGCCTGTGGGTAACAATACAACGTTATGGGATGTCGGTCACTTGAGGCAGGGGAGACTTTAGAGTGACTTTGCACACTATGTGCAAACAGAAGTGCTGATCTACTAGAAGGATCTAGTCCAGACGGAGAAGACTAGGGAGAGAAGGATCTAGAAGGATCTAGTCCAGACGGAGTAGACTAGGGAGAGAAGGATCTAGAAGGATCTAGTCCAGACGGAGAAGACTAGGGAGAGAAGGATCTAGAAGGATCTAGTCCAGACGGAGAAGACTAGGGAGAGAAGGATCTAGAAGGATCTAGTCCAGACGGAGTAGACTAGGGAGAGAAGGATCTAGAAGGATCTAGTCCAGACGGAGAAGACTAGGGAGAGAAGGATCTAGAAGGATCTAGTCCAGACGGAGAAGACTAGGGAGAGAAGGATCTAGAAGGATCTAGTCCAGACGGAGAAGACTAGGGAGAGAAGGATCTAGTCCAGACGGAGTAGACTAGGGAGAGAAGGATCTAGTCCAGACGGAGAAGACTAGGGAGAGAAGGATCTAGAAGGATCTAGTCCAGACGGAGTAGACTAGGGAGAGAAGGATCTAGAAGGATCTAGTCCAGACGGAGTAGACTAGGGAGAGAAGGATCTAGTCCAGACGGAGTAGACTAGGGAGAGAAGGATCTAGTCCAGACAGAGAAGACTAGGGAGAGAAGGATCTAGTCCAGACGGAGAAGACTAGGGAGAGAAGGATCTAGAAGGATCTAGTCCAGACGGAGTAGACTAGGGAGAGAAGGATCTAGAAGGATCTAGTCCAGACGGAGTAGACTAGGGAGAGAAGGATCTAGTCCAGACGGAGTAGACTAGGGAGAGAAGGATCTAGTCCAGACGGAGTAGACTAGGGAGAGAAGGATCTAGAAGGATCTAGTCCAGACGGAGAAGACTAGGGAGAGAAGGATCTAGTCCAGACGGAGAAGACTAGGGAGAGAAGGATCTAGAAGGATCTAGTCCAGACGGAGTAGACTAGGGAGAGAAGGATCTAGTCCAGACGGAGAAGACTAGGGAGAGAAGGATCTAGTCCAGACGGAGTAGACTAGGGAGAGAAGGATCTAGAAGGATCTAGTCCAGACGGAGTAGACTAGGGAGAGAAGGATCTAGAAGGATCTAGTCCAGACGGAGAAGACTAGGGAGAGAAGGATCTAGAAGGATCTAGTCCAGACGGAGAAGACTAGGGGAGAGAAGGATCTAGTCCAGACGGAGTAGACTAGGGGAGAGAAGGATCTAGTCCAGACGGAGAAGACTAGGGAGAGAAGGATCTAGAAGGATCTAGTCCAGACGGAGTAGACTAGGGAGAGAAGAATCTAGAAGGATCTAGTCCAGACGGAGTAGACTAGGGAGAGAAGGATCTAGAAGGATCTAGTCCAGACGGAGAAGACTAGGGAGAGAAGGATCTAGAAGGATCTAGTCCAGACGGAGTAGACTAGGGAGAGAAGGATCTCAGAAGGATCTAGTCCAGACGGAGTAGACTAGGGAGAGAAGGATCTAGAAGGATCTAGTCCAGACGGAGAAGACTAGGGAGAGAAGGATCTAGAAGGATCTAGTCCAGACGGAGTAGACTAGGGAGAGAAGGATCTAGAAGGATCTAGTCCAGACGGAGTAGACTAGGGAGAGAAGGATCTAGAAGGATCTAGTCCAGACGGAGTAGACTAGGGAGAGAAGGATCTAGAAGGATCTAGTCCAGACGGAGAAGACTAGGGAGAGAAGGATCTAGTCCAGACGGAGTAGACTAGGGAGAGAAGGATCTAGTCCAGACGGAGTAGACTAGGGAGAGAAGGATCTAGAAGGATCTAGTCCAGACGGAGTAGACTAGGGAGAGAAGGATCTAGTCCAGACGGAGTAGACTAGGGAGAGAAGGATCTAGTCCAGACGGAGTAGACTAGGGAGAGAAGGATCTAGAAGGATCTAGTCCAGACGGAGTAGACTAGGGAGAGAAGGATCTAGAAGGATCTAGTCCAGACGGAGTAGACTAGGGAGAGAAGGATCTAGAAGGATCTAGTCCAGACGGAGAAGACTAGGGAGATAAGGATCTAGTCCAGACGGAGTAGACTAGGGAGAGAAGGATCTAGTCCAGACGGAGTAGACTAGGGAGAGAAGGATCTAGAAGGATCTAGTCCAGACGGAGAAGACTAGGGAGAGAAGGATCTAGTCCAGACGGAGAAGACTAGGGAGAGAAGGATCTAGAAGGATCTAGTCCAGACGGAGTAGACTAGGGAGAGAAGGATCTAGTCCAGACGGAGAAGACTAGGGAGAGAAGGATCTAGTCCAGACGGAGTAGACTAGGGAGAGAAGGATCTAGAAGGATCTAGTCCAGACGGAGTAGACTAGGGAGAGAAGGATCTAGAAGGATCTAGTCCAGACGGAGAAGACTAGGGAGAGAAGGATCTAGAAGGATCTAGTCCAGACGGAGAAGACTAGGGAGAGAAGGATCTAGTCCAGACGGAGTAGACTAGGGAGAGAAGGATCTAGTCCAGACGGAGAAGACTAGGGAGAGAAGGATCTAGAAGGATCTAGTCCAGACGGAGTAGACTAGGGAGAGAAGGATCTAGAAGGATCTAGTCCAGACGGAGTAGACTAGGGAGAGAAGGATCTAGAAGGATCTAGTCCAGACGGAGTAGACTAGGGAGAGAAGGATCTAGAAGGATCTAGTCCAGACGGAGAAGACTAGGGAGAGAAGGATCTAGTCCAGACGGAGTAGACTAGGGAGAGAAGGATCTAGTCCAGACGGAGTAGACTAGGGAGAGAAGGATCTAGAAGGATCTAGTCCAGACGGAGTAGACTAGGGAGAGAAGGATCTAGTCCAGACGGAGTAGACTAGGGAGAGAAGGATCTAGTCCAGACGGAGTAGACTAGGGAGAGAAGGATCTAGAAGGATCTAGTCCAGACGGAGTAGACTAGGGAGAGAAGGATCTAGAAGGATCTAGTCCAGACAGAGTAGACTAGGGAGAGAAGGATCTAGTCCAGATGGAGTAGACTAGGGAGAGAAGGATCTAGAAGGACTGTGGACCAGAGCATGACAATAACCAACACAGACCATCCTCTCCTTAGGGTCTGTTCACACAATCAGTGACAACAACAACAACAACAAAAAAATACTCCAACACAATGTAGCTACTGTAGTGTATCTTGTCGATGCTGGTGCTCATTGCTGTCAAACAAAGGAGTCCGCTCATACTGAACCTTTGATCATACGTTTTATTCATATCACAAGATTTCAGCATAAGTGACGGATGTCATGACACCCGGAGAACGGCGTCCCAGATTGCAATGGCCGTTCTAACCTCTTGTCGTTTTTACCCAGTATATATAATCTTCCCAAGATAGGGGTGGCTCCCTCTACTGTCCAATCCCCTGTCTACAACACACAGACTTCTCTGTCCTATCCGGGGTGTCACATTAAAACCATTCCCTCTGACACTAAAATAAACCTCCTTTCAGTTCCACTTAAAAACATTATCAAAGACATAATCCTAATACACTACACTACCATCTGCTTGTATGAAGACTAATGGCCGCCTGAACAGACCGTTACCCAGACCATCCCTTAACAAGGGCTGAGTTGGGGAGTAGGTTGAAGTTGCCCCTAGACGCTGATCTGGGGTCAGTTTTTGGCATTTCCCCTCTACTTATTAAGGTTAGGATTGGGAGAAGGGAAACCTGATCCTAGATCTGTGCCTAGGGGAAACTTCACCCCGGAGCGTGTTTTTGTGAGCAGCCAAAAAACAGCTCTGTTCAGGGTGACCAGACATTAAGTGTTTAACGTTGAGCTTAGGCATTAACTCCGACGTTTAAGGTTAGAGGTAAGTTTAGGCATTAACTCCCAAAATCTTAAGGTTAGGTATTAACTCTGAATGGTTAAGGTAAGGGTTAAAACAAAAATCTCAAAAAAAAAAAAAAAAATTCCACCACTGGATTCGAACATGCAACCTTTGGCACCGGAGGCAGACGCTTACAGAAATCTACTTGAAGATAACAGCGTTCACTGTTCCCCCAAGTGCCCCTGATATCGTTATTGATTGACCAGTTTTTATTATCAGTGGTTCGGCTAGTTCCTGGAAAGCGATAAGAGTCATGGGGAGGTTCAAGTGCAGAGCAACTCACCATCGATGTCAGCAGGCAGTTTGGTCATCATCGATCCAGACTCACAGGCCTCGATATAGAACACCAACTGCGCGAGCGCACGGAAGGAAAAGGGCCAGTCAGCGGAATCTATCATTACATTTACGTCCTTTAGCAGACGCTCTTATCCAGAGCGACTTACAGTTAGTGAGTGCATACATTTTTCATACTGCCCCCCCTCGTGGGAATCGAACCCACAACCCCGGCGTTGCAAGCGCCATGCTCTACCAATTATAAATACCTTTGGTCTTAGACCAAAATTATTTACTACGACTGGAGAAAGTCTGAACATGTGATTGGCCCTCCACGACCACAAACAATAACAAGTTTAACTTCCGCACCTTTTGGTATTTCTTGTTCTCACGCATGTAGTTGATGGCAGCCATGAGGTCGGCAACATGAAGCTGTAGAAAGAAAAAAAAACATTTAATTCACAATAAAATAGGTTCATTTCTGTTTTTCCATCCAGTACGTCAACATGCATGTTCACTTCAAACCCAAAAGAGGCACTAGACCCCATGTGATCTAGCCACAAGTCAGTCACAAGATCCACACAAGGCCTTGGGCAATTTAGGGAGGAGTATTCTTGTCTTGTTCAGTGACTCAGTCTCTCCCACAAAACTTTCTGCTGAGTGAGAGAACATGAGGTTTATTCAACCAGGCTTAAATAAGAGATCTTTTTGATCATAACCCTAACCCATAAACTGTTCTCAATGATAGCTGCCATATATTTGAACTTTCTATGTCACAGGGCAGAACTAGGTCATTCATCCATCCATGGACAGACAAGGAAGGCTCTGTCCGAAATCAAATACATTTTTATTTGTCACATGCGCCGAATACAACAGGTGTAGACCATACCGTGAAATGCTTACTTACAAGCCCTTAACCAACAATGCAGTTCAAGAAATAGAGTTCAGAAAATATTTATTAAATAAACTAAAGAAAAAAATAAAAAGTAACAATACAATAACGAGGCTATATACAGGAAGTACCGGTCCCGAGTCAATGTGCGGGGGTACAGGTTAGTCGAGGTAATTTGTACATCTAAGGAGCCTTTTTGTCCTAGACTTGGCGCTCCGGTACCGCTTGCCGTGCGGAAGCAGAGAGAACAGTCTGTGACTGGAGTCGTTGACAGATTGACACCGCCTGGTATATAGGTGCTGGATGGCAGGAAGCTTGGCCCCAGTGATGCATTGGGCTATTCCCTATATAGTGCACTACTTTTGGCCAGAGGATAGGGTGCCATTTCTGCCAACTAGCAAGTGTTCAGAGACTAAAATCTGGCAGACGAACAGGAAGTGTAAAAGAGCTTACGTCGTCGTCAGGGAAGGCCAGCAGACCAGGAGCTCCGTGATCAGTGAAGTACACAAACACGTGATCGTTGGGACCGCTGCCAACAGGAAGAGAAAAACAAGTTGATAAACCAGGTGTTTTTCTTTGAACTGAAAAGATATGACACAATCACATTTCTAAGTCAATACAAGCTGTGAGACTGAAAACTTCCCCCTAGAAAACAATGGAACATTCTGTCCAGAAACGTTGTAACAATATATTGTTGTTGTAACAATGATTTTCCATGTCATTTTAGAGGTCTACCTTAACGTTTTGGAATAACATCATCCTACTGTGGCATTGCCATGATATATTCCAACCCCCCCCGCCCCGCCTCCATCTCATCACTTGCCTCTTCAGCACTTTCCCAGAACCTCCCTTGGTACTGGCAGAGTCACCCTTCAGCACGGCCAGGAAGTTGCTAGGGGTCACAGCCTGCAGGGTACACAGTCAGAGAGCAGGCACTGAGGGTAGTATTCTGACTTGAGATCCATGTGCGCAACTTGAATAACATTTTTACATTTTTTACATTTTAGTCATTTAGCAGACGCTCTTATCCAGAGCGACTTACAGTTAGTGAATATATATATATTTTTTTTTATACTGGCCCCCCGTGGGAATTGAACCCACAACCCTGGCGTTGCAAACGCCATGCTCTATCAACTGAGCTACATCCCTGCCGGCCATTCCCTCCCCTACCCTGGACGACGCTGGACCAATTGTGCGCCGCCCCATGAGTCTCCCGGTCGCGGCCGGCGGCGACAGAGCCTGGATTCGAACCAGGATCTCTAGTGGCACAGTTAGCACTGCGATGCAGTGCCTTAGACCACTTGCATCGCAAGAATAAAAGGGGTCTCAACTTCTTGAACATTATTAACAGTACTGTATAAAAAAAAAAAGCATTGATTGTTGTTGATTTTTTTTGTTGCAGAAACTAAGGCTTTTGATATGTTCCATCCACTCACCTCTCCAGTGTAGTCTTTGGGGACTCCCTTGTAAACATCTGTCCCATTGGGTCTGTTGATCACCTCCCCTTGGGTGGGGTTCCTGAAAACAAACAGGTTAAATAACAGGAATCGGATACATGCCTGGAGGCAACACAGGGCAGACAATTTACTACATGACCTGCAGAACCCTACAGGACACAACTCTACACCCCCTTCCACTGTGCCCTTAAGCAAGGCCCTTCACCCCATAACTAGCTCTGGGGAGGTGTAATGTGGCCTAACCTGTGCTCGTGCGTGTTTGAGAACCGAGCAGAAGACAAATTTTCTGATATATAACGTTGGACAAATAAAGTTGCAGTGTACAGTCTTGGCATTCGGAATGGCAAAACATGTATTCTATCACAATACACATTGGTAGTGTAATATTCAGTACTACAATGGTCTGTGACGGTAAAGCTTGCGTGACAGTTTGGAATGATTGTGAATAGCAACTACAAAAATTAGATCTTTATTAAACCCACAGTAGCACTTCCTCTACCCTCCAATGACAGGAATCACGCTATCTTTTACTCATACAGTAGTCCAATTCAAAACATACTGAAAACCACTTTTACACAAGACATAAGCATCACATGATTCTGTTTGTTTTCGATTCAGAGTTAAATATTAACTGTACATCCCAGCAGACCCTAGATGCAGTTAATATTACAGGATCAATAAAGTGATAAAACAAAAAAAACGGCATTTTTATACAGTAAAAATCAAAATATGAGAACATTAGATTTTTACCTACATTAAGACACCTCCTGCATCAAAGTAGGTCAATAAAATAGTAAACTTCTATCTAGTGATTACAGTAAGACAAGTACTTTCCTCAATTTCAAAATGTGTTTCAGTCATTGACAGATGAACAGCTCCAATAACTGCTTATGAATTACCAATGACTGATGTTGCTACTAGCTACTGAACAATTAGAGAGAGAGAACACCATTAAAAAATAAAATGTTATTAGATAATTGCCTTCCACCTTAAAACCCTAAACCTCATGTCTCCCATCTAGCCACCATAATTCCCAGCGAGAGAAGAGCAGCTAAATTAGAACCTTGTGACTGACAGTCGGTCGTGTCTCAAGGAGCTTCTAAACCGCCCGCTTTCCAAATGGTAAAACTATTCATTTAAAATTGTGTGCTACCTTTGACCAGGGTCCCACATGGCTCTGGTCAAAACTAGTGCACTATATAGGGAATAGGGTGCCTTTTGAGAAATACTCAAAACGGTTTAGTGGACAGCGTGTCTGAGAGCTTCCGCTTCTAGAAGCACAGGGCCTGGCTGCTGTCCGCACGCCACCGCACTATGAGGAAATGGTTTAGGCCCATCGTCGTGCACCCAAAATAAGGATGATATATGCTCTGCTCTCGTCACAGGAATGCAAATATAGCAGAACAAACCCATAATAACAGACTGAAGCTGGCTAAATCTGAAGAGTTGATAGGGCTGTCGGCACTTATAAACCTATAAAGGACAATGTGTAGTACTTCATTGCATAATCTACAGTTGATTACATTAAAATATATATATATATATATATAGTTCAACCCTAGGACATTGTTAAGGTGAAGAACTAAGCAGACAAGGTGGACAACACAAAATGGATAGATAGAATACTCACTCCTCATTGGTCGCCAGGTCATCATACATCATCACAACAATCTGCTCGTCAGGGATGCCATTCTTGTGGACGATCTGGTACGCATGGCAAGCGTCGGCCTAGGGAGGGGACACAACGTATGTCGGAAAAAAAAAAATCACCTCACTACTCACATTATTGAAATGAAATCGCGAGGGAGGAGTTAGAATGTATTATTGTTTACTGATGATGTCACTTTACAGTAACTAGGAACACGTCAAGTCATTCAACAAATCAAGTAAAAGTCAACAAAATGATCTATCACAGCATCTATCCATTTGATTATCAATTATCTGAATGTGATTGAGAGAGAGTTATTGACTGAGATGCGCATGTTTACTGATTATTATGTAACTTTCTAACAGGACACATCACTGCTTGATACCATGTTAAAAAGCACTAGCTACATTAGTAATAGTGGCCAATGACAGCTATGTATGTATAGTCCCTCTTATCACCAATCAATAACAGGGAAAGTCGTCCTCCAAGTCTAGTCGGATAAAGTTAAATTGGTCAAATACACCAAATACTGATAAACTATAATATGTCCCGATTAGCACAATTTTCCCTATATAGTGTAATACTTATGTCCTTATCAAAAGTAGTGTACTATAAAAGTGAATAGGCTGTCATTAGGATGCAACCATGGTAACAGATTACAACAAACACTCACTCAACTGATAAAGTCAAGTGTACATTTTTTTTAACGGATTTCAAAAATGTACTAGCCTAACTTCACTCTCTTACCTGGTGTCTGTAGTTGTACCAGCCATTGGAGCCAGCGACAATCACCACCCAGTTCTTCCCGTTTTCAGGCTGTTGTGTGGGGAAAGCATTAGCCACCAGTCCCAAACTGAGGCCCAGAAGGGCTAGGGTCGACGTAAACATCATCCTCTTCCGGTGTCTGTCCTGGGAAAAAGATACAACGGTATTATCATCATCATCATCATCATATCAAGTTACTAGCTAGATGTTTATGTTTTTGCCCATATGGTATTGCACTGTCAACGATGATATTCACACTTTGCATAGTGCCCCAGCTGCTACAGCGACTGTTTCCAGTTTAGCAAAGCGCCAAGGGATAACATGTTGTCGATCCTCTGGCTGCCAACGTTGGCTAGCTAGCTAGCTGTTAGTTACACCATCCATTTCCAAAATAACTACAGGGGAATCTACAGTAACAGTAGCCCATTAGAACACTGAAAATAACACTAATAAAGTTAGCTACATTTCAGGTATCATCGAAAAGTAAAATCGTTTGATTACCTTTACCTTCTTTGTTCCTGTCACGAAGTCTCAGATACCGCATGAGGCTGTGACATTGGAGTGAGGATTTTATGCAAATCGCAGTGTTGGGAAAAAACAGTCGGGTTTTGCTGGACAGCCAATCAGATCGCCCCAAGGTGGGGAAGGCGGGGCATGATGACTAAATGAGTCTACGCTGGAAACACATGATACAAAGTCATGTGGTTTCTCGCTTTCTTTGATACAATGATTTATTAGTTTCTTTGATGATACGGGCTTTTTTCAGTGGTGGGAAAAGTACCCAATTGTCATACCTGAGTAAAAGTAAAGATTCCTTAATAGAAAATGACTCAAGGAAAAGTCACCCAGTAAAATACTACTTGAGTAAAAGTCTAAAAGTATTTGGTTTTAAATATACTTAAGTATCAAAAGTAAAAGTAAAAATCATTTCAAAATTGCTTATATTAAGCAAACCAGACGTTTTGTTTTTGTTATGTAAGGATAGCCAGGGGCACACTCCAACATGCAGACATCATTTACAAACTAGGCAATTGTGTTTAGTGAGTCTGCCAGATCAGAGGCAGTAGGGAGGACCGGGTGATGTTCTCTTGACAAGTGCGTGAATTTGACCATTTTCGTGTCCTGTTAAGCATTCAACATGTAATGAGTACTTTTGTGTGTCAGGGGAAAATGTTTTTCATTAGGAATGTAGTGTAGTAAAAGTAAAAGTAATCAAAAATATCAATAGTAAAGTACAGATACCCCCCAAAACTACTTAAGTAGTACTTTAAAGTATTTTTACTTAAGTACTTTACACCACTGTCTTTTTTACAAACATAGTAACACATATTGTGTTAAATGTAGCTTTTCTGTATTAGTTTATACTACAGTAACAATTTGGACAAAGCTTGCTTTTCGTTTAATGAGGAAGACTTATTATGCAATGTAAAAATGTGTAATAAGGATGCATTAAAAAACAGTACTGTTTACATGTATGTTTGGATAATTGCAAAGGAGTTTTCATTTTAGTCACTAGTGTGTTATAAGTCACCCAAATATCACAGATGCGCATAATGTATAGAAATATGATGCCAGGTGTAATTCTCGCTTGTCGCTCAATAACTTCCTATATTGGCACCGTCTTGTGACCCATTTCTAAACAATATGTAACTTTTATTTCAACTGCTCAGCAGAAATGGTAGAGTGAGACACCATGAACCACAGATCTTGTGACATCAAAAGTAAGCATTCAACCCACTCAGTTCGGCACCTGCCCCGTGCACTGTTAAGGCTGGTTTACAGTTGGTCTAGTTACCTACTGTTTGTAGACACTTGTCACATTCTAATGGTCTACAGACGTGTCGTTAGACGAAGTATAAACCAGCCTTTACTGAGGTGAAATGTTCCTGTGCTCTTGTGGGCTCTCGTGATACTGCAAATAGCCATAGTCTAGTAGCTGTACAGCGTTCAGAACGTATAGGCTAAGAGTGGACACTGGTATGGAAGACTTTTCAGTATGGAAGACTTTTACATTTACATCAGTTGTTACAAATGGCACGGGTTTTATTTGAGCATCCAACACTCAGTTTAGGACCTGCACTGCACTGTGGTGAAATGTTCCTGAAATGTACTTGTGGGCTCAATCATGTGATGTGGCTAACGACCTTTGACTAGTAGACATACAGCGCCTTCAGAAAGTATTCATACCACTTGACTTATTCCACAATATGTTGTGTTACAGCCTGAATTCAAAATGGATTCTTTCCTCTCAACCATCTACACACAATACCCCATAATGACGAAGTGAAGACATGTTTTAATACATTTGTGCTAATTTATTGAAAATGAAATACATAAATATCTCATTTACGTAAGTATTCACACCCCTGTGTCAATACATGTTAGAATCACCTTTGGCAGCGATTACAGCTGTGAGTCTTTCTGGGTAAATCTCTAAGAGCTTTGCACACCTGGATTGTACAACATTCTTCAAGCTCAGTCAAGTTGGTTGTTGATCATTGCGAGACAGCCATTTTCAAGTATTGCCATAGATTTTCAAGCCGATTTAAGTCAAAGCTGTAACTAGGCGTCTCAGAAACATTCAATGTCATCTTGCAACTCCAGCGTATATTTAGCCTTGTGTTTTAGGTTATTGTCCTGCTGAAAGGTGAATTTGTCTCCCAGTGCCTGTTGGAAAGCAGACATCCATTTATTTGTATCCTAAAAAAAACTCCCTTGCCGATGACAAGCATACCCATAACATGATGCAGCCACCACCATACTTGAAAATATGAAGTGGTACTCAGTGATGTGTTGGATTTGTCCCAAACACAACGCTTCTGATCTGTGACTGTCTGATCCTCAACGCTGGGGCCCCACAAGGGTGCGTGCTCAGCCTCCTCCTGTACTCCCTGTTCACTCATGACTGCGTGGCCAAGCACGCCTCCAACTCAATCATCAAGTTTGCAGACGACACAACAGTAGTAGGCTTGATTACCAACAATGACGAGACCGCCTACAGGGAGGAGATGAGGGCTCTGGGAGTGTGGTGCCAGGAAAATAACCTCACTCAACGTCAACAAAACAAAGGAGATGATCGTGGACTTCAGGAAACAGCAGAGGGTGCACCCCCCTATCCACATCGACAGGACCGCAGTGGAAAAGGTGGAAAGCTTCAAGTTCCTTGGCGTACACATCACTGACAAACTGAAATGGTCCACCCACGCAGACAGTGTGGTGAAGAAGGCATAACAGAGCCTCTTCAACCTCAGGAGGCTGAAGAAATTTGACTTGGCACCTAAAACCCTCACAAACTTTTACAGATGCACAGTTGAGAGCATCCTGTCGGGCTGTATCACCGCCTGGTACTGCAACTGCACAGCCCACAACCGCAGGGCTCTCCAGAGGGTGGTGTGGTCTGCCGAACGCATTACCGGGGGCAAACTACCCGCCCTCCAAGACACCTACAGCACCCGATGTCACAGGAAGGCCAAAAAGATCATCAAGGACATCAACCACCCGAGCCACTGCCTGTTCACCCCGCTATCATCCAGAAGGTGAGGTCAGTACAGGTGCATCAAAGCTGGGACCGAGAGAATGAAAAACATCTTCTATCTCAAGGCCATCAGACTGTTAAATAGCCATCACTAGCACATTAGAGGCTGCTGTTGCCTATTGAAATCACTGGCCACTTTAAGAAATGGAACACTTTAATAATGTTTACATATCTTGCACTACTCATCTCATATGTACAGTGAGGGAAAAAAGTATTTGATCCCCTGCTGATTTTGTACGTTTGCCCACTGACAAAGAAATGATCAGTCTATAATTTTAATGGTAGGTTTATTTGAACATTGAGAGACAGAATAACAACAAAAAAATCCATAAAAACACATGTCAAAAATGTTATAAATTGTTTTGCATTTTAATGAGGGAAATAAGTATTTGACCCCCTGTCAATCAGAAATATTTCTGACTCCCAGGAGTCTTTTATACTGGTAACGAGCTGAGATTAGGAGCACACTCTTAAAGGGAGTGCTCCTAATCTCAGCTTGTTACCTGTATACCTGCTTGACACCTGTCCACAGAAGCAATCAATCAATCAGATTCCAAACTCTCCACCATGGCCAAGACCAAAGAGCTCTCCAAGGCTAAGACCAAAGAGCTCTCCAAGGCTGTCAGGGACAAGATTGTAGACCTACACAAGGCTGGAATGGGCTACAAGACCATTGCCAAGCAGCTTGGTGAGAAGGTGATAACAGTTGGTGCGATTATTCGCAAATGGAAGAAACACAAAAGAACTGTCAATCTCCATCGGCCTGGCGCTCCATGCAAGTTCTCACCTCGTGGAGTTGCAATGATCATGAGAACAGTGAGGAATCAGCCCAGAACTACACGGGAGGATCTTGTCAATGATCTCAAGGCAGCTGGGACCATAGTCACCAAGAAAACAATTGGTAACACACTACGCCGTGAAGGACTGAAATCCTGCAGCGCCCGCAAGGTCCCCCTGCTCAAGAAAGCACATATACAGGCCCGTCTGAAGTTTGCCAATGAACATCTGAATGATTCAGAGGAGAACTGGGTGAAAGTGTTGTGGTCAGATGAAACCAAAATCGAGCTCTTTGGCATCAACTCAACTCGCAGTGTTTGGAGGAGGAGGAATGCTGCCTATGACCCCAAGAACACCATCCCCACCGTCAAACATGGAGGTGGAAACATTATGCTTTGGGGGTGTTTTTCTGCTAAGGGGACAGGACAACTTCACCGCATCAAAGGGACGATGGACGGGGCCATGTACCGTCAAATCTTGGGTGAGAACCTCCTTCCCTCAGCCAGGGCATTGAAAATGGGTTGTGGATGGGTATTCCAGCATGACAATGACCCAAAACACACGGCCAAGGCAACAAAGGAGTGGCTCAACATTAAGGTCCTGTAGTGGCCTAGCCAGTCTCCAGACCTTAATCCCATAGAAAATCTGTGGAGGGAGCTGAAGGTTCGAGTTGCCAAAAGTCAGCCTCGAAACCTTAATGACTTGGAGAAGATCTGCAAAGGAGTGGGACAAAATCCCTCCTGAGATGTGTGCAAACCTGGTGGCCAACTACAAGAAACGTCTGACCTCTGTGATTTCCAACAAGGGTTTTGCCACCAAGTACTAAGTCATGTTTTGCAGAGGGGTCAAATATTTATTTCCCTCATTAAAATGCAAATCACTTTATAACATTTTTGACATGCGTTTTTCTGGATTTTTTGTTGTTATTCTGTCTCTCACTGTTCAAATAAACCTACCATTAAAATTATAGACTGATCATGTCTTTGTCAGTGGGCAAACATACAAAATCAGCAGGGGATCAAATACTTTTTTCCCTCACTGTATATACTGTATTCTATTCTATAATATTGTATCCTAGTCCATGCCGCTCTGTCATTGCTTGTCCATATATGTATATATTCTTAAATTCCATTCCTTACTAGATTTGTGTGTATTGGGTATATGTTGTGGAATTGTTAGATATTACTGCACTGTCGGAGCTAGAAGCACAAGCATTTCGCTAACCCCGCAATAACATCTGCTAAACACGTGTATGTGACAAATACAATTTGAAGGTTGGAATAAATATACACACATTCACAGTATAAAGGTTTGAGGTCCTCCAATCAGGGGGAGGGTGGGGAGGTGATGTATGTTTTGTGTTTAGTTATGTGTGTTTTGGTTTCAGGCTGTGGGTGTCGTCCTGGTGGTTTCAGGCTGTGGGTGTCGGTCCTGGTGGTTTCAGGCTGTGTGTGATGGTCCTGGTGGTTATAGGCTGTGGGTGCTGGTCCTGGTGGTTTCAGGCTGTGGGTGTCGGTCCTGGTGGTTTCAGGCTGTGGGTGCTGGTCCTGGTGGTTTCAGGCTGTGGGTGCTGGTCCTGGTGGTTTCAGGCTGTGGGTGTCGGTCCTGGTGGTTTCAGGCTGTGGGTGCTGGTCCTGGTGGTTTCAGGCTGTGGGTGCTGGTCCTGGTGGTTTCAGGCTGTGGGTGCTGGTCCTGGTGGTTTCAGGCTGTGGGTGCTGGTCCTGGTGGTTTCAGGCTGTGGGTGCTGGTCCTGGTGGTTTCAGGCTGTGGGTGTCGGTCCTGGTGGTTTCAGGCTGTGGGTGTCGGTCCTGGTGGTTTCAGGCTGTGGGTGTCGGTCCTGGTGGTTTCAGGCTGTGGGTGTCGGTCCTGGTGGTTTCAGGCTGTGGGTGCTGGTCCTGGTGGTTTCAGGCTGTGGGTGTCGGTCCTGGTGGTTTCAGGCTGTGGGTGCTGGTCCTGGTGGTTTCAGGCTGTGGGTGCTGGTCCTGGTGGTTTCAGGCTGTGTGCTGGTCCTGGTGGTTTCAGGCTGTGGGTGTCGGTCCTGGTGGTTTCAGGCTGTGGGTGTCGGTCCTGGTGGTTTCAGGCTGTGGGTGCTGGTCCTGGTGGTTTCAGGCTGTGGGTGTCGGTCCTGGTGGTTTCAGGCTGTGGGTGCTGGTCCTGGTGGTTTCAGGCTGTGGGTGTCGGTCCTGGTGGTTTCAGGCTGAGTGTTGGTGTTGGTGGTTTAAGGCTGTGAGCGGTGTGTGTGCTGGTCCTGGTGGTTTCAGGCTGTGTGTGCTGGTCCTGGTGTCACTTCCATGCCAGCTCGGACGTCGGGCGGGGCTTGGTCCTTTCCGCCCTTGGAAAATCCCTTTGGGCCAGGGGCTTCGCACCCACTGACCAGAGCACCCTATTTGTATTATCTTTGTAATGTTGTTGTAAAAAAAAGAACAACACTTTGCATTCAGGAAATAAAGTTAATTTCTATGCCACATTTTTTGCAAACAGGATGCATGTTTTGGAATGTCTTTACGTTGTACAGGCTTCCTTTTCACTCTGTCATTTAGGTTAGTATTGTGGAGTAACTACAATGTTGATCCATCTTCAGTTTTCTATCACAGCCATTAAACCATGTAACTGTTTTAAAGTCACCATTGGCCTCATAGTGAAATCCCTGAGTGGTTTCCTTCCTCTCCAGCAACTGAGTTAGGAAGGACGCCTGTATCTTTGTAGTGACTGGGTGTATTGATACACCATCCAAAGTGTAATAAATAACTTCACCATGCTCAAAGGGATATTCAAATGTATGCTTTTTTGTTTTTACCGATCTACAAATAGGTGCCCTTCTTTGTGAGGCATTGGAAAACCTCCCTGGTTTTTGAGGTTGAACCGGTGTTAGAAATGTACTGCTCGACTGAGACCTTACAGATACTTGAATGTGTGGAGTACAGAGATTAAGTAGTCATTCAAAAATCACTTTAAACACTATTATTAACACGACTCAGAATAAGACCCAGATGCAGACACAGGAGTCAGGCAGTTTGAATCTCAGATGTTTATTACAAAACAGGGGGCAGGCAAACAGCAGGTCAAGGGCAGCCAGAGGTCAGTAATCCAAGGCAGCGTCAAATCAGGGACAGAACGGCAGGCAGGCTCAGCGCAGGCAGAATGGTCAGAACCGGGAGGACTAGAAAACAGAAACTAGAGATGCTGTAAAACAGGAAAAACACGCTGGTAAGACTTGACAAGACTGGCAACAGACAAACAGGTATAAATACACAGGGGATAATGGGGAAATGGGCGCCACCTGGTGGGGGGTGGAGACAAGCACAAGACAGGTGAAACAGATCAGGGTGTGACAAGCAATTTGTGACTTAAGCACAGTTTTACTCCTGAACTTATTTAGGTTTACCAGAAGAAAGGGGTTGAATACTTATTGACTCAAGCTATTTCAGCTTTTAATTTATTTGTAAACATTTCTAAAAACAATTACACTTTGACATTATAATAATAATAATAATAATAATAATATGCCATTTAGCAGACGCTTTTATCCAAAGCGACTTACAGTCATGTGTGCATAAATTTTTACGTATGGGTGGTCCCGGGGATCGAACCCACTACCCTGGCGTTACAAGCGCCATGCTCTACCAATTGAGCTACAGGGTATTGTGTAATAGGCCAGTGACACAAAATGTGGGATAAAATGTAAAAGAGGTGTGAACACTTTCTGAAGGCTCTGTACTGGTTCAGTATCATGGTTGTGCTCGATTCCATTTCAATTCCAGTCTGTTCAGGAAGAACACTGAAATTCTAACTCTCTTCAATTACAAATTTTTTGAATTTTGATTACTTTCTGAATTGCCTGGAATTTAAATGAAATTGACCCCAACCCTGATCATACCGCACATTCAGTATGGAAATTGGAAACCCACGTCAGTTGTTACCAACGACCCGCTGGCTTTTGAGACTCATCATAAAACATAAACCAGCTGTAAATCAAACGCTTTTTATTTCTCCATATAGAAAAATAATTAAGTTAAAGGAAACAGCCCATCAAAAATTCAGCATCTTGTTTTTCAACCGATGGTCCTCGATACATTTATATAACCTTTGTCGCATAAATGAAAAAATATGTAACAAATTGTAAATACCACGTTCACAGTAATAAATATTTATAACAAAAAAGATATGTTGTACATTGACATAATATATATATATATTCATATATATAAAATTATATACTGTAAAAACTTTTTTCAAGTTTATCAAAAAGCAAAAACAAAAATAGCTGAATAAACAATGATTGCATTATTTTATTTTAATTCAAGGCATCGGTAACCATGGCCACTAAGAGTCTTAATAAATAAAATAATGTGATATGACCTCAAAGATTGTAGTGCATCACTGTAAATTAAAAAAGAAAATCGTAGTGTACGTTTATTTCTGCTCACAATGTCTTTTTTTGCAACTTCCAAAACAAACCAATAGGAATGGCAATGAGGACATCGTAAATAGTTTATCTAGCACCTGCATGTCTTCCCCCTTAACTACTGCTACTATCGGTTTCTCTGTAGTCTTCTTGGCAGCAACATAAAGCTTAGACGTGTCATGTCACGTGTGTGAAACCATGGCCACTTTCAGGGCCAGGCTTTTTTGGCAAATTATTTTGAGACAAACAAGAAAAATAAAACATTGCAGTTTTACACAACTTCCTCACACTCAGTTCTGTCGTAATCATAAATCGAACCGCCGTCATGAGCTTGTGCACATATTTGTGTGTATGTCACGTGGGTGCACACTGTCTGTCAAAGTAATAAAAATAAATGCATAGAAAATAATTACCGTTGGTAGCAATGTTCAACTTCTTAGGGTTACTTTCATGTAGCATATTGTGACACAAAGGGCAAGGCAGATAGACGTGTGTACTGCTTTATTCTAGCCTGGGTACCAGTCTGCTGCACTCTAGCCTGGGTACCAGTCTGCTGCACTCTAGCCTGGGTACCAGTCTGCTGCACTCTAGCCTGGGCACCAGTCTGCTGCACTCTAGCCTGGGTACCAGTCTGCTGCACTCTAGCCTGGGTACCAGTCTGCTGCACTCTAGCCTGGGTACCAGTCTGCTGCACTCTAGCCTGAGTACCAGTCTGCTGCACTCTAGCCTGGGCACCAGTCTGCTGCACTCTAGCCTGGGCACCAGTCTGCTGCACTCTAGCCTGGGTACCAGTCTGCTGCACTCTAGCCTGGGCACCAGTCTGCTGCACTCTAGCCTGGGCACCAGTCTGCTGCACTCTAGCCTGGGTACCAGTCTGCTGCACTCTAGCCTGGGTACTAGTCTGCTGCACTCTAGCCTGGGTACCAGTCTGCTGCACTCTAGCCTGTGCACCAGTCTGCTGCACTCTAGCCTGGGCACCAGTCTGCTGCACTCTAGCCTGGGTACCAGTCTGCTGCACTCTAGCCTGGGTACCAGTCTGCTGCACTCTAGCCTGGGCACCAGTCTGCTGCACTCTAGCCTGGGAACCAGTCTGCTGCACTCTAGCCTGGGTACCAGTCTGCTGCACTCTAGCCTGGGTTACCAGTCTGCTGCACTCTAGCCTGGGGACCAGTCTGCTGCACTCTAGCCTGGGGACCAGTCTGCTGCACTCTAGCCTGGGTACCAGTCTGCTGCACTCTAGCCTGGGTACCAGTCTGCTGCACTCTAGCCTGGGTACCAGTCTGCTGCACTCTAGCCTGGGTACCAGTCTGCTGCACTCTAGCCTGGGTACCAGTCTGCTGCACTCTAGCCTGGGTTACCAGTCTGCTGCACTCTAGCCTGGGTTACCAGTCTGCTGCACTCTAGCCTGGGTACCAGTCTGCTGCACTCTAGCCTGGGTACCAGTCTGCTGCACTCTAGCCTGGGTACCAGTCTGCTGCACTCTAGCCTGGGTACCAGTCTGCTGCACTCTAGCCTGGGTACCAGTCTGCTGCACTCTAGCCTGGGTGTACCAGTCTGCTGCACTCTAGCCTGGGTACCAGTCTGCTGCACTCTAGCCTGGGTACCAGTCTGCTGCACTCTAGCCTGGGCACCAGTCTGCAGCACTCTAGCCTGGGTACTAGTCTGCTGCACTCTAGCCTGGGCACCAGTCTGCTGCACTCTAGCCTGGGTACCAGTCTGCTGCACTCTAGCCTGGGTACCAGTCTGCTGCACTCTAGCCTGGGCACCAGTCTGCTGCACTCTAGCCTGGGGACCAGTCTGCTGCACTCTAGCCTGGATACCAGTCTGCTGCACTCTAGCCTGGGCACCAGTCTGCTGCACTCTAGCCTGGGTACCAGTCTGCTGCACTCTAGCCTGGGTACCAGTCTGCTGCACTCTAGCCTGGGCACCAGTCTGCAGCACTCTAGCCTGGGTACTAGTCTGCTGCACTCTAGCCTGGGCACCAGTCTGCTGCACTCTAGCCTGGGGACCAGTCTGCTGCACTCTAGCCTGGATACCAGTCTGCTGCACTCTAGCCTGGGTACCAGTCTGCTGCACTCTAGCCTGGGTACCAGTCTGCTGCACTCTAGCCTGGGGACCAGTCTGCTGCACTCTAGCCTGGGTACCAGTCTGCTGCACTCTAGCCTGGGTTACCAGTCTGCTGCACTCTAGCCTGGGTACCAGTTTGCTGCACTCTAGCCTGGGTACCAGTCTGCTGCACTCTAGCCTGGGTACCAGTCTGCTGCACTCTAGCCTGGGTACCAGTCTGCTGCACTCTAGCCTGGGCACCAGTCTGCAGCACTCTAGCCTGGGTACTAGTCTGCTGCACTCTAGCCTGGGCACCAGTCTGCTGCACTCTAGCCTGGGTACTAGTCTGCTGCACTCTAGCCTGGGCACCAGTCTGCTGCACTCTAGCCTGGGGACCAGTCTGCTGCACTCTAGCCTGGGTACCAGTCTGCTGCACTCTAGCCTGGGTACCAGTCTGCTGCACTCTAGCCTGGGGACCAGTCTGCTGCACTCTAGCCTGGGTACCAGTCTGCTGCACTCTAGCCTGGGCACCAGTCTGCTGCACTCTAGCCTGGGTTACCAGTCTGCTGCACTCTAGCCTGGGTACCAGTCTTTACTCGCCTTTCCTTGCACATGTCCCTGGCTTCCTTTCTCCCTTATAAAGATCCAAAACGGAACCCTGTTCACTATTATTAGTGCACTACCTCGGACCACACACTGATCCTTCTGCACTAGAGAGAGAACAGGGAGGCCTGCTGCGAGATGAACCCTGACCTCTGACCTCTGGCTGGGTAACTCCCAAGAGGAGAGGGGTGCATTAATTCGGACACACCATAGTTTCAAAACGTTGTGCAACGGAAAATGTTTCAAAAACAAAAAAAGAGCGTTTCGCAAATGGACGAGTCCACAGTAGTCTTTCCCTATTCGACTCTGATTTCTTCCATTTGGTGCCTAATGAACAGGACCCTGTCTCAGGCCCAGTCAAACCTCGGCTCCCAGCTCTATAACCCCAGTCTCTATGATGGGGACCAGTTTTTCATCCACCTGAACCAGCAGGATGGTCTGGTCTATATGGGAGCGGCTGGTGAGGTCACGGCTACAAGGCACCCACCGGTGAATCACCTGGAGAGAAGAAGGGTTGGTGGAGGGAGGAGAGAGAGAGAGGAGAGATAACAGAAGGCAAGTTATTGATCTGATAGAACAGAATACAATACGGTATAGAACTGAATACAATATCAATATATGGGAGGATGGGGCGGGTGGACGGGGAATGAGGGGGAGAATATGTTGGGGTTATCTTTGTATGCATTTATTCGATTGTTTTTTTGTACATGTAAACCCCCCCCCAAAAAAAAGACCAAACTAAATAAAAAGTTGTTCACCAAAAAAATCTTGAAGTAAAAAATGTGATATAAGTGACAACAATTGTAAACTTGACTGAGATGACATGAGAAAAATGTTGATATTCAAATTGTAAATTGAGAGGGACTTACATGTCCCTCCATGCCCTCCAGGGGGCGCCAGTCTCTCCAGCAGCTGCGTCCTGCCCTCAGCCTCACCGTCTCGTCAGGCCACTGCAGCTCCTTCCGCTTCGACAGGTTAATGATCTCCAGCACCTGGCTCACATCCACGATCTGCAGTCAGATCAGCACCATTAAATAACTTAGTTTTACCTTTGTTGGTTTGTTGGTTATGTACTGCAGTGATTCCCAACTCCAGTCCTCCAGTTGAGAAACACTGTTGGGGGTACTGGAGGACTGGAGTTGGGCTGTTGGGGTACTGAGGACTGGAGTTGGGCTGTTGGGGTACTGAGGACTGGAGTTGGGCTGTTGGGGGGTACTGGAGGACTGGAGTTGGGCTGTTGGGGTACTGAGGACTGGAGTTGGGCTGTTGGGGTACTGAGGACTGGAGTTGGGCTGTTGGGGTACTGAGGACTGGAGTTGGGCTGTTGGGGTACTGAGGACTGGAGTTGGGCTGTTGGGGTACTGAGGACTGGAGTTGGGCTGTTGGGGTACTGAGGACTGGAGTTGGGCTGTTGGGGTACTGAGGACTGGAGTTGGGCTGTTGGGGTACTGAGGACTGGAGTTGGGCTGTTGGGGTACTGGAGGACTGGAGTTGGGCTGTTGGGGTACTGAGGACTGGAGTTGGGCTGTTGGGGTACTGGAGTTGGGCTGTTGGGGTACTGAGGACTGGAGTTGGGCTGTTGGGGTACTGAGGACTGGAGTTGGGCTGTTGGGGTACTGAGGACTGGAGTTGGGCTGTTGGGGTACTGAGGACTGGAGTTGGGCTGTTGGGGTACTGAGGACTGGAGTTGGGCTGTTGGGGTACTGAGGACTGGAGTTGGGCTGTTGGGGTACTGAGGACTGGAGTTGGGCTGTTGGGGTACTGAGGACTGGAGTTGGGCTGTTGGGGTACTGAGGACTGGAGTTGGGCTGTTGGGGTACTGAGGACTGGAGTTGGGCTGTTGGGGTACTGAGGACTGGAGTTGGGCTGTTGGGGTACTGGAGGACTGGAGTTGGGCTGTTGGGGTACTGAGGACTGGAGTTGGGCTGTTGGGGTATTGAGGACTGGAGTTGGGCTGTTGGGGTACTGAGAACTGGAGTTGGGCTGTTGGGGTACTGAGGACTGGAGTTGGGCTGTTGGGGTACTGGAGTTGGGCTGTTGGGGTACTGGAGGACTGGAGTTGGGCTGTTGGGGTACTGAGAACTGGAGTTGGGCTGTTGGGGTACTGGAGTTGGGCTGTTGGGGTACTGGAGGACTGGAGTTGGGCTGTTGGGGTACTGAGGACTGGAGTTGAGAAACACTGTTGGGGTACTGAGGACTGGAGTTGGGCTGTTGGGGTACTGAGGACTGGAGTTGGGCTGTTGGGGTACTGGAGTTGGGCTGTTGGGGTACTGGAGTTGGGCTGTTGGGGTACTGGAGGACTGGAGTTGGGCTGTTGGGGTACTGGAGTTGGGCTGTTGGAGTACTGAGGACTGGAGTTGGGCTGTTGGGGTACTGGAGTTGGGCTGTTGGGGTACTGGAGGACTGGAGTTGGGCTGTTGGGGTACTGGAGTTGGGCTGTTGGGGTACTGGAGTTGGGCTGTTGGGGTACTGAGGACTGGAGTTGGGCTGTTGGGGTACTGGAGTTGGGCTGTTGGGGTACTGAGGACTGGAGTTGAGAATCACTGATCTAAAGTAAACAATCCATCCTCCAAATGTCTAAAGGACTTGTATGTT
The DNA here is from genome assembly GCF_020615455.1 of Coregonus clupeaformis. NCBI lineage: Eukaryota > Metazoa > Chordata > Actinopteri > Salmoniformes > Salmonidae > Coregonus > Coregonus clupeaformis. The sequence continues at coordinate 2,348,160 of NC_059220.1, forward strand.
TTTTTTTGGAAAAGGAAAGAAAAAGGTAAGTTTGTAATTTATGTGAACTATCAGTTACAGGTGCTGTTTAAAACAGTTACAGGTGCTGTTTAAAACAGTTACAGGTGCTGTTTAAAACAGTGAGGTTCCATCAAGGTGTTGCTGTCCGCTGACCTGCACTCTGTAGGAGATGTCATCTCTTCTCACAGTGGATAGAGCCGGGTTGTGTTGGTGGTGGTGGTGTTGACCGAGCGGGTCAGCTATGGCGCTACACAGCCCGTCGTTCCCCAGCAGGCCCACTAGGGTATGTCTCTTACAGGTGGGGATACTGTGGGAGGACAGGGATGCGGAGGGGCCGGCTGGGTCCGAGGAGAACCCTGAGCCCAGGCGGAGCTGCAGGGAGGTGGGGAGGGTGCGGAGGGAGAGCTGGCTGGTGGAGGAACGGCGGCAGGGCTCCAGGCCCGTGGCTGAGGTACGTAGGGAGGAATGGCGGCAGGGCTCCAGGCCCGTGGCTGAGGTACGTAGGGAGGAGTGGCGGCAGGGCTCCAGGCCCGTGGCTGAGGTACGCAGGGAGGAATGGCGGCTGCTACTGTAGCGGTACGAAGAGGAATGGCTGGTTACGGAGGCTCGGGCTGGGGAGGGGTGCACCAGACCAGACTGGACCGACTGGGAGCTTTGACTGGTGCCTGGATGGAGAGGACAGATACAGGTTAGTTGGTGCCTGTATGGAGAGGACAGATACAGGTTAGTTGGTGCCTGGATGGACAGGTTAGTTGGTGCCTGGATGGACAGGTTAGTTGGTGCCTGGATGGAGAGGACAGATACAGGTTAGTTGGTGCCTGTATGGAGAGGACAGATACAGGTTAGTTGGTGCCTGTATAGAGAGGACAGATACAGGTTAGTTGGTGCCTGTATAGAGAGGACAGATACAGGTTAGTTGGTGCCTGTATAGAGAGGACAGATACAGGTTAGTTGGTGCCTGTATGGAGAGGACAGATACAGGTTAGTTGGTGCCTGTATAGAGAGGACAGATACAGGTTAGTTGGTGCCTGTATAGAGAGGACAGATACAGGTTAGTTGGTGCCTGTATAGAGAGGACAGGAGAGAAGTAACCAGGGCCCAGTTCCCCAATAGCGCTGGAACTTAGGCTTACGAGTGTTTTAACAATGCATCGTTCCTATAACGGCCGAAGATGTTACAAGTGAGTCGTTGAGGCATGTATCGATATAGCCCAAGAATGTACTATTCTGAAGGAGTATAGGCAAGCCTACCGTTACTTCTTATAGTACAAGGACCTTATGTTGTTTTCAGATGTAGACTGGCTCTGGCAGCCAAAACAGCCAAATACTTGATCTAAACATTCTCAATTGGGATACGGTTCTAGAAACATAAATCCTTTTACTTTCATATCACATAAAATAATTTCACAAATGCAAAATGAACACTTACTGTACTGTTTTAACCGGCTTTATCACAGTTGCTATCACAGTTGCAGCCGACAGTATTTTTCAGAGACAACACGTTTCTGGCGGCCATCCGTTTCCTACACACAGGTGTTCGGAGCACGCTAGATAGCTAATTAGCACAGGTGGAAGCCTCGGTCTGTAACATGGAGATATGGCAGAGTGGGAACACTAACACTAACCCTAACAAGGTGTGTAGTAATTTCTCGCCGATATGAAAGGCTGTGCCGCAAGCAAAACAAACATACCGCAAGCGATGCGTGTTCACGTTCAGACCGAGCGTCGGGGCTCGTAACAAAAATCTCCCGGGAAGATGATATCTTATAATAATAATATGCCATTTAGCAGACGCTTTTATCCAAAGCGACTTACAGTCATGCGTGCATACATTTTTACGTATGGGGGTGGTCCCGGGGATCGAACCCACTACTACCCTGGCGTTACAAGCGCCGTGCTCTACCAGCTGAGCTAAAGGTATCTGATAGGATCGAAAAGAAAAGCAGCGCTGATCTCGGATCAGCTTTCTCCCATTATAATCTTACCTTATTCTACAACACTGAAGACGGATCAGCTTCTAGAGAGATATCACCTATGGCTGTAAATATTGAGGCCGCTTTTCTAATAGCCTACCCTGTAATGACCCTATAAAAATGCACATCATTGCGCACCTGTTGTTACTAGGGCTGTCAAACGATTAAAATAATTAAATCACGATTAAAATCGCATGCTTTTCTGTAGTTAAATGGGGATTAAAATCAAAATGTTTGAATTTGCTCAAATTTGTCCCTAAAGAAAGACTTTTCCATTTAAAAAGCAGTGCATTCATTCTGTTCCAAGCATACTATGCCTTGATTGTAAAGGGATTGGAAACACATAATAATCTGTATCAGAAACTAAACGCTTCCAAAATTGAAATAGGCCTACTCCCTCTTATCAATGTTGTTGAAGTTACACACAAACACACACACACACCTGTGTCTTACTATACTTGTGAGGACTTTTTGGGGACCAACAATTGATTCACATTTCAAAATCCTATTTCCTTTAACCCTAATTCTAACCCCTTTTTTTTTTTTTTTTTTTTTTTTTTACAAGTGAGGACCGGCAAAATGTCCTCACTTCTTTGAATTTGAGTTGGTTTACTATTCTGGTGAGGACTTCCTGGTTCACACATTCAAGTACCGTTAAAGCTTCAGCCAATGGCATTCTAAATGAGTGTTCCCCCAATTTCTGATTGGAGGGTTGACTACAGTAAAAAAAAAAAAAAAAAAAAAGACCTGGCTCTTTCGATTCAAAGACAACGTTCTGAATTCCACAGAAGACAGTGACAACAGGTCCGCCAGGTCTGAGTTCATGTAGGTTAATACAGCTATTAGATCTAGCCTAGGCGACTTCAACATGAACTAGACAAGCTGCTGCTACTAGAATTGGAATCATTTGCTTAAAAATCTTTGGATCTACAGAACTACAACAAAAATGGTAGCTAAATGGAATGGATGTCCTGTGGGACATTGTGGGAAGTTAGTTTTATCAAGAGGCGTTGAGCCATGGCATTGTAAACATTATTTTGGTTAGCTAGCTAGCTAACACTAGCATAACTAGCTAGCTACTTCTGTACAAATGATGTTTTTTGCTGTTATCTAAAGAAACGCCTGAGAATGTGTTTATAGTTGAACTTTCTGTAAGTTTTCCTTAAAAAATGTTTCTCAAAGACATGCTTTTAAGTTATGTACCCAATAGGTCCCTGAAGTCCTCTGGCACTGGCTTTTTAACTATCCCAAAGCCCAGGACCAAGAGGCATGGAGAGGCAGCCTTTAGTTACTATGCCTCCAGCCACTGGAATAGCCTGCCAGAGAACCTGAGGTGGGCCGAAACTGTGGACATTTTTAAAAGACATCTTATTCTTTAGTTTTTTAAAATCCTCTTATGTTTATTGTCTAGTAAATATTTCACTTTTTATTTTCATAGTTTTTCCTGTGAAGCACATTGTGTTGCATTCCATGTCTGAAATGTGCTGTCGGAAATAAAGCTTGATTTGATTTGAAGAAATGGAAATGCGATTAACGACAAATTTCTTACGGCATTAAACATGGAACGCGTTATTAACGCGAACTTTGACAGCCCTAGGTCGTGACACATCATGAAATATACTGGAGGCAAAAATCACAGACTGTAGCCTACAATTAGCAAACTACAAATCAATTGATTGAACACGAAATTGATTTCAATATGATGTAGCCTATATCCTGACCTATACTGTAGTATTTATCTTTTAAACGCAGTCACCTCGGTTGGTATTCCAATAACCTTTTTAATCATTCGCTTGTTTGTAACAATTGCAAAGACATTGGCAACTTTGTATTTGTAGTCAACTTCTTTCTGACGTTATCGGAGGTCACAGAGACGGACAAACATATTGATTCTATGTTTAGCAGCAGATATCTTCTGTAAAGTGACACGGAAGGGCAAAAAAAAGCATCTTAAAGAGACACCTAGCTAATTCACCAGTTGTCTGAGGCAGTCGGTAAATAAATAACGAGCGTTTTCAAGTGCAGCTTTAGTAACGATGGTTTTGCTCCTATGAAGGTTCTAATGATGAAGGTAGCCTTCGGATGATTTTGGGAAACCAGGCCATGGTCAGGTGACGTTATTATTCTTATAACATCCTGGTCACACAGCGAATAAACGTTATGCTAATGTGTATTTTTGTGATATCTGAAAAGATTTAGGAATTTGTATCTGGTGACCAGGGGTTGGGGTCAATTACATTTTATTTTCAGTCAATTCAGGAAATTCAGTTTACTTTCTGAATTGAAAAGGACTGGTGGTGATGTCTGCGATGGTGGTCCTCACCCATAGAGTGTGGCTGGTAGGCCAGGGGAGCAGAGCTCTGCTGGGAGTCATCGCTCATCCCCATCCCGTTACCGCTGGTACAGGACAAGCCCCCTGCATTAGAGTCCTCAATGTTCCCACCACTGTTACAGCCAGAACCACAGCCCTTACGCAACCTAGAGAGAGAGAGAGAGAGAGAGAGACAGAGACAGAGAGACAGAGAGAGAGAGACAGAGAGAGAGAGACAGAGAGAGAGACAGAGAGAGAGACAGAGAGACAGACAGAGAGACAGAGAGAGAGAGAGAGAGAGAGAGAGAGAGAGACAGAGAGAGAGAGACAGAGAGAGAGACAGAGAGAGAGACAGAGAGACAGACAGAGAGACAGAGAGAGAGAGAGAGAGAGAGAGAGAGAGAGAGAGAGAGAGAGAGAGAGAGAGAGAGAGAGAGAGAGAGAGAGAGAGAGAGAGAGAGAGAGAGAGAGAGAGAGAGAGAGAGAGAGAGAGAGAGAGAGAGAGAAAGAAAGAAAGAGAGAGAGAGAGAGAGAAAGAAAGAGAGAAAGAGAGAGAGAGAGGAGGGGGGAGAGAAGTTACATCATCAGGTACTACAGATGAAAATCATCCGGCTGGCTAAATCTGGCACATTTACAGAAAATGTTGACTAATGTGCAGTAAACCTGTTACTTTAAGTAAATTCCTTTAACTGGGGACGGATTAAAAAGAGAACATTTAGAGAGAACACAAAACAGGAAACCCCACCGGCACTAATGAGTACAAATAATTAGCACTTACATCTACAATACAGCAACAGTTGTCACACAGTGCTTTGGCCAAGACCCCACAGAGAAAACAGAAGCACAGTGGAAACTCCCTAGAATAAACCTCAGAGAGAGAGAGAGTGGCAACGTCCCAATTATCTCTCCTTCCTATAATAATAATAATAATAATAATAATAATAATAATATGCCATTTAGCAGACGCTTTTAACCAAAGCGACTTACAGTCATGTGTGCATATATTTTTACGTATGGGTGGTCCCGGGGAATCGAACCCACTACCCTGGCGTTACAAGCGCCGTGCTCTACCAGCTGAGCTACAGAGGACCAATCAAAAGGTGCACTTGTTCACTTCCCTTCACGGATTTGAAAACGAAATGACTGGTATAAGAAATACACTATATATACAAAAGTACAGTTGAAGTCGGAAGTTTACATACACCTTAGCCAAATACATTTAAACTCAGTTTTTCACAATTCCTGACATTTAGTAAAAATTCCCTGTCTTAGATCAGTTAGGATCACCACTTTATTTTAAGAATGTGAAATGTCAGAATAATAGTAGAGAGAATTATTTATTTCAGCTTTTATTTCTTTCATCACATCCCAGTGGGTCAGAAGTTTACATACACTCAATTAGTATTTGGTAGCATTGCCTTTAAATGGTTTAACTTGGGTCAAACATTTCGGGTAGCCTTCCACAAGCTTCCCACAATAAGTTGGGTGAATTTTGGCCCATTCCTCCTGACAGAGCTGGTGTAACTGAGTCAGGTTTGTAGGCCTCCTTGCTCGCACACTCCTTTTCAGTTCTGCCCACAACTTTTCTATAGGATTGAGGTCAGGGCTTTGTGATGGCCACTCCAATACCTTGACTTTGTTGTTCTTAAGCCATTTTGCCACAACTTTGGAAGTATGCTTGGGGTCATTGTCCATTTGGAAGACCCATTTGCGATCAAGCTTTAAGTTCCTGACTGATGTCTTGAGATGTTGCTTCAATATATCCACATCATTTTCCTTCCTCATGATGCCATCTATTTTGTGAAGTGCACCAGTCCCTCCTGTAGCAAAGTACCCCCACAGCATGATGTTGCCACCGCCGTGCTTCACGGTTGGGATGGGGTTCTTCGGCTTGCAAGCGACCCCCTTTTTCCTCCAAACATAATGATGGTCATTATGGCCAAACAGTTCTATTTTTGTTTCATCAGACCAGAGGACATTTTTCCAAAAAGTACGATCTTTGTCCCCATGTGCAGTTGCAAACCGTAGTCTGGCTTTTTTATGGCAGTTTTGGAGCAGTGGCTTCTTCCTTGCTGAGCGGCCTTTCAGGTTATGTCGATATAGGACTCGTTTTACTGCGGATATAGATACTTTTGTACCTGTTTCCTCCAGCAAGGTCCTTTGCTGTTGTTCTGGGATTGATTTGCACTTTTCACACCAAAGTACGTTCATCTCTAGGAGACAGAACGCGTCTCCTTCCTGAGCGGTATGTCGGCTGCGCGGTCCCATGGTGTTTATACTAGCGTACTATTGTTTGTACAGATGAACATGGTACCTTCAGGCGTTTGGAAATTGCTCCCAAGGATGAACCAGACTTGTGGAGGTCTACAAAACATTTTCTGAAGTCTTGGCTGATTTATTTGGATTTTCCCATGATGTCAAGCAAAGAGGCACTGAGTTTGAAGGTAGGCCTTGAAATACATCCACAGGTACACCTCCAATTGACTCAAATTATGTCAATTAGCCTATCAGAAGCTTCTAAAGCCATGACATCATTTTCTGGAATTTTCCAAGCTGTTTAAAGGCACAGTCAACTTAGTGTATGTAAACTTCTGACCCACTGGAATTGTGATACAGTGAATTATAAGTGAAATAATCTGTCTGTAAACAATTGTTGGAGAAATTACTTGTGTCATGCACAAAGTAGATGTCCTAACCGACTTGCCAAAACTATAGTTTGTTAAGAAATTTGTGGAGTGGTTGAAAAACGAGTTTTAATGACTCCAACCTAAGTGTATGTAAACTTCTGACTTCAACTGTATGTGGACATCCCTTCAAATTAGTGGATTTGGCAATTTCAGCCACACCAGTCGCTGACAGGTGTATAAAATTGAGCACACAGCTATGCAATCTCCATAGACAAACATTGGCAGTAGAATGGCCTTACTGAAGAGCTCAGTGACTTTCAACGTGGCACCATCATAGGACGCCACCTTTCCAACACGTCAGTTTGACTGATTTCTGCCCTGCTAGATCTGCCCCGGTCAACTGTAAGTGCTGTTATTGTGAAGTGGAAACGTCTAGGAGCAACAACGGCTCAGCCGCAAAGTGGTAGGACACACAAGCTCACAGATCGCTGAGTTCCAAACTGCCTCTGGAAGCAACGTCAGCACAATAACTGTTCGTCGGGAGCTTCATAAAATGGATTTGGCCGAGTAGCCGCACACAAGCCTAAGATCACCATTCGCACAATGACAAGCATCGGCTGGAGTGGTGTAAAGCTTGCTACCATTGGACTCTGGAGCAGTGGAAACGCGTTCTCTGGAGTGATGAATCAAGCTTCACCATCTGGCAGTCCGACGGACGAATCTGGGTTTGGTGGATGCCAGGAGAACACTACCTGCCCGAATGCATAGTGCCAACTGTAAAGTTTGGTGGAGGAGGAATAATGGTCTGGGGCTGTTTTTCATGGTTTGGGCTAGGCCCCTTAGTTCCAGTGAAGGGAAATCTTAACGCTGCCAATGACATTCTAGATGATTCTGTGCTTCCAACTTTGTGGCTACAGTTTGGGGAAGGCCCTTTCCTGTTTCAGCATGACAATACCCCCGTGCACAAAGCGAGGTCCATACAGAAATGATTTGTCGAGATCGGTGTGGAAGAACTTGACTGGCCAGCACAGAGCCCCATCGAACACCATTTGGATGAATTGGAACGCCGACTGCGAGACAGGCCTAATCGCCCAACATCAGTGCCCGACCTCACTAATGCTCTTGTGGCTGAATGGAAGCAAGTCCCCCGCAGCAACGTTCCAACATCTAGTGGAAAGCCTTCCCAGAAGAGTGGAGGCTGTTGTAGCTGCAAAGGGGGGGGACCAACTCCATATTAATGCCCATGATTTTGGAATGAGATGTTTGACGAGCAGGGGTCCACATACTTTTGGTGTATGTTGGAAACTCCCACTAATCCATGCCTCCACCAATCTAAAGCTTTTAGTTCTGTTGGAAGTAGTGAACGACTGGAGGAGGAAGGAGATATGATTGGGAAACACCAAGAATCCTACCTGTGCCAGGTACTAACGATGAAGTTCCTTATATTCCCGATGCTGATTGGTCCTCCTCAGGATGTGACCTACCTGTGCCAGGTACTAACGATGAAGTTCCTTATATTCCCGATGCTGATTGGTCCTCCCCAGGATGTGACCTACCTGTGCCAGGTACTAACGATGAAGTTCCTTATATTCCCGATGCTGATTGGTCCTCCTCAGGATGTGACCTACCTGCGCCAGGTACTAACGATGAAGTTCCTTATATTCCCGATGCTGATTGGTCCTCCTCAGGATGTGACCTACCTGTGCCAGGTACTAACGATGAAGTTCCTTATATTCCCGATGCTGATTGGTCCTCCTCAGGATGTGACCTACCTGTGCCAGGTACTAACGATGAAGTTCCTTATATTCCCGATGCTGATTGGTCCTCCTCAGGATGTGACCTACCTGCGCCAGGTACTAACGATGAAGTTCCTTATATTCCCGATGCTGATTGGTCCTCCTCAGGATGTGACCTACCTGCGCCAGGTACTAACGATGAAGTTCCTTATATTCCCGATGCTGATTGGTCCTCCTCAGGATGTGACCTACCTGCGCCAGGTACTAACGATGAAGTTCCTTATATTCCCGATGCTGATTGGTCCTCCTCAGGATGTGACCTACCTGTGCCAGGCACTAACGATGAAGTTCCTTATATTCCCGATGCTGATTGGTCCTCCTCAGGATGTGACCTACCTGTGCCAGGTACTAACGATGAAGTTCCTTATATTCCCGATGCTGATTGGTCCTCCTCAGGATGTGACCTACCTGTGCCAGGTACTAACGATGAAGTTCCTTATATTCCCGATGCTGATTGGTCCTCCTCAGGATGTGACCTACCTGCGCCAGGTACTAACGATGAAGTTCCTTATATTCCCGATGCTGATTGGTCCTCCTCAGGATGTGACCTACCTGTGCCAGGTACTAATGATGAAGTTCCTTATATTCCCGATGCTGATTGGTCCTCCTCAGGATGTGACCTACCTGTGCCAGGTACTAACGATGAAGTTCCTTATATTCCCGATGCTGATTGGTCCTCCTCAGGATGTGACCTACCTGTGCCAGGTACTAACGATGAAGTTCCTTATATTCCCGATGCTGATTGGTCCTCCTCAGGATGTGACCTACCTGTGCCAGGTACTAACGATGAAGTTCCTTATATTCCCGATGCTGATTGGTCCTCCTCAGGATGTGACCTACCTGTGCCAGGTACTAACGATGAAGTTCCTTATATTCCCAATGCTGATTGGTCCTCCTCAGGATGTGACCTACCTGTGCCAGGTACTAACGATGAAGTTCCTTATATTCCCAATGCTGATTGGTCCTCCTCAGGATGTGACCTACCTGTGCCAGGTACTAACGATGAAGTTCCTTATATTCCCGATGCTGATTGGTCCTCCCCAGGATGTGACCTACCTGTGCCAGGTACTAACGATGAAGTTCCTTATATTCCCGATGCTGATTGGTCCTCCCAGGATGTGACCTAGCTGTGCGTGGGAGTTGCAATAGGATGTCATCAGGGACGACACGTAGATGGGATATCCAATGGGCTGGTCACATGAAGAGTTGATCATGTTGCGTAGCGCCTGTTTGGCGTTCTGGATGCTCCCGCGTTCCGGGTTCCTGTTCCGTAAGAACACCAGTTCCTGCTGCTGTCCCGCCCACAGACCTCTCACACACTCCTTATTAACCTGTAGGATGGAACCCAGAGATAAAACAGTTAACCCTAACCCACCCACAGACCTCTCACACACTCCTTCATTTAATAATACAGTTGAAAAACAAATGAGTTCCATAGTTCCATAGTGAGTTCCAGTTCCATAGTGAGTTCCATAGTGAGTTCCAGTTAGTTCCATAGTGAGTTCCATAGTTCCCTAGTTAGTTCCATAGTTCCACAGTGAGTTCCATAGTTCCCTAGTTAGTTCCATAGTTCCATTGTGTAACACGGAATATAATCCACTCTTATTATATTCACCGTTAGTTTTTCCTGACATTTCTTAGGCTTTATCCTTCTGGTTATCTTTCCCTTATCCTCTAGGTGCACCTGGTCATCTTTCCCTTATCCTCTAGGTGCACCTGGTCATCTTTCCCTTATCCTCTAGGTGCACCTGGTCATCTTTCCCTTATCCTCTAGGTGCACCTGGTCATCTTTCCCTTATCCTCTAGGTGCACCTGGTCATCTTTCCCTTATCCTCTAGGTGCACCTGGTCATCTTTCCCTTATCCTCTAGGTGCACCTGGTCATCTTTCCCTTATCCTCTAGGTGTACCTGGTCATCTTTCCCTTATCCTCTAGGTGCACCTGGTCACCTTTCCCTTATCCTCTAGGTGCACCTGGTCATCTTTCCCTTATCCTCTAGGTGCACCTGGTCATCTTTCCCCTTATCCTCTAGGTGCACCTGGTCATCTTTCCCTTATCCTCTAGGTGCACCTGGTCATCTTTCCCCTTATCCTCTAGGTGTACCTGGTCATCTTTCCCTTATCCTCTAGGTGCAACTGGTCATCTTTCCCTTATCCTCTAGGTGCACCTGGTCATCTTTCCCTTATCCTCTAGGTGCACCTGGTCATCTTTCCCTTATCCTCTAGGTGTACCTGGTCATCTTTCCCTTATCCTCTAGGTGCAACTGGTCATCTTTCCCTTATCCTCTAGGTGTACCTGGTCATCTTTCCCTTATCCTCTAGGTGCACCTGGTCATCTTTCCCTTATCCTTTAGGTGCACCTGGTCATCTTTCCCTTATCCTCTAGGTGCACCTGGTTATTTGTCCTTTCTTCTCTCGTTGGTGTCTGATTCAGGGCCGGTGTTCGTCCTCCTGCTGATTTTGGTGCAAATTAGCCCTCTCTCCGCAGTCTCCTGTCCTGTCTTCTCAGTCTCCTGTCCTCTCTCTCCGCAGTCTCCTGTCCTGTCTACTCAGTCTCCTCTCCTCTCTCTCTCCGCAGTCTCCTATCCTGTCTTCTCAGTCTCCTCTCCTCTCTCTCCGCAGTCTCCTATCCTGTCTTCTCAGTCTCCTCTCCTCTCTCTCCTGTCCTGTCTCCTCAGTCTCCTCTCCTCTCTCTCCGCAGTCTCCTATCCTGTCTTCTCAGTCTCCTCTCCTCTCTCTCCGCAGTCTCCTATCCTGTCTCCTCAGTCTCCTCTCCTCTCTCTCCGCAGTCTCCTATCCTGTCTCCTCAGTCTCCTCTCCTCTCTCTCCGCAGTCTCCTATCCTGTCTTCTCAGTCTCCTCTCCTCTCTCTCCGCAGTCTCCTGTCCTGTCTCCGCAGTCTCCTGTCCTGTCTCCGCAGTCTCCTGTCCTGTCTTCTCAGTCTCCTGTCCTGTCTCCGCAGTCTCCTGTCCTGTCTCCGCAGTCTCCTGTCCTGTCTCCTGTCCGGTCTCCGCAGTCTCCTGTCCGGTCTCCGCAGTCTCCTGTCCTGTCACCGCAGTCTCCTGTCCTGTCTCCGCAGTCTCCTGTCCTGTCTTCTCAGTCTCCTGTCCTCTCACTCTCCTGTCACCTCAGACTCCTCAGTCTCCTGTCCTCGCTCCTCAGCCTCCTGTCCCGTCCCCTCAGCCTCCTGTCCCGTCCCCTCAGCCTCCTGTCCCGTCTCCTCAGCCTCCTGTCCTGTCCTCTCTCCTCAGCCTCCTGTCCTCTCTCCTCAGCCTCCTGTCCCGTCCCCTCACCCTCCTGTCCCCTCTCCTCAGCCTCCTGTCCTCAGCCTCCTGTCCTCAGCCTCCTGTCCTCAGCCTCCTGTCCTCAGCCTCCTGTCCTCAGCCTCCTGTCCTCAGCCTCCTGTCCTCAGCCTCCTGTCCTCAGTCTCCTGTCCTCAGTCTCCTGTCCTCAGTCTCCTGTCCTCAGTCTCCTGTCCTCAGTCTCCTGTCCTCAGTCTCCTGTCCTCAGTCCTCTCTTGGTCATTAGCCTCCTCTCTCTCTGCTTCCTAAGCCCTGTCCTGTCCTGTCCTCTTTGCTCATCAGTCACCCAGATTGTCGCACCTTGATGACCCTAAAGCTGAGGTATCATCTGTTGAGCATGATGACCTACTAACCTTGATGACCCTAAAGCTGAGGTATCATCTGTTGAGCATGATGACCTACTAACCTTGATGACCCTAAAGCTGAGGTATCGTCTGTTGAGCATGATGACCTACTAACCTTGATGACCCTAAAGCTGAGGTATCGTCTGTTGAGCATGATGACCTACTAACCTTGATGACCCTAAAGCTGAGGTATCGTCTGTTGAGCATGATGACCTACTAACCTTGATGACCCTAAAACTGAGGTATCGTCTGTTGAGCATGATGACCTTGTACTCGTTGGTTCCCTCGTCCAGGACGTGGCGCAGGGTGAGTAGTGAGGGCGAGTTAGAGAGCACCGCGTTGCGCCAGGCCGGGTCACCCTCGTGGGCGATCACCAGGTTCTGCTGGTGGGAAGAGATCGCCTCGAACAGAACCACAGGCTCGTCATACTCATCTGGGGACGTGAAGTGGTCCTGGGACAGAGAGAAAAGGAGATCAGTATTTCTTTATTCTTTATAAAACAGTACAGAGGTAGAATAAAGGCGGAGATTTTCCTCATTACCCTGTGGTTGCTGGCCTGCTTCTCTAACTGTGAGGTTACTGCTACCCCTAGAGCAATGAAGACTTGACGCGGAGAAGGTTTGCCGTCATGTAGCGCCTCACCTGGTGTAGTTTGAGTGACATGCGGATCCCAGGTAACTCTCACCTGGTGTAGTTTGAGTGACATGCGTATCCCAGGTAACTCTCACCTGGTGTAGTTTGAGTGACATGCGTATCCCAGGTAACGCTCACCTGGTGTAGTTTGAGTGACATGCGTATCCCAGGTAACGCTCACCTGGTGTAGTTTGAGTGACATGCGTATCCCAGGTAACGCTCACCTGGTGTAGTTTGAGTGACATGCGTATCCCAGGTAACGCTCACCTGGTGTAGTTTGAGTGACATGCGTATCCCAGGTAACTCTCACCTGGTGTAGTTTGAGTGACATGCGTATCCCAGGTAACGCTCACCTGGTGTAGTTTGAGTGACATGCGTATCCCAGGTAACGCTCACCTGGTGTAGTTTGAGTGACATGCGTATCCCAGGTAACGCTCACCTGGTGTAGTTTGAGTGACATGCGTATCCCAGGTAACGCTCACCTGGTGTAGTTTGAGTGACATGCGTATCCCAGGTAACGCTCACCTGGTGTAGTTTGAGTGACATGCGTATCCCAGGTAACTCTCACCTGGTGTAGTTTGAGTGACATGCGTATCCCAGGTAACTCTCACCTGGTGTAGTTTGAGTGACATGCGGATCCCAGGTAACTCTCACCTGGTGTAGTTTGAGTGACATGCGTATCCCAGGTAACTCTCACCTGGTGTAGTTTGAGTGACATGCGTATCCCAGGTAACGCTCACCTGGTGTAGTTTGAGTGACATGCGTATCCCAGGTAACTCTCACCTGGTGTAGTTTGAGTGACATGCGTATCCCAGGTAACTCTCACCTGGTGTAGTTTGAGTGACATGCGTATCCCAGGTAACTCTCACCTGGTGTAGTTTGAGTGACATGCGGATCCCAGGTAACTCTCACCTGGTGTAGTTTGAGTGACATGCGTATCCCAGGTAACTCTCACCTGGTGTAGTTTGAGTGACATGCGTATCCCAGGTAACGCTCACCTGGTGTAGTTTGAGTGACATGCGTATCCCAGGTAACGCTCACCTGGTGTAGTTTGAGTGACATGCGGATCCCAGGCACCACCACCTTCCTCAGGAGTTCCATGTCGGCAAAGACCCACTCATCTCTCACCGAGGAGATCCGGAAGTCTCCCTTGAACAGCGCATGGAGTCCATACAGGAAAGACTCCAGGTTACTGGACATGTGGTGGGAGAGAGAGAGGAAAAGAGACAGGAAGGAGGAAAAATATCAACAACAACACCAAATCACAAAACAGTAAATCAGGATGAGACAGAGAAGCCAGGGCATTTATACATTCTGTACACCTTGTGTAGGTCTACAATCTTGTCCCTGACATCCTTGGAGAGCTCTTTGGTCTTGGCCATGGTGGAGAGTTTGGAATCTGATTGATTGATTGCTTCTGTGGACAGGTGTCTTTTATACAGGTAACAAACTGAGATTAGGAGCACTCCCTTTAAGAGTGTGCTCCTAATCTCAGCTCGTTACCTGTATAAAAAGACACCTGGGAGCCAGAAATCTTTCTGATTGAGAGGGGGTCAAATACTTATTTCCCTCATTAAAATGCAAATCAATTTATAACATTTGTGACATGCGTTTTTCTGGATTTTTTTGTTGTTATTCTGTCTCTCACTGTTCAAATAAACCTACCATTCAAATTATAGACTGATCATGTGTCTTTGTCAGTGGGCAAACGTACAAAATCAGCAGGGGATCAAATACTTTTTTCCCTCACTGTAGTTACCCAAAAAGTGTTAAACAAATCAAAATATATTTAATATTTGAGATTCTTCAAATAGCCACCCTTTGCTTTGATGACAGCTTTGCACACTCTTGGCATTCTCTCAACCACCTTCATGAGGTAGTCACCTGGAATGCATTTCAAATAACAGGTGTGCCTTCTTAAAAGTTAATTTGTGGAATTTCTTTCCTTCTTAATGCGTTTGAGCCAATCAGCTGTGTTGTGACAAGGTAGGGGGGGTATACAGAAGATAGCCCTATTTGGTAAAAGACCAAGTCCATATTATGGCAAGAACAGCTCAAATAAGCAAAGAGAAACAACAGTCCATCATTACTTTAAGACATGAAGGTCAGTCAATACAAAACATTTCAAGAACTTTGAAAGTTTCTTCAAGGGCAGTCGCAAAAACCATCAAGCGCTATGATGAAACTGGCTCTCATGAGGACCGCCACAGGAAAGGAAGACCCAGAGATACCTCTGCTGCAGAGGACACATTCATTAGAGTTACCAGGCTCAAAAATTGCAGCCCAAATAAATGCTTCAGAGAGTTCAAGTAACAGACACATCTCAACATCAACTGTTCAGAGGAGACTGTGTGAATTAGGTCTTCATGGTCGAATTGTTGCAAAGAAACACCTACTAAAGGACACCAAGAAAGACGAGCAATGGACATTAGACCGGTGGAAATTTGTCCTTTGGTCTGTAGTCCAAATTTTAGATTTTTGGTTCCAACCGCTGTGTCTTTGTGAGACGCAGTGTGGGGTGAATGGATGATCTCCACATGTGTATTTCCCACCGTAAAGCATGGAGGAGGAGGTTTTATGGTGTGGGGGTGCTTTGCTGGTGACAGAGTGAAGGAAAAGCAGCCAACAAGTGCTCAGCATATGTGGGAACTCCTTCAAGACTGTTGGAAAATAATTCCAGGTGAAGCTGGTTGACAGAATGCCAAGAGTGTGCAAAGCTGTCATCAAGGCAAAGGGTGGCTATTTGAAGAATCTCAAATATAACATATATTTTGATTTGTTTAACACTTTTTTGGTTACTACATGATTCCATATGTGTTCTTTTTTCGTTTTGACGTCTTCACTATTATTCAACAATGTAGAAAATAGTAAAAAAATAAAGAAAAACCCTTGAATGAGTAGGTGTGTCCAAAACTTTTGACCGGTAGTGTACAGTCCAGTTTGTGATTGATCAGATAGATACTGTAGCTAGTGACAGTCCTACCTAGACATGTGGTGTGATGATGACCCTAGGGCTCTCCTGCCCAGCACACACAGGCCAAAGCACAGCAACACCAGGGAAGAGTCCTTCTCACTGTCCAGCGGCTCCAGAGGAGAGGGAAAAGTAGAAGTAGATATATTTAGATTGGAATAAAAATCATGAACATACCAACAGAATAGTGGTAGCTGTCTCACGGTTTGTGTTATTTTCAGACAAAGACCAATTCTCCCCAATTTCGTGATGTCCAAATTGGTTGTTACAGTCTTGTCCCATCGCTGCAACTCCCGTACGGACTCATGAGAGGCGAAGGTCGAGAGCCATGCGTCCTCCGAAACACGACCCTGCCAAGCCGCACTGCTTCTTGACACACTGCTCGTTTAACCCGGAAGCCGCACCAATGTGTCGGAGGAAACGCCGTAGGGCTGGCAACCGTGTCAGCTTGCAGGCGCCCCGGCCCGCCACAAGGAGTCGCTAGAGCGCACGATGGGACAAGGACATCCCGGCCCGGCCAAACCCTCCCCTAACCCGGACGACGCTGGGCCAATTGTGCGCCGCCTCATGGGTCTCCCAGTCGCGGCCGGCTGCAACACAGCCCGGGATCGAACCCGGATCTGTGGTGACGCCTCCAGCACTGCAGTGCTCGGGAGGCCCTCCCATGGCTCAATCTCTAATAGTCTTTCTGTGATTCCTCACATACTGTCTACCTCCTCCCCTACTCAACCCTATCACAGGAGGTCCTCCCAAGGTCCATCCCCTCGGATCATCCACACCGATGTGTTTTGAGAATGAGGCGAGGAATTGAGAAAAGATACATTGAGAAAGAGCCCATGTTCCTACCTTGGCCTTGAAAGGACTTATTTACATTAAATCAGACATAATAATAATAAGACATGATTCTTAGTCTGGTCCCAGATCTGTTTGTGGTGTTTTGCCAATTCCTATGGTTGCCATCATGCCTAACAATGACCATTGGAGTAGGCAAGACAACACAAACAGATCTGCCTGGGACTCAGGCTACATGCTACATGCTACATGCTACATGCTACATGCTTCTACCTTGGCCCGTCGGGAGTTGCAGTACTGGATCCAGCCCAGGTAAACCTGGCAGAAGGAGTCCCTGGAGATACCAGCCAGGCGGTGGTCGTAGTCTTGGTCTATGTTGGGGTTAAAGGTCGGGTCCAGGTCCACGTAGTTCCTCTCTCCACAGGCCTTCAGACCCTCCTTCATCGTCTCATTGGCCAGCCACTCCTCCAGTTTGGTTGAGGCGATCACATAGTATATGATCCCCTGGAGAGAGGAAGTAAGTAGAGAAGACAAGTTGATCTTTACTAGGCGACAGAGATGTTTCCTGGACCACAGAGATGTTTCCTGGACCACAGAGATGTTTCCTGGACCACAGATCTCTCTACTGGACCACAGAGATGTTTCCTGGACCACAGAGATGTTTCCTGGACCACAGATCTCTCTACTGGACCACATAGATCTTTACAGGACCACAGAGATCTTTACTGGACCACAGAGATCTTTACAGGACCCCAGAGATCTTTACAGGACCACAGAGATCTTTACAGGACCACATAGATCTTTACTGAACCACAGAGATCTTAACAGGACCACAGAGATCTTTACAGGACCACAGAGATCTTTACTGGACCACAGAGATCTTTACTGAACCACAGAGACGGCAGATAAAGAAAACACCAGTATGATGCAACAGACTTAGAACATGGACACAACCAGGAAAACAAAAACAAACCACCTGATGGATGACCTGGCCAAGATGAACCACTCTTGGAGTGAGGCACAACATGTTGCCAAGAACAAGAATAGGTTCCCAAATGTCCCAAAGGAGATGAAGTAATTGGAACATCATTTTATTCTGATTGATGATTTTAAATCCCAAATTGGAGGGCTGCTGACCACAGATTGCACATGTTTTTAAACCAGTTTTTAACTTCCATTAATTTGTATGTGCTGTTCTGTCTCGCGTAACTATGTGGTGCTTTCTTGACCAAGGCTCACTTAAAAAAGAGATGTCACTCTCAAAATGTGACTTCTCTGGTTAAATACATTTTAAAAAGTTAGTAGCTAGACAAGCACGGTCACTCACCTTGACGTAGTAGGTGGTGAGGATACGTCTGAGGTCGAACACCTGGAGCATGGAGGCCGCGCTGTTGTCCGTGATGCTGTAGCCCTCCAGGACGTACTTGGTGACCAGCACCTCCCAGGCCAGCCAGCGCTGTCCGAAGGCCGCGTTGAAGGACAGGACATGGGGCAGGTGGCCTGGCTCACAGCAACAGCAGCTCTCATCCTCCTCCACCCCCTCCGTAATGGCCTCCACCTCCCTCTGCTGGCAGTACGTACCTGGGTGGGGGGGAGACAGGACGGCTTCAGAAACATGCTATAATGCTTCATAAACACTCTGACACTACAGCCCCTAACTCCCGCTGCTGGCAGTACATACTGGGGGGAGGTCATAAGAGTTATACTCTATAAGAGTTAAACTATGACTGAATTGTTATAATTGACTGATGTCAATGGGAGACTTGTGCATAAACGGTGGTGATAAGGGCAGATCTTAACCCCCTAGAGTTGGTTGATGCACCGGTGCGTAAATCTATATTACATAAAATAAAATAAATCCCCATCAAATTCCGTCAGTTTAAGCTAGAGATGTTTTTTTGTTGTTGTTTATTTTGCATCGGATTTTGCAATCCACCGCATCCAACAGTGTCCGCGGATGAGTCTCAATCCACCGCATCCAACAGTGTCCGCGGAGGAGTCTCAATCCACCGCATCCAACAGTGTCCGCGGACGAGTCTCAATCCACCGCATCCAACAGTGTCCGCGGATGAGTCTCAATCCACCGCATCCAACAGTGTCTGCGGATGAGTCTCAATCCACCGCATCCAACAGTGTCTGCGGATGAGTCTCAATCCACCGCATCCAACAGTGTCTGCGGATGAGTCTCAATCCACCGCATCCAACAGTGTCTGCGGATGAGTCTCAATCCACCGCATCCAACAGTGTCTGCGGATGAGTCTCAATCCACCGCATCCAACAGTGTCCGCGGATGAGTCTCAATCCACCGCATCCAACAGTGTCCGCGGATGAGTCTCAATCCACCGCATCCAACAGTGTCCGCGGATGAGTCTCAATCCACCGCATCCAACAGTGTCCGCGGATGAGTCTCAATCCACCGCATCCAACAGTGTCCGCGGATGAGTCTCAATCCACCACATCCAACAGTGTCCGCGGATGAGTCTCAATCCACCGCATCCAACAGTGTCCGCGGATGAGTCTCAATCCACCGCATCCAACAGTGTCTGCGGATGAGTCTCAATCCACCACATCCAACAGTGTCCGCGGATGAGTCTCAATCCACCGCATCCAACAGTGTCCACATCTGCGGTGAAAGGTGACAGAGCTAGAGCGGTGTTTTTCAGACCATGAGACATCCCGAAAATCATTATTCTCACGAAAACGTCTGTGGCGTCCGAACGGTTGGACATACAAACTAATGGGACCCCACTGTGGAAAGGGGAGATTCTCACGAACACGGTGGTGTTCTCCGGTTTGCTCTACGACCCCCCACAAGTGTCACGGGACTCGTCTGAAGGTACAGATTTTTAAAAAAAACTAATGGAAGTATGAAGGTAGTTTTGTGCCTACCCAGAAAAAGGGTTTAAATATGTGATTTAAAATTAAAATGCTTTTTTATATCTCCTAGATATAGTACAGACGCTTTATGATTTATGTTTTGACTGTCCTTTATGAATGTGTTATTCAATGTGTTTCTATGGGCTTTAGTAGTAAAGGCCAAAATAAATATTTTCTCAAATCATTTTTTATATATATATATTTTCTTATACCTAAAGGGGTCCTAAAATTCTAAATCAAATCGCTAAATGAGCCATAGTACGCCCATCTCAAAACAATTCCATTAGTCAGCTTAGAACCCCCTTTCCCCCTTCCCAGCTTAGAACCCCCTTCCCCCCCTTCCCTTTCCCCTCCCCCTTTCCTTCTTCCCCCTTCCCCCTTTTCCCCCCTTCCCCCTTTTCCCCCTTCCCCCTTTTCCCCCTTCCCCTTTCCCTTTCCCTTCCCCCTTTTTCCCCTTTCCCCCCTTTCCCCCAACGTCTTAGAAGCTAAAGACATTTTAGGCCCCAATTCCACAAGGCAACTTCAAGACCTGGGGGGGTGGTGGTCTCAAATGGCACCCTATTCCCTATATAGTCCACTACTTTTGACCAGAGCCTGAAGTAGTGCACTATAAAGTAAATACCCACTATATATTGAATAGGGTCCCATTTGGGACTCAACCCGGAACACTTCATATACACACTATGCTACAAGGCCTAATTTGAGAGTCCCTCCTCCTCCCGACCTCTGAACTCCAGTCCTCGGAGCTGGAAGGTGACCAGTCCGTTGCCGATCTCCACCAGGTGAACCAGGGCGTTGAGGTATTCTGAAGCCAGGATGAAGCAGTCCCCTGTCCCATAGTTGCCCCAGCGGCCCAGCAGCAGATCCCCACACAGGCTGTGCTGCAGGGAGCGCGTCAGGTGCTCATAGAAGATAGAGTTCAGGTTGTTGTCGTCAGAACCTGGAGGAGGAAGGAAGGAAGGAAGGAAGGAAGGAGGGACGGAGGGAGGGAGGGAGGGAAGGAAGGAGGGAGGGAGGGAGGGAGGGAGGGAGGGAGAGAGGGAGAGAGGGAGAGAGGGAGAGAGGGAGAGAGGGAGGGAGGGAGGGAGGGAGGGAGGGAGGGAGGGAGGGAGGGAGGGAGGGAGGGAGGGAGGGAGGGAGGGAGGGAGGGAGGGAGGAATTAAGCTCAACTACAAAGGGACATTTTCCTGAATGAAAATTGTGTGACTTTCTTCAGCTGGTCCAAAGTATGTTTATGGTAGTCGAATATGTTTAGTTGAATGGTGAGAGGCTAGCGTTGAAAACCTGAGGCTACTGGAAGTAGCACAAGTAATTATATAGGATTTACTACTGCCTCTTTCCAACCAAGGTACATGAACCGTGTACGCAAGCTGAAGGTGAGAAGAACGTTTGGTAATACGGCTAGATCAGAGTACTCTAGTCGATAAAATTGGACTGTGAGTTAAACCGTAGCTACAGATAAAGACCTCCACCTGGGATTCTGTCCAGCTGAGACGCCAGTCTGGTGTTGGAGTGATCCACTCTCTTAGTGCTGCAATAGACAACAGATCAGGCAAGAATCACACACAGACAAACAAAAATTTACCAACAGGAGTCAAATCAATACACTGATTCTAATTTTTTAACTCTTCTCCCGGAGTGTACACTAGCACTCTCCCCTTCGTGGAACCATGAGAGGCAGTGTGCAAGGGTACACTTTGGGAGGAGGGTAAAGAGTCAGAACACAGGGTACACTTTGGGAGGAGGGTAAAGAGTCAGAACACAGGGTACACTTTGGGAGGAGGGTAAAGAGTCAGAACACAGGGTACACTTTGGGAGGAGGGTAAAGAATCAGAACACAGGGTACACTTTGGGAGGAGGGTAAAGAATCAGAACACAGGGTACACTTTGGGAGGAGGGTAAAGAATCAGAACACAGGGTACACTTTGGGAGGAGGGTAAAGAATCAGAACACAGGGTACACTTTGGGAGGAGGGTAAAGAGTCAGAACACAGGGTACACTTTGGGAGGAGGGTAAAGAATCAGAACACGGCCATAGCAGTATCAGAGAGCTCGTTACTTGTAGTCTCTCTCCCAGAACTTGACGGGTCTGACATAGGAGGTGATGAAGATGGCGCTGCCCAGGAAGGGGTTGAGCGGAGTAGAGAGGACTGCTGACACCACAGCCTGAACAAGCAGCATGGCAGAGTCTGGGAGAGGGCTAAGGAGTCAAGGAGCTTTAGAAGAAACAGCACAAGACCTTTCATAAATCATAGAGACACCAAGTCCCCAAAATAATTGATGACATTATCCGGGTGAAAGCAGTCAAGGAAAGGGTTGGCTGTGTATCAAGTCCTTTAACATCTGACTGGGGTTTAACACGGACGTAGAGCTGATAACGGAGCCAAAGCTCTTTAACCATCTGCTGAGGTTGGACTGACACTAGTGATGTGGAGGTCTATGGTGAGCCCGGTGAATGAAGGATACGAGGCTGGGCGAAGGGCTGGGCGAAGGCGTGGAAGGCCGACCCCCAGGTGATCTGCCAGGGAGCGATGTAGGTGTAGACAAAACACAGCTTGTAGAACAGCTCCCACAGCTACAGGATGGGGGGGAGACAGAGAGAGAGAGAGAGAGAGAGAGAGAGAGAGACAGACAGACAGACAGACAGACAGACAGACAGACAGACAGACAGACAGAGAGAGAGAGAGAGACAGAGAGAGAGAGAGAGAGACAGAGAGAGAGAGAGAGAGAGAGAGAGAGACAGAGAGAGAGAGAGAGTGTTAAACTCATCTGAACTACACAGACACTAGTTGGATGTTCTATACACTGAACAACCTGTATATCCCATTACATAGCAGAGGGCTGTGTGGCAGTAGGAGGAAAAACACAACTAACTATTGAACTGTGTGCCCTAATGAACAGGGCCCAGATGTCAGGGTAAAATGCTTTGTCACCTTGCTGAAGACGATGGACATGAGGAAGAGGTCCAGCAGCAGGGTCTCCGAGAGGTTGCGGTAGTCGAAGGTGAAGAAGAGGACGGTGAAGAGTACTGTGATGTACTGGTAGGTGGGGCTACTGTAGGAGGAACGAAGCAGCTTCAGACCTGCCACTGTTATCATCAACGCTCCAACCCTGGAGAGGAGAGGAGGGGGAGGAGAGAGAGGGGGGAGAGAGAGAGGAGGGGGAGAGAGAGAGGAGGGGGAGGAGAGAGAGGGGGGGGGAGAGAGAGAGAGAGAGGAGGGGGAGGAGAGAGGGGGGGGGGAGAGAGAGGGGGGAGATGAAAAGAGAGATAAGAATAGGATGTTATAAGACCAACCAAGGTACATGAAGACTCCTGCTTAACTAGTTGGTTAAGATGACACAAATACAAAATACAACAGGATAGATTACAGATTACCAGCTGATTGGAAACTGGGTGTAAACTGACCTCACTTCAACCACCTTTGCACACTGGGTTACCATGTGAGACACAGAACAGAGAGACAATCCACAGAGGAGAAAGAAACATGCAGAAGATATAAAGAAGACAGACAGACAGAGGAGAGAGAGAGAGAGAGACAGAGACGGCGAGAGGAGAGAGAGAGAGAGAGAGAGAGAGAGAGAGAGAGAGAGAGAGGGAGAGGAGAGAGACAGACAGACAGACAGGGAGAGGAGAGAGAGAGAGACAGAGACAGGGAGAGGAGAGAGAGAGAGAGACAGACAGACAGAGAGGGAGAGGAGAGAGACAGACAGACAGACAGGGAGAGGAGAGAGAGAGAGACAGACAGACAGAGAGGGAGATCAGAGAGAGAGAGAGAGAGAGAGAGCGAGAGAGAGAGAGACAGGGTCAGAGAGAGAGGAGAGAGAGAGAGAGAGAGGGACAGACAGAGAGAGAGGGACAGACAGACAGAGAGAGATGGACGGACGGACAGACAGAGGGACAGACAGAGGGAGAAAGAAACATGCAGAAGATATAAAGAAGACAGACAGACAGACAGAGGAGAGAGAGAGAGAGAGAGAGACAGAGACGGGGAGAGGAGAGAGACAGAGACAGGGAGAGGAGAGAGAGAGAGACAGACAGACAGAGAGGGAGAGGAGAGAGACAGACAGACAGACAGGGAGAGGAGAGAGAGAGAGACAGACAGACAGAGAGGGAGATCAGAGAGAGAGAGAGAGAGAGAGAGAGAGAGAGAGAGAGAGAGAGAGAGAGAGACAGGGTCAGAGAGAGAGGAGAGAGAGAGAGAGAGGGACAGACAGAGAGAGAGGGACAGACAGAGAGAGATGGACGGACGGACAGACAGAGGGACAGACAGAGGGACAGTTAGATATTTACTAGTAGGTAGAGGACTCACTCAGTGTCCAGTTTCCTGGGACTGGCCAGTTCCCTGGCACTGCCACTCAGCTCGTTGAGGATGACCAGGGGATACAGAACATTCTTCTCCAAGAACAACAGCCACACATAGAGCCTCTCAAACCACATCACATGCGCCTCACCTACAAACAAAGGGTTCGTTACGTCAGTTAGCCAAGTGGGTACGTATGTTCTCATTACACTTTATATTTGTTTTATTGACACTTGGAAAATAACTTCCCACCACCTCCCGTGGGGTACTCAAATATCAATTTTAGTCATTGAGCAGACGCTCTTACCCTGAGAGACTTAGCCTACAAAAATCAGTGGATTCAACTGAGATAAGGTAAACGAACTTGGGGTGACTGACCCCTGACCTCCAACTGGTGGTACTCCTTGGTCTTGAGCAGTGGCTGTGAGAGGCAGTACCAGGGCAGCTGCTTGCGGACTTGTGGCAGCAGGTAGTGGGTTAGCAGGCCCACGGCCCCCAGTAGAGAGTAGAGCACGTAACTCAGGAACGGCTGGGGTACACAGGGAAACGAGACAGAGTTTAACATACAAAGACGTCATACATGTGATAAGATTAAAAAAATTATATAGTGTCAACTTATCTTAAATCAGGTCTTTCCTTATAAGGACTCAACTGCTCGACACACACCAAGAGGTTGGAAACCAGGAGCATTGCAATGCCACCAAAGCAGTTTAGTGCCTTACTCAAGGGCACAACGGCAAAAAGAGATGGAGACATTTTTTTTATTTGACATTTTAGTCATTTAGCAGACGCTCTTATCCAGAGCGACTTACAGTTAGTGAGTGCATACAATATATATATATTAGGGCTGTCAAAAATAGCGCGTTAACGACGTTAATTAGTTGTTTGCTGTTAATTACGTCAATTTTTTTAACGCATTGCACGCATGCGCAGTGTGACAAATTATTCAGGTCAGGAAAGTGGTTGGGAGCTAGAGGCGAGATGGAGCAAGGTGAGCAAAGTGGGCCTATTGACGGATTCAAATATAAAAAGAATGATGATGGTACAGTTAACAAGTACAAGGTTATTTGCAAGATTTGTAAGAAGGAGTTTCAATTTCACCGGAGCTGTTCAAGCTTGAAGTACCATGTCAACGCCAAACATGCGTTTGCTGGGCCGTCAGATTCAGCAAGTGGTTTGCGCCAGACCACGCTGAATGTTTGCAGGCAATTAACAAAATCAACCTCAGATAATTTGACCAACACAATAGCAAAATGGATTGCAAAGGATTGTAGACCCATTAGCATTGTAGAAGACTCAGGTTTCCTTGATGTTTTGCAAGTGGCGTCTCAAGACTCATTCTATAAGCCACCGTCAAGAGCCACAGTTATGAAGAAAATCCACGAGCTCTATGAAAACGAAAAAGAAAAAAGGAAAGAGGTCTTGGCTCAAGTAAATCATATCGCCCTGACAGGAGACCATTGGACATCAGTGAGTAACAACAATTACCTCGGAGTAACTGCACATTTAATCAGTGACACGTGGGAACTGAAGTCTTTTGCGCTGACTATATTAAAAACTGAGGAGCGTCATTTTGCGGAGGCTTGTAAAGAACAGTTCCTGTCTGTTGCACGTGAGTGGGACATCGAGGGCAAGACTACAACCATTGGGACTGACAGTGCACGCAACATGGTTGCCGCAATTCGACTTACACGCTATGAACACATGAACTGTGTCGCTCACATGGTGCAGAGAAGTGTCACAGTGAGTCTTGCTGACAGCGGCTTTGTAAATGCTTTGGCCAAGGCTCGCAAAGTTGTCGGTCATTTTAAGCACAGCCCAGCAAATGCTGCGGAGCTTCAAGCACAACAAGTCAGCCTGGGGAAAGAAGCAAGAGCCATTGATCCAGGATGTTCCAACACGTTGGAATTCGACGCTGGAAATGGTCAAGCGCGTGAGCAGAAATAAAGAGGCTGTCATCGCAGCCCTGGACAATCAGGAGCACAAACTCGTTTTGCCGACCGCAGCAGAGTGGGATAAACTGCAGAGGCTGGAGACACTTCTAGAGCCATGCAGGTAAATCAGTCTGTAACTTATCAAATAACATCGCTTTGATTATTTTCTGGAATGAATTAAACCAAGTCAAATATCAATAACATGTATCTATGTAAAAAATAATGATGATGATAATAATAATAATAATATGTTGATAACCACTGTTCTAATAATACACTGTCTCTGTGTGCATGTGTGTGTGTTTGTGTGCGTAGGTATGTAACTGAGCTCCTGGGTGGAGAGGCCTATGTCTCCTGTTCTGTGGTACTACCTTCTCTCTGCCACTTGCGTCTCAAGATGGAAGCCTGTGATGAGGACCCTGCATATGTGGTGAGATTCAAGACCAAGTTCAAGGAGGACCTAGCATCCCGTCAAGAACAGCTCAACAATGCATGGCTCCAGATTGCTACAGTTTTGGATCCTCGTTTCAAAGACTTGAAATGCCTGCCCAAGACAGACAGGGAAGAGGTGTGGACCACACTTGAAGGGATGCTGCAACAAGAATCACCCAGAAGGTCTTCACAGACACATGATGATGGGCCACCCAGGAAGAAAATCAGCCTTCTGCAAATGGGCTCAGATTCAGAATCAGAAGATGAAGAGGTCCAACCTGCCATACAGAGGTACAGAGCAGAGCCCACCATTAAATTGGAGGACTGCCCCTTGAGGTGGTGGGCATCTCATTCAGGAGCCCATGAGAAGCTGGCCTCACTAGCTCACAAATATCTAGCCACTCCTGCAACCACTGTTCCCTGTGAACGACTTTTCTCAGTTGCAGGTCACATTGTGAACAAGAAAAGGTCAGCTTTACTTTCAGAAAATGTGAACAAGTTAGTTTGCCTCAGCAACTGGCTGAAAGATGATGAAGCTCAGTAGATTTGAAAGGTGATGTTCAAACAAAAAGACCAGTTTCAGTGCAACATGTTATAGTAGTTAGCAACTGGATTTTTTGAGCAACTGGATTAAAGAATGGAGGAAAAGGTAAAAGATTGTTCTTTGGTTTGATTTAAAAGTTTTATTGAAAATGTTTTTTTCCACAGATGACTCAAATTGTGCAAAAATGTGGTAGGTCACTGTTATGATTTGACTACATTTATTGCTTTCTGTTCAATTGAATACTGTAAATTGTACATCCTGGTTAAGAGGAATGCCAAAGAGGAAGTGATGGAACATTACAAAGACAAATATTATGGTGTGTAGTATGTTTCAGCTTGATTTAAAACACCATTATTTGGCTGTGTTAATAAACAGACATAATATGAAAATTATGTATCTGTGTCCTGTTATTTATCTTTTGGTATGCATTTCAGAAAAAAAAATGGTTAGGATTCAGGTGTAATTGCAAATAGTGATTAATCATGATTAATCCACTGAAAATTCTGATTAATTTGATTAAAAATTTTAATCATTTGACAACCCTAATATATATATATATATATATATATATATATATACACATATATATATATATATATACACATATATATATACACATATATATATATACACACACACAGTGGGGGAAAAAAGTATTTAGTCAGCCACCAATTGTGCAAGTTCTCCCACTTAAAAAGATGAGAGAGGCCTGTAATTTTCATCATAGGTACACGTCAACTATGACAGACAAAATGAGAATTTTTTTTCCTGAAAATCACATTGTAGGATTTTTAATGAATTTATTTGCAAATTATGGTGGAAAATAAGTATTTGGTCAATAACAAAAGTTTCTCAATACTTTTGTAATATACCCTTTGTTGGCAATGACACAGGTCAAACGTTTTCTGTAAGTCTTCACAAGGTTTTCACACACTGTTGCTGGTATTTTGGCCCATTCCTCCATGCAGATCTCCTCTAGAGCAGTGATGTTTTGGGGCTGTCGCTGGGCAACACGGACTTTCAACTCCCTCCAAAGATTTTCTATGGGGTTGAGATCTGGAGACTGGCTAGGCCACTCCAGGACCTTGAAATGCTTCTTACGAAGCCACTCCTTCGTTGCCCGGGCGGTGTGTTTGGGATCATTGTCATGCTGAAAGACCCAGCCACGTTTCATCTTCAATGCCCTTGCTGATGGAAGGAGGTTTTCACTCAAAATCTCACGATACATGGCCCCATTCATTCTTTCCTTTACACGGATCAGTCGTCCTGGTCCCTTTGCAGAAAAACAGCCCCAAAAGCATGATGTTTCCACCCCCATGCTTCACAGTAGGTATGGTGTTCTTTGGATGCAACTCAGCATTCTTTGTCCTCCAAACACGACGAGTTGAGTTTTTACCAAAAAGTTCTATTTTGGTTTCATCTGACCATATGACATTCTCCCAATCCTCTTCTGGATCATCCAAATGCACTCTAGCAAACTTCAGACGGGCCTGGACATGTACTGGTTTAAGCAGGGGGACACGTCTTGCACTGCAGGATTTGAGTCCCTGGCGGCGTAGTGTGTTACTGACGGTAGGCTTTGTTACTTTGGTCCCAGCTCTCTGCAGGTCATTCACTAGGTCCCCCTGTGTGGTTCTGGGATTTTTGCTCACCGTTCTTGTGATCATTTTGACCCCACAGGGTGAGATCTTGCGTGGAGCTCCAGATCGAGGGAGATTATCAGTGGTCTTGTATGTCTTCCATTTCCTAATAATTGCTCCCACGGTTGATTTCTTCAAACCAAGCTGCTTACCTATTGCAGATTCAGTCTTCCCAGCCTGGTGCAGGTCTACAATTTTGTTTTTGGTGTCCTTTGACAGCTCTTTGGTCTTGGCCATAGTAGAGTTTGGAAGTGACTGTTTGAGGTTGTGGACAGGTGTCTTTTATACTGATAACAAGTTCAAACAGGTGCCATTAATACAGGTAACGAGTGGAGGACAGAGGAGCCTCTTAAAGAAGAAGTTACAGGTCTGTGAGAGCCAGAAATCTTGCTTGTTTGTAGGTGACCAAATACTTATTTTCCACCATAATTTGCAAATAAATTCATAAAAAATCCTACAATGTGATTTTCTGGATTTTTTTTCTCAATTTGTCTGTCATAGTTGACGTGTACCTATGATGAATGAACATGGTGCTGACATGGCAGAGCTGTACTCTACTGTACCTGCAGAACGATGAACACGGTGCTGACATGGATGGCGAAGTAGAGGACGGCGATGACGACGCAGACGATCAGGTCAGAGTGCAGACGCTCGTTCTGAGGGACAGACAGGAAGACGGTTAGGTTAGGAGACAGACAGACTAACAGGGGCTGTGTAGCCAACACCCCCAGGAAGCTACTCTTCCTGGGGGTGAGCTAATGGGAATCCTAATAAATAAAAAGACCCAAACAGATCTGGGACCAGCCAGGAGAGAACCAGGGGTGGTTGATATTGATGTCTACGCATAAGAACAGTAAGGTTTGGAATTCCACATCAACATTAACATCCTTGGCCTACAGCCCAGAGACATGACAGCGACCCAGCTCTGATTGGATTAGGAGAGAAGGGGTTGGAGCACCTAGATCTTCTGCACAGATTATGTCAGACCTGGGCCCTGACAGCAAATAGCAGTAAGACAAAAAAAATGGTGTTCCAAAAAAAAGGTCCAGTTGCCAAGACTACAAATACAAATTCCAGCTAGACACCATTGCCCTAGAGCAGTGGTTCACAACTGGTTTTGCCCGGGGACCCAAATTTAACAATGACAATTGAGTCGCGACCCAATATTATGGACTGTTGACGATTACATTTTGTAACGCTGTATTGCAGCTGCCTACTTGGGCAGGTTTCACTTGCAAGATAGATTCCGTCTCAATGGGCTACTATTATGGTATTAAAGTAAGTCATTACACAGCCATGTTCACTGAGAAAACATTTATTATCAAGTCAAGAGAATAAGCCATTTAATTAGGCAACCAGTTCAGGAGTGGGGTGTAATAAATGACCGGACTCAGAACTTGACATCAAAACCAGTCCAATAATGTTAAATGAACAGTAACACATACCAGTGTTTAAAAAAATACAAATACAAATCATTAGGAATTCTTAAATCTTCAATTACCTTGTGAATAGTTTCACAACCGTGAAATGTTTTTTTTTTTTTTTTTTAAGGTGTACGTTTTTAATCAGTTCAATAAAATGTAATATGAATGTCAGAATTAATTAACAATAATAATTAACATTGTGAACAATAACTCATTAACCTGTTTATTTATTGTGTGTGTGGGTGTGGCCTATCAGCGGGAAGCTGGGGGTGTTTCTTCAGTTCGATATGTTTATTGGAAGTCTGGGGTGATGGTTGACGTGGCAACTCGGAGGTCATGCTGGCTGTCCAGTTTGTTTCTGCATGACGGCCACAGCAGAGAAGCCACTTCCACACAGATGGGTAGTGCTGAATGGTAGCATGATTCTGATCGACAGGCGAGAGCAGGATACTTCTCCCACTACGCTGCACCAGAACTGTCATTTCCGCGAAGCGCGTGTTCAGTCCGAGCTCAAACAACAGCTTCACCAGCTGATCCTCTTCGTTGCTTGGCAACGTGACGCTTCCCATCTCCATTCGAAAGGGGTCCCCCGTATCCAGTCGTCGTCTCCTCTTCTCCTCCGGGAAGAAGTCGCAAAACTTTCCCTGCAGCTTGACAAGATGCTGTTTAAACAGGTTTTTTTTCCAGTGTGTCGCCGTGCGCTTTGTTGATCAGATTCTGAATCTCGAAATCAGCATTGGGAAACATGTCAATCCTCCCGTTAGAAACATGATTTGCCCAAACGGTAAACTTCATCTTGAAGGCATCCTCTTTGTCCCTCCGTTAAAATCGATTGTGCCCCCCTTCCCTCGCGTTGACACATTGAGCGAATTCAGATGATCAGAAATATCTGCCAGGTAGGCAACCTGAGCGAGACATTCCTCACAAATGGAAATGTTTGGCCAGAGGTGACTTGTTTTCCGAAAGAAACGCAGCAATTTCCGCTCGAAGCTCATAAAATCGACTCAACACTTTACCACTGGAAAGCCAGCGGACCTCTGCATGATAAAGCACCTGATGGTGCTTGCTCCCCATATCCCTGCAGAAGGCCTGGAAACACCTGCTTTTTGTGGAACTCTTTAGATATTTTTTTTATTTCACCTTTATTTCACCAGGTAAGCCAGTTGAGAACAAGTTCTCATTTACAAACTGCGACCTGGCCAAGATAAAGCAAAGCAGCGCAATAAAAACAACACAGAGTTACATATGGGGTAAAAAACATAAAGTCAAAAATACAACAGAAAATATATATACAGTGTGTGCAAATGTAGTAAGTTATGGAGGTAAGGCAATAAATAGGCCATAGTGCAAAATAATTACAATTATAATTTAGTATTAACACTGGAATGATAGATGTGCAGAAGATGATGTGCAAATAGAGATACTGGGGTGCAAATGAGCAAAATAAATAACAATATGGGGATGAGGTAGTTGGTTGGTCTAATTACAGATGGGCTGTGTACAGGTGCAGTGATCGGTAAGGTGCTCTGACAACTGATGCTTAAAGTTAGTGAGGGAGATAAGTGTCTCCAGCTTCAGAGATTTTTGCAGTTCGTTCCAGTCATTTGCAGCAGAGAACTGGAAGGAATGGCGGCCAAAGGAGGTGTATCTCACTGGTCAAGACAGGGATTTGCCTAGCAGTGATTTATAGATGGCCTGGAGCCAGTGGGTTTGGCGACGAATATGTAGTGAGGACCAGCCAACAAGAGCGTACAGGTCACAACGGTGGGTAGTATATGGGGCTTTGGTGACAAAACGGATGGCACTGTGATAGATTACATCCAATTTGCTGAGTAGAGTGTTGGAAGCTATTTTGTAAATGACATCGCCGAAGTCAAGGATCGGTAGGATAGTCCATTTTACGAGGGCATGTTTGGCAGCATGAGTGAAGGAGGCTTTGTTTGCGAAACAGGAAGCCGATTCTAGATTTAACTTTGGATTGGAGATGCTTAATGTTAGTCTGGTCGACACACATATAGTTGACACACTTGATCACATTCTGGAGAGTGGCGTGGAAACTCAGGCAACATGTCCTCCATGTCCTCCATGTCCTCCGCTGTCCTCCATGTCCTCCGCTGTCCTCCATGTCCTCCATGTCCTCCGCTGTCCTCCATGTCCTCCGCTGTCCTCCATGTCCTCCATGTCCTCCGCTGTCCTCCATGTCCTCCGCTGTCCTCCATGTCCTCCGCTGCCAATGCCTCCCTGTGTAGGAAGCAGTAGTTCTACGTTTCACTCGGTGCTCTCTCCAGGATCCACTTTACTACTCCGGGGTGCTTTCCCGTCATGGCAGCTGCCCCCATCAGTGGTCACACCGACGCACTCATCCCAGGCCAGTCCCACGGAGCCCAGGTACATATCCATCGTGTTAAAGACAGCCTCGGCGGCGCCTCCACCACCACCGCCACCACCGCCGCCACCACCACCACCACCTCCACCTCCACCACCACCGCCACCACCACCGCCACCTCCACCACCACCTCTACCAAAAACGTGTCCATGATTTTACTCTGACAGCTAGCCTATTTGAGTTAAACGACAGCTAACTATCCACATGTGCAATGCCTGCAGAACACATCTGCATAATTATGCTGTCAACCAAGCTTGCTGTCGGAAGAAGATCTGTGTTATCTGATTGGACGTGCCAACATTTAAAACAAAACAATGTTGCAGAATGACATTTCTATTGTATCAGTGTGTGTGTGTGTGTGTCGAGAAATATGTAATTTCATTGGATCAGGTGTGTGTGTGTGTGTGTGTGTGTGTGTGTGTGTGTGTGTGTGTGAGACGAGAACGTTATTGTATTGGTCAGTGAGTGTGTGCAGCGCGAAAACCCTCCGAGACCGAACGTAGCAAGCTACCCTCCGAGACCGAACGTAGCAAGCTACCCTCCGAGACCGAACGTAGCAAGCTACCCTCCGAGACCGAACGTAGCTAGCCACCCTCCGAGACCGAACGTAGCTAGCCACCCCCCGAGACCGAACGTAGCTAGCCACCCTCCGAGACCGAACGTAGCTAGCCACCCTCCGAGACCGAACGTAGCAAGCTACCCCCCGAGACCGAACGTAGCAAGCCATTTCACCACTGTGAGAC
This sequence comes from Coregonus clupeaformis, assembly GCF_020615455.1. Taxonomy (NCBI): domain Eukaryota; kingdom Metazoa; phylum Chordata; class Actinopteri; order Salmoniformes; family Salmonidae; genus Coregonus; species Coregonus clupeaformis. The sequence goes on from NC_059220.1 coordinate 2,381,185, forward strand.
CGAACGTAGCGAGCCATTTCACCACTGTGAGACCGAACGTAGCGAGCCATTTCACCACTGTGAGACCGAACGTAGCAAGCCATTTCACCACTGTGGACGCGCTGCACGTGTAAAGACCCACGACCCCTTAAAATCACACAACCCTTCAGTTGAGAATCACTGCCCAAGAGCACACAAAAAACTATACCTACCTCGGCCTAAACATGGTTATGTTTTACCCTTATTATTGTTGTTACTGATTGTCCCGTTGACAATACTGATTATTATTATTTTATGTTACTATTGGAAATGTATCACTTAATCTCCAAAGTCATGCCAATAAAGCAAATTGAATTGAATTGAATTGAGAGAGAGGAGGATGAATTTACATAGACTCAATAATGAGGCCTGAGTGGAGCCAGTTGGACCAGACATCAACATTAGTAGAATCAAACATCAACATCAGCAGAACAAGACATCAACATTAGTAGAACCAGCAGGACCAGACAGTGACCCAGCTCTGACCAGACCTCAACATCAGCAGAACCAGACAGTGACCCAGCTCTGACCAGATCATTAGAATGGCTCTATTTCTATAGCTTTGACTGTATTATCTCTGAGTGTGTTACAAATCATCGCAGGTAGAGGGTCCTGCTGCACCTCTGACAACTAACTAACCAGCCAACCAACTAATTACCTACCTCCCTAACCAACTCAAGACCTACCTACCTACCTACTCACCACAGAGCCCCTGAGCTTCTCAGGTAGAGGGTCCTGCACCTCTGACAAATAACTAGCTAACCAACAAATGACCTATCTAACTAATTACCTAACTAATTATCTACCTACCTACAGTTGAAGTGGGAAGTTTACATACACCTTAGCCAAATACATTTAAACTCAGTTTTTCACAATTCCTGACATTTAATCCTAGTAAAAAATTCCCTGTCTTAGGTCAGTTAGGATCGCCACTTTATTTTTTGAATGTGAAATGTCCGAATAATAGTAGAGAGAATGATTTATTTCAGCTTTTATTTCTTTCATCACATTCCCAGTGGGTCAGAAGTTTACATACACTCAATTAGTATTTGGTAACATTGCCTTTAAATTGTTTAACTTGGGTCAAACGTTTCGGGTAGCCTTCCACAAGCTTCCCACAATAAGTTGGGTGAATTTTG